>NC_139345.1:78330717-78503217 GCF_055883805.1 Amblyomma maculatum
AGTTCCTACATGTCAAAGAATCCGAGCTGAAGAATGCTAAAAAAAGACGCAAAATTATTTTTGGATTGATACATCGAGTAAATACGTCGAGCAGCAGTAAAAGAGCACTTTGAAAACTAGCAAAACGGCAATAAAAACTGACACATAATATTCAAAGGCTACCTGCGAATCGCGTTATAAATTTGTAAAGCTTTGCGTGTAAGCCGCGCAAAGCTTAAAAGTGATTGCAAAATAGTATCTACACATCCGTTTCCTGCAACAGCCGGAGTCTTAGTTAATTCTCTTGTTTTGTTTAGTCTCTTCCTCTGAAGGGAAAATATGCATAAGCAGAGTAGAAACACTCTGCTTATACATATTTTACCTTCAGAGCTCAAACCAGTACTCTAAACATGGCACCCCTCTACTGGAAAGGCTGGAATTGTTGCATGGGCCGTTCAGTGAACGTCACCTGATATCATTATAAAGAATGCATTGGATTAACTTCAGCATAGGCTTTTTGTTTTCCTACTTCTACCTTTAATGCATACTGTCAAATGAAGTTCGGAGGATAAAGTGCTCACAGAAAGCTCAAAATAGGTTACAGTCTGCCTTATGAAGTAAAACAAACGTATAGGACCAGAGATTTACAGTAAAGTTGCCATT
Source organism: Amblyomma maculatum (assembly GCF_055883805.1). Taxonomy (NCBI): domain Eukaryota; kingdom Metazoa; phylum Arthropoda; class Arachnida; order Ixodida; family Ixodidae; genus Amblyomma; species Amblyomma maculatum. The sequence goes on from NC_139345.1 coordinate 78,331,360, forward strand.
TCTTTGCTTGATTACAAAACCTACTCAACCTTTGATTGTTTTCTCACCTTTGCGTTTTCTCCTTAACGATACATAATTTGAAAAGAACCGCGTAAAGTGAGATGTACGATTTGTTTTTCTTCCAGCAAGTTGAAATGGTTCTGGTGTTTTTGTACGAGAGCGGCGGTATACGGTTGCATAATTGTTTGCGCTGGAATGTTATCCCCCCCTCCTAAGTTAGAAAACTTAGATTTTATTCGTCGAAGGCTTTTGTGGCACGCGGTGCTGCTTGCCTAAAAAGCAGGAGGAAGAAAGGAAAAATGTCTGACTGAAAAAATTGTTGTAATCTAAGGAAGAACCGTGGCCACAAAGCGTCAAAAAGGCCCGGTCTCGCACATAAACACCTGTTCTCTTTTGCAGCATTGAAAAATTTGAGGCTTCTTTTTTGCCGAAATAAGCTTTCGAAATCGAAAGCATTAATAGCGGCAAAGCACGAGCGTATATAAAGCAAGCGCCATATCTTATATCAGCCATCTAAGCTTTTGCTTGCTTCTTTCGGACTGCTGCTGTTCGTGGCTGCGAGATACATCCCAGCAAATCTTCGATCGCAAGCATACGTACGTAGGAACTGCAGTTCTCTGCCGCAGTAATGCGGATAAACTTGTACGCACCTTACCGGAATCAGTAAGCATGTTTCGACTCATGTACCTACCTCTTGAATCGGTGATTATAACCTCTTCACTTTCGCTGGATGTGGGTGACAAGGCAAAAATATGGAACTTGTTTACTCTCATTAGTAAATACTAGGCATGGACGACAAAACGACTACTCATGGAGCTTTCACCTTCTCCTGTGTTTCAATGCCAACAAGCTGTGAAAACGCTTCCTTAGAAAATAATTATCTTGATTTGTATGTTGTTGTGCACTGCAGAGGTACCATTTTAACTTTTCTAAATTACTGAGGAAGGTTAATGCGATATAAATGCGACAATGTCGATTAAATAACGTTCGCACATATCGGTGCACGATGTCAAGTTATCCGTTGAGCGCCCATAACGCTACAAAGTGACGAAGAAGACGAAGAAGTCTCCAAAGTGGTAAGTGTGATTACTCTTTCCTCGTCTGGGGAATATTTCCGCAGGTCGTGTCTGGCGTACATGATCTAGACCAGTCAAAAGTTGGAAGAAGAGATCAGGGCCCCAGGAAGAATGCAGAGTGCACTCATTTGAAACAGCAGTAAAAGGCGTAGTAAGAATGATCGGATATGGATGTAATTTAGCAAGAAACTGCATTGTTGATTTCCTAGGTAGTCCGTGCCGAGTGCATGCTGAACGCCCTCGCAAAGTAGAAGTAGCTGCCGTGTAAATTACGGGATGAAACAGCCAGTGGTGGCCCAAACATACCTGTCTCGTTTATTTTTATAATACGTGTTCCTAGAATTGGGCTAGAACGCCGCTTTACTGCGCACTTTGTTGCTTGAAGGTAAACACACTTCGTTAAATGTTTCGGCGAGAGCGCTATCTAGGCAACACAGCATGGGTTTTTATGCATTTACAGCGTCCCGAATCTTGTGAAGGTAAAAGGAACCGCGATTGCCTTACCTCTGTAGTTTAGAACTTACACGAGCGCTACGAAAATCCGGCTTGAAGGATTAGAACAGACTCCATGAGCGTTAACTCTTAGTCTATTGTACACCCGGTGAAAAAAAAAGAAAAAAAAAAAGCACTCTAAATCAGGTTGGCCTCCCCACGCTAACGCGATTTTTTATTCTACAACAGGCTCGAAACCATGAACATAGTGCAAGCCTTCGTGCTATCGGCCTGTGTCAATGCTGGTAAGCCATTTTGAATTGCCTCGCAGAGCACAAGCTAAGAAGGCATTTTTGCAGATGGCCTCCATGGGGAGGCATTGAAACGCTGAAATGAGTTTGATCGGGTGCTGCTGGGACAATAAAGACCTAATTGTACATACCAAGGAGCGCAGGTTAGCCTAGTGATGTCACCCCCTCCCCCTCCTTCACCCCTCACAGAAAAAATAAAAATCTCCGATGAATGCATTTGAGGCCTGCACAGATATAGCTAAAACACGCAGAATATTAATGAATATTTAAGTGTTCTACTCTGTAGTCTCGTTACGATGAAAAATGTAAAGATTCCATCAAATTTCCCTATAAAGCATTGAACTGAGTAAATGTTGGTATGTTAAACTAATTGTGACTTGGAGGGATTACCTTACAGTATGAAAATCTCGTTACAATCGTCTAGCTGTCATGGAAAGTGAGTCCGACAACGTCATGTTTTTAAGAAGAAGTTTCATATTTATTCAACGGATCCATAAGTGTAGAAAGTTCCCATAAATGCTCTCTAATGTTTTATTGGCTGTAGTGTTTCCTACTTTTTCTTTACCTAGAGATCCATGCTCAACAGCATTTCTATGCCGCGATATCGTCTTGTTTTTGAGGGAAGCAAAATCTAATGCAATTTGCTTTAGAACTTTTCTAATTCGCTGGTTCTCGTTTCTCGTGCAATCAGCAAGCACATTCTGAGCAGCTCTCCAGCTAAGAAAAAAAAAAAAAAAGAAACACACACCGCATTTAGTTAAGCAAACCACGACACGCATTAGTATTACTCATGTATTGCAGCAAGTGAGATATGTCTTGAACCTTAAAATATGTAGTACAGCTAGGTGCATTACGTCTTGTTAATTATCAACTTTGAGTTTCCAAATACATCGAAGAGGAACCCCGTCAGTGAAACAAAGGGGAAACTACCGTTCCTCCCCTTGAGTATTTCACAAGCAGTACTGTTCAGAGTAAAGAAGATAAACGAAATTTTGTCTCGCTTCGCTGAAGGCATCGAAAGCACTTGCGAGCACCACTGTGCGGGTCAGACTGCCTGCATGTACGTACGTGTCTTTGTGTGCACAGCTCTGCCATTGTGTGCATTAGTTTAAACGCTGAGCTGTTATTACAAGAGTTATTTCGCTTCTTTTGCGGACATTAGCGAGAAGGAGAGGCAGCCGGCGGGCACCAACCTCTCCACGTACGCTCATTCTCGTGGAAGTAAACGAAAAACAAAACGAGAGGACGAACCGAGCTATCTGTACACAATGGGTGTCTTCTCGCCGTCGACGAAATGGGAGCACGCGTATATATCCTGCATCGTACACGTGGCGGCCACGCGAGACCGGACGTGTACGACACGGCAAGCGGATGCCTTGGGCAGCACGCATCAAACATGAAACGGCGTGGTGAATCATTAATGATGATTTACTCTCTCTGCGCGGCTGCCGCGATTTCCTCTGTCTACTTTTCTTCTTCCCTTTCTACATATAGGTGCGGCCTTCTCGGGTAAGTGCATTTCCATATTCCATTACTAGTGTCTCGCTTTCGCCGACTCCCCGCGTGATTCTCCTTCGCTTCTGTCCGGGTCTATGCTGCGTGCGTGTGTGCTTGCGTGCGTGCGTGCGTGCGTGCGCGCGTGCGCGCGTGTGTCTGTGTGTGTGTGTGTGTGTGTGTGGACGTGTGTGTTTCATTCACTGCACTCTGCGAAAGGAGTTTTCGTCTAATTTCGCTCGAATACACGACGGGTTGACTGTAAAGCCTGGTGGATGAAGCGCCTCACCAGCCTTGATCGATTCCAGAATGGTTTTCTCCAGCCAGTAGAGGTGCGGCATATAACTATATCTTGATAGTGTTTTGTTTTTGAGCGTTAATGCATACGAATTTTAGGGATCTGAAGACGTTGGTGCTTTTCAGTTTTAACCGGCATTTTAAAAAATTAATCCAGTGTTAGCCAATGAAGTTTAGGACGGATGGAAAGCGAACTTTTAATCTGGTAGAAGGAGCCTGAGGTTTTGTTTCTTTGTGTAATTTTTGTTGATTCATTTGTGCGAATAGTAATTTTCTAGGTAAACGGGAGAATAAAAAAGAAACACTGGTGTGTTACATATCTTCTTTATTTTTCGTCTGCCAAAGCCTGTAAATAGTAGGTTTCACTGAAGTATTTTATATTCTTTACTATGAAACAATTTTGCACACCCTTTTTTATTTCGCTGGGTTTATCAATGGGAGCACAGTGCAGTTCTTCCACTGCGCCACCAGCTAATTATCTAAGTGCATTGTCGTGCTATCACTGCCTCTTTTAGATGCTTCCGCGCATATTCGCTTTAATAATGTGCAGCTTTTTCGTGAAACCACTGGTAATCGGTAAGTTATTCAAGCGATCAAATCATTAGGCTTACGGGGAAGAAAAACTTGTAGATATTCACGATTTACGCTCATAGCTTCAGCTCAACGGCTCGCATGGCTAAAGAAAGGAAGAACGGAGAGAAGAACGAACAAAACGAAAGACAAATCTCTTAAATCTTCCTTGCTTTAGCCGCTAGAGCCGTCGGGCTGAAAACTATGGGCTTAAATCATGAATACCAACTAGTCCAATAACTAACACCATCGAAAATATTCGCCGTAGTTTACAACAGTAATAAGACGTTTCCTAGCCTCAAACACTAGCAGCGAAGGAGTGTACGAATCACATTGCGCTTCAGTTCAATTGTTTCATTCATTATTTTGTTTCATGCACTTTCTTAGAGTGTGCCATGTACGAGCACTAACCTATTTTCACTAACCTATTTTTGCTGCCTCGTTAATGAACCACTCGCTACATCAGTAACTATAGGTAATCAATTGATGAAATATTTAGCCGAATGCTGAATCATTATCGCAGCCTGCCCTTTTTCTGCCGAGTTGTGCGCCGACTGGTGCCAGGAGCACGGTTGCGTGAGTGGCGAGTGCACGTGCGGCGTGTTGTGGAGTTGCCGCTGCACCGGTTGCTGCGACGAGGTCCCCGACGTGCACTGCTCGGATCTCGACTGTGTCCGAGACAAAGGACCCAGGAACGTGTGCGTGGGAACAGCCTGCCTGCCAAACATAAACGACCCCTACTGCCAGGAGTCGTGAGGAGCTGGAACGCGCTCTAAGGCGTCCGGACAATAAACATGAAAAGGCGATGTTGAGCTACAAATATTTTGTACCGTCGTACAAGCCAGGCAGATCGCATTTGGCGCCAGTGCTCTGAGGCTAAGCAGTTCTGTTGAGGTAAGTTCTAATCCAACACAGATTCCAGAAGAACCGGTGATCGACGAAAATATAAACTTGATCTCCGCTCCCGTATAGAGCACTTGCAAGCGTTCCACGATGCTGTGGATTTACAGCATTGAATATCAAATTGTTGCGCCGCAAAACTATTACGATGAGCTAAGTATCTCAGTAACGACTCGGGAAAGGAGCTAGGCTAAGAAAAATGAGCTCACGGAATTCAAACAAGCGGCAGGGACCCACGTACAGAAGGTAAATCGCTGCTGCAAGTGACCATAATAATGAAAACGATACCGACGTCAAGACGAGTAGGCAGGGGCCAGTTAAACGTTTTTTGTTAGATCCAGAAAAAGAAAGAAAGATAAAGGGGACACTCAAGCTTCGATCTTATTAAAAGTAGACTCGGTTGCACCTTTAACACCTACTTTTCAAGCCACGATTTAAACTTTTGTTTTTGTTTCAGTTGCTTTTTGGTGAAAGGAAGACACAGTACCCGTCTCACTTTTCGGTGGACGTCTACATTTACAGTTAACAGCATACAGTCCACGGTACATATGTTTACAGTTCGAACACCTAGGCTCCAAAGTGACTTACAGATGGATTCGATGTAAGAAGCAAACAGGTATGAGACTCGCCTAAACGCTGCGCAGAGAACAGTTGGGCCATAATTTTGATATCAATTATTATGTGCCTGAAACCTGTTTCAATTCCGTGGGTCTGCGCGTCGCTTTTTTTTATTTGCGTGCTGTCTGCAAATTTTCACGTTACAACAACAAAAATGTCGATGCCGCCATTTCTGCGCCACGGGGTTTTAACAGTAACACAGAAAACAGTGGTCGAGTCGACGTTTGCAATCACGGTGTTTTTCCGCTCTGCTTTAGCAATTTGTGAAATGCAAAATCATCATAAATGTCTAACGTATGCACAGACACATTCACTCACTCACTCACTCACTCACTCACTCACTCACTCACTCACTCGCTCACTCACTCACTCACTCACTCACTCACTCACTCACTCACTCACTCACTCACTCACTCACTCACTCACTCACTCACTCACTCACTCACTCACTCACTCACTCACTCACTCACTCACTCACTCACTCACTCACTCACTCACTCACTCACTCACTCCCCGCATATATAGTGCAAACGCAGCCACTTTTGTTATTTTCCATTTGGGAGCATTGCACGCGACTCTCAATATAAAAAATAATTCGATCTTCAACAAGACACGCGTCGTGTGCCCGTTAAACACAACGATAAGCAAGCAAGTTATGGACGGAAAGGAAACCGCACTCTACTTCTTGTTCCCAAGATCAACCAGCTCGTGCGAAAACTTGTATGCCTAAAGCTGGGAAAAAAGTGTTTTTAGAAGGAAGAGAAGGAAATCTAACTCCTAACAGTGCACTTCAACAAAGCACGACACTTGTCAAACTTCGGGACGTAAAAGCGAGAAATCTATCCCAGTGATGAGCGGTTTTGGCGTGCCTTGGGTCGATATACTCACCGTGCTTTCCTTTTTACTTGAAAAACGGAGGACCCAATCTGTCGACAGAGCCGTCGCAGCCTGGTAAATGGATTTCAGATTGTCGGAAGTGTTCTTTGTTTGTTTTTATTTTTGTTTTGGTTCAAAGGTTAGCACTTCTGGGCGCACCAGAGAGCCATCTAAGCCTGAGGTCAAGGGTCGTGCTTCTTCCGTCCCCGCGATTACGCAGCTTAAGGTCATGTTAGGAGACGAAACAAGTTAGTGCTTGAATACAGAGAGGATTGCGGTTGGTGACAAACCCTACAGCACGGTTTGCGCTGTAGTGGAATTCATTTATTTATGATTTCAGAACATCCCCTACGCGAAACGCCACTTACGAGACCCGGGTAGCTATATCATATAGCGAGAGCCTAATGCCTGAATTTAGTGGTGAACAGTGGTTGCACTGATAGCCGTACTTCTTCGATAGCCCTTAACTTGAAGAGTCCTTGAGTTCCTGCAGTGCAACAGGGGAACGACAATGGTCGATTTGCAATAATGGACAGACTAACGGACATGCTTCTTCCATGCCGCAACTGAACAACTTAAGGTTTACTCGGTGCCAAACTGCCTTTTCTTTTTTTGAGAATGAAAATTCAAACTTCTGCCGTAAATCACCTTGTCTTGTTAGTAATAATCATTAATACTGAAGCAGCATGTGCACCCCCGTCCAAGTTCATAGCTCTCTTCTAGCTACTTTCAGGTGAACACGTCATGCGCCTGCTACGATCACCCTTTCTTCGCAACGTGACTGATCTCCCCCGACCAAGTGACTTTGTTGTTACTCGTATTCAGTCTTGTAAGGTGATAACGGTATTAGGCACATCGATTTACACATCTTTTGGGATTCTAACAAATTCCTTATTGCTTATGGTATTAAAAAAATGCTGGCTGAAGGCTTAGCTTGGTTAAGCCTGGAAGATTGCAAAAGCAATACCCTTGGCTGTGCGTTTTTCGGCGGCTGCGCCCCGACTACTGCAATGAGCCGAGCCACAGCCCCATTTATCCTCCCAGCGTCACGTCACAAACAGCGAGCGCCCTCTCTCGGCTGCGACACAGCGCCGTGTATGGACTCGCCGCCACCATCCGATGGCGCGAGCTGGGGCCCCGTGTCTCGGTCTGGTGTGACGTCACACGGTCACGTGAAAATGGCGTGCCGTCACCGCTCCGGCTCCTGTAAGGACTCACCGCCACCATTCGATGGCGCGAGCTGGGGCCTCGTCTCTTGGTCTGGCGTGACGTCACATGGTCACGTGAAAGGTCATGTATAGAGGCACCACGACATGCCAAAGGCTCGAAGTACTAGCAGTATTGCTTTCGCAATGAAGCGCATCACAGTAATGTGTACGCTGAGACAATTTCATTCGTGTTCTGTATTACTCGCAGGAGCTTGTGTTGTGATTGTGTGAATGTTCTGAGCCTACTATAATAGAAAAGCGCTGGATATATATTGTGGAAAACGCCTCGCTTGAGTCGTTCCTTTCCTCCTTCCTCTCTGCGCTTAAAAAAAAAAAAAAACTCACATGAGAAACTCGCAAGAATGCACACTCCGGCAAATCTAAGTAACAGGACCGAAAGCGGTCGCTGGGAATAAATAAAACGTAGCACATACGTGCGCTCTGCAGGAAATAAAACATTTACACGCAAACAAAAATGTAGAATAGGACTCACACGCCAACAATCGACTGATTTGCGATTGAATACAAGCTCCGCTATCAAAATACATGACATAAAATAACTCTATTACACAACTAAGCTTCAGACCCACACGCACATTTATATGTAGAATCGCAGGGACAATCGGGGATCTCCAGTCGATGAAGAGAGCGCACGATGGGCGCATATCAACACATTTCCTATCTCAAGTGCCGGTGTGGTCGTCTTTGTTTCCTTATTCCGTAACCTCGCAAACTCAGCCGTTTGCAATCCTCTCCGCTCTCCTTCCAACTTTCCTTTTCGGGTGCCGACCACTTGAGCACGTTTTGTCCTCGCCTGTCAATAACGCTATACCAAACGCTCAAAGTTCTCATTACGGCCTCGCGGCTTTCGCTCTTACGTGTTCTCGCTGCCAATCGATCGCCGGCTCCTTTGATTACAATTTCGATCGCCGCGTACCTCACAACTGAACTTTTCCTTCTTCCCCAACTTCTCTTTCTTTTTTCGCCTACTTCTTTTTCTTGGTCTTTTTTCCGGAGTGCCTGAGGAGCTTATTTTGCAGTTGCTTCCTTTTTCCCTGCATCCTAAATGATCCTTTGTTGCCACCATCTATTTTATTTATTTTTATTTCATCTTAATATTGACTCTATGCTTTACCTTGCGCTTCTATGCCTTCTATGCGTTGCTACCACTCGCCCTCCTCCTCTCCTCCCACACACACGTACCTTGCTTCTGAGGACTTGCATTCCCGTCTTTGGTGAGGCGCTGTGCGTATGTTCGTGCTGTCGTCCCCGGGAGAATTCATTTTTAGTCTCTTTCATTTCTCCTTTTGTTGCCGGAACGACTTCCCTCTGTGCAAACTCTTCGAGCATTGCTGTTCCCCTTCCGTTCTGCCTATCACGCTTTCCTACTGTGTGATCCTTTTTTTGTGTTTGCTTACTTCGCGAGAGACGTTCTCTTCTTGCCGCGCCGCTATTCCCAATATTGCCAATCTCCTGTCCGCGAGCCGTTATCCTCCTTTTGGAGACACCTGCTGCTCCAATGTTCGATCGACCTAGCTCCTCCTTTCGACACGCTCTTCGTGGAAAGACTAGTTTGTTGAATCCCTTTTAATGCTCGTCAAGTGGATGCGAAATTGATGCTGCTCAAGTTTTGGGAAATTACCGCTTTTATTCACTTTCGGTACCCGGCGAACTGCTTCGCCTCTCCCATCCCATTATATAAGCTTTGCTCCAGATCGACCTTACTTCTCACGCGAGGTCAGCATTTGCATTGCATGGCTGGTGTAAACACTCAAAATATTCTGCTGCTCCGGCAAGAATTTGATGTATCTAAGAACAAGTTTGAAAGTCTGGGCGCCATTAACAAGGTATGGCAAGACGGCTCTGCACCCGAGGCCTGGAAATCAGCCATTGTGATCCCAGTTCTGAAACAAGGGAAGCCACCGACGGACCTCTGCAACTTTCAGCCGATTTCTTTAACGTCAACACTGTGCAAGCTGACTGAAAAAATGTTAGCTACACGATTGTTCTGGTGGCTGGAGCACCACAGTTACTACCACTCCCGCACAAATTGGCTTCCATCCATCCATAGGCAGTGAAGACGGGCTGGCTGTTTTGGCCTCGCAAGTTCTGTCGTCAACCGCAATGCGCGTACCATTCTCGCGATGGATGTCAAAAAGGCGTATGATAGCATTAGCCACGCCGCCATTTCGAATTGTATTGACACGCTGCATTTCCCTCTTAGGTACGCAGTTTCGTAAAATCCTTCCTTGAAAACAGAAGATTTGCAATACGGCTTAATTGTTGATTTCATCGAATCATTTGTCCCTGTTCGCGGTGTACCCCAGGGCTCGGTACTGTCACCAACGCTGTTTAACATTACCTTCATTCCTCTTGCATGACGCTTACATAATGTCCCTGAAGTTAACTTCTTGCTCAATACTTATGATATTGCGGTGTGGAGTACACACCACAACCTGTTTACTCAAGCGGCAGCCTTGCAGTCAGCCTTGGATATTACTGCCAACTGTGTTAAATCTGTCGGCCTAGAGCTTTCACAAGCAAAACTATGTTCACGTCGGTCACCAACCGCCGGGGTCGCCGTAAACTCACGGTGACGTCGATCCGTTTCCAACTATCTGGAATCTCCTTTCACGAAACTGAGACATTGAAAATTCTGGGATTGTCGATTCGTCATTCGGGAACGGGAACCACCTGGCTTTCTCAGGCTGAAAAGCAGGCGATGCAGACCTTGAGCTTTTAATAAGACGTATTGCTCCTAAATCCGGTGGCGCTCGCTCGCACGTCGCACGCCATTTGGTGACAGCGGTTCTGCAGCCACGCCTCATTTATTAAGCACAGTTTCAGCACTTGACAAGAGCTCAATGGGATAGTCTAGAAGCAATAAATAGAGAGGCTATGAGAACCATCCCTCGTCTCCCCCGCATCACACCGGTCGTGGCACTACAAGAGAACGCTCAGCTCAACACATTAGATGAACTGGTACAGCAACGCCATGATGCTCGTAGCCTTAAGGCGACCCTTTTGCGCTTACCGCGAGCACTCCGGGCCTATGCTACATCGCACACCATATTGCCGCCGCCATCGCCAGTCCTTCCTCTATGGAAGTTTGTTCAAATGAGCGAAAACAAACCTACTGACTTTCATAGACCAACCACATCTTATGCGGCATCATCCCTTCGTGAAAGGATCGCAGAGCAAGACACCAAACTGCCCCAAGGCTCAATAATTGTATATGTAGATGCCAGCATTGACAGATGTGAAACGACAACTGCAATTCATTGTCCTTGCAAGCCGGCGCTTAATAGCGCATCTAGATACCAATTTGCAGAACCTCCTTCTTCTTTCTGTGCGGAGCTGGTTGCGGTTTAAGACGCGCTTTCCTCTCTATCCGTCACAACCTTACTACCTACAGCCAATATTGTCATCCGCACAGACGCCCTACAAGCAATACGTCTGCTCCGACGCGTGAGGCGCAGCACAAAAATCTGCCAGAATATACATCGTCTAGCGGCTCGCATCACGGAAACCATTCGAATTGAGTAGGTCCCACGCGAGCTACTCAGTTCGCAAACCTCTGCAGATTCTGCAACCTGACCGGCGACTATAACTTCATCAATGACACGCTTCCACACTATGAATAATGCCACTTTGCTTCTTAAAAGAAAGGAGCACCTCCGGCGCACCACACGTGCTCTTGTTCCACCGTGTGCGGTATCAATGACACGCTTCCACACTATGAATGATGCCACTTTGCTTCTTAAAAGAAAGGAGCACCTCCGGCGCACCACACGTGCTCTTGTTCCACCGTGTGCGGTATCAATGACACGCTTCCACACTATGAATGATGCCACTTTGCTTCTTAAAAGAAAGGAGCACCTCCGGTGCACCACGCGTGCTCTTGTTCCACCGTGTGCGGTATCAATGACACGCTTCCACATTATGCATGATGCCACTTTGCTTCTTAAAAGAAAGGAGCACCTCCGGCGCACCACACGTGCTCTTGTTCCACCGTGTGCGGTAACCTTACCCAGCGGTCTTACTCGCGCAGAGGAGGTTGCGCTACAGAGGATCCGGGTCGGGGTTGCCCTCACGCTTGCTGTAACACGAACATGGCCTCAATATCAATATTTAAATCAGTGTCCAGGATGTCCTGTCTGCAAGTCACAAGATCACGAGGCAGATATTCACCACTTGTGGGTTTGGCCGGCACTGAAGCTGACGAGAACTCGGCATCTGGCGGCAGTGGGCCTTTCGCCGAACAACTCATCTTCGTACATTGCTTGAACGCAAGGGCCTTATAATCGCTCTTTCTTGAACTTTGTTAGATCAGCCAACTTTTTTCTTTCAATTAATACCCTTTAAATTTTTTAACATAGTTCATTTATACTTTGAGGCAATAAACAACGTTATATATATATATATATATATATATATATATATATATATATATATATAAAGTTTGTATTCCGACAGAAACAGCTCTTACTAAACCAAGTACTCAGACACTGTCATGTGTGTAACGATAAAAGATGTGAAAATAGAATGCTGCAATAATGAGCTTTAGCTCATGTTTACATGATCTTTATCCCATGGGTACTATACCGGAAATTCCAACGCTTACTGGCTCTGTTTGCGTGGTTAGATTATGGACAGCTTTTCACAGTGAAGAAACTTGGGACTGGTAGCAGGGAGCGTGGTCCGAGTCAAGCTGGTAGTAGAATCTACTGCATAGAGGAGGCATGCTGAACACGAAGAAAATAGCACCTATAGAAAGTGTAAAAATGCCCAAGATATGTGAAGGGCCACTAAGCTGGTCACGATACTTCAAGTATTTTGAATTGGTCATACTAAACCACGGTCTGCCACTTCGCCACATTATTTTATCTATGAACTAAGTAAGTATATTTTGCTAAAGTTTATTTCTGAATCGCATCCCCTCCCCCCCCGCCAAAAAAAAAAAAAACGAGCACAAAATTCTTAAAGAGAAGTCGAGAACTACCATCCGCCGGAGTTGCATGTTTATGCAAATATTATGCTTCCCACTGCGGCGGCTAAGCTTTGTAATATATCTGTTTGCTTACCCCCCCCCCCCCCCCCCCGCCCCCCTTCCTACACACACACGCACGCGCACACACACACACACACACACACACACACACACACACACACACACACACACACACACACGCACACGCACACGCACACGCACACGCACACGCACACACACACACACACACACACACACACACACACACACACACACACACACACACACACACACACACACACACACACGCACGCACAATTGTTGTAGCGGCTTCCTGCATTTTGTCACTAAAGTTCTTCGATATCTTTGAATTCGGCGAGGGCGAAACGGGCGATATTCTGATCTTAGACTGCCGAGGGCACTTGTTGTCATGGCCTTCGCCGAGCTGTTGCTTTTGATGGCTACACGGCCACTTATTAAATTTCATAAGTGCGTAGCGAGTCTTCCAGTTTTTAATTTATATTGTCGGGCGGGACCACTCTATGAGAACAACCTTCGTGACCCAACACTATAGCCACGATGTGCTGCCCTTTATATGCAGGAGACATGAATGCTGCCATGGTTTCAAAGTCAGACACAATAATGGTAAAAATAAATGGTCAAAGTGTACCCAAAATGTTCTCAACTTATATGGAGGATTTGCGGTATGTTACTGCAGAGGCATAGTATTATCAGCTTAATATAGAGGTTTTCGCGTCTAATTGGACATTAGCTTAACTCCAAGCGGGTAATGATTTGAAAGGCTTAAAATCTACACAGAGGCCATCAGTGATCACCTAAATCCACTATAAGATCACATACAGTATGTAGCAAGGGTTACACGTTTTCTCCACCCACAATACTATCTGTGTTTAAATCCACATAGCCACCGGCTCATGATACTGTACGTGAATTGTTTTCTCGGTCGTAGACTATGTGTGATACCTAAAGCAAGCAGAAGTGATTAAACCAGTTCTCAACTGGAGACAAGTAGATTTTCACAGCATGAAAAAAAAAGGCGAAATTAGATCGAAATGAAGCCAGAGGTCATGCTCATGCTTGGTTGTGAAGCTGACCTTTCTTCTTGTTATAGATCTGTTTAACCAATGCTCGTTTAATCTGTTTAACCAATGCTAAGCACGACGTATGCTCTAGAGTGTTTTGAGTATTTCCTGCCTGATTCATGAGTGCCGATCAACATTATATTCAGTAGCGCAAGATCACAAAATGACAGCCTTCCCTAGTAGAATAAAAATGCATAGCGTAAATTACAATTCTGCCCTAACATATCCATGTGGTTATGGGCAAAATGAAGCCACTGACACGTGATTAACATTCGTTTTAAGCACGAAGCTCATCACGTCCAGAACCTCTTCTGTGAAACAACGTTCTTATGCACAGCAGTGAAGCTGACCTTTAGGCGAGAGGAATGGGATGCGTTGCTAGAAATCCACATCGAAGGTATGTGCAGACTGGGGGAATGTTACACCCAGCAGGCTATTGTCGCAGTCTGTAGCCTACATTCTATCTGTCATGATCGGTTGGATAGGGAATAGTGAAGTATTCAAGTTTCGACAATTTTTTGTTGCTCTGAGTTTGAGAAGAATTACAGTAAAGAATGCGCACAAATGTATGTGCGCCCGTTCTCTTCAAGGTGCTGAAGAATTGGTGAAACAAACACCATCTGAAAGAGAGCTAGGTACTAGTAAGAAAACTGCCAGTAAATTATTGGTTATATTTGCATCCCCCCTGAAATTTTGTGCGTCGCAAAATTTTTTTTTTCTTCGACCTAAATAAGCCTTTGGGATAAAATCCCAATTCATCATCCCGCGTTGTAGAGATCGCTAGGCAAATTTAAAATCTTACGTTTCTTCTCGCAGTTTGCGGGAACATTATGCTGGTACCCATATGAAGTGCAGAAATAACTGCTCCATGTTTTCACAGAAGTCCTGGAGCTTACATCTATTACAGAAACCATGCCTGAAATTGTTTTTACTTATCAGGGTGTTTCAAAACTGCTTAATAACATCAGGGCCGCCTCCGCCAGCGGCCCTGATGGTGTACCTACCTTTGTTTTAAAATCATGTGCGAACGAAATTGCTCATTATTTAGTCACCTTGTTCCAAACATCGCTTAACTCGGCATGTTTGCCAAATGACTGGAAAAATGCTAATGTTGTCCCAGTGCATAAAAGCGGTTCGAAAATGTCTGTTGTTAATTACCGACCCATTTCTCTGACTAGCGTGTGTTGTAAAACATTGGAACATATAATTTACAGTGCAGTCATGAAACACCTTGACTCTCACGAATTCTTTACGCCAGTTCAGCATGGCTTTAGAATGGGTTTTTCCTGTACCACCCAGTTACTTGAGTTCAGTAATGATCTGTTTTCCTCTTTTGACCACGGATATCAAATTGATTGTGTATTTCTGGATTTTAAAAAAGCCTTTGATTCTGTACCTCATGTGCTATTATTACATAAGTTACGTTGCCTTGGTCTGCATTCCAATATCCTCGACTGGCTTCATTCATATCTCCAGGACCGCATGCGGCCTGTTGTAATTAAAGGTTGTAACTCCGATTCCGTAAACGTCTCCTCAGGTGTGCCCCAGGGGTCTGTCCTTGGACCCCTTCTTTTTCTCATTTTTATTAATGATATTGTTCTTGACCTCATCTGCCAAGTTCGGCTATATGCTGACGACTGTGTGCTTTACCATGTTGTGGAAAGTTCTTCTGACGCATTAAAACTTCAGCGAGACTTAAATTTTATCCAGCACTGGTGCTCAAAATGGCAAATGTCTTTGAACATTTCAAAATGCAAGCTTGTCTCGTTCACTCGTAAGCGTTCCCCTCTACCGACCTGCTACTCAATAAATAATGTTCCCCTGCAAAAAGTTTCTGAATATAAGTATTTCACCTCTAACCTTACGTGGACGAGACAAGTTGAGCATATTACATCGAAAGCCTGCAGAATGTTTAATTTTTTAAAGCGTAATTTCAGCAAAGCGCAGTCAAATGTCAAGCAGCTCCTGTATTTCACTTACATAAGGCCAATACTTGAATATGCATGCCCTGTATGGGATCCCCAGTTTATTTACTTATCAGACATGCTCGAACGCGTCCAAAATAATGCTGCCAGATTTGTGTCTAATAATTATAATTTTTCATCTAGTGTCACGTCTATTAAACATCATATTGGTTGGGAATCTTTAGCTCACCGCAGAAAACATTTCAGACTGCAGATCATGTATCGCATTTATTTTGGAAAGTTCAGCATTGACAAAGACCGGTACCTGCTTCAACCTCACTTTTTGTCTAGACGACTTGATCATCAGTGGAAGATCTGCGAAATAAAATGCCGGACAGATGTGTATAAAACCTCGTTTTTTTCCACTGACGATTAATGAGTGGAACCGGCTGCCAGCTGGCATCACTGAGTGTTGCACTGAAAATTTATTTCGGGGTTTTTTATCGGATGTGTGACGTGGCGCCCAGTTCTCTTGCGTGTGTTTCCTTCATTACTTTGTTTTTTGAGTGTTTTCATCACTTTGTTCGTCGCGCAGTTGCCGCCTTTTAGATGCATGTTTTTCATTCCGCATTATCACTTGTGTCCTGTTATTTTCTTCATTTTTATGTATTTTATCACTGGCGTTCCCAGCAAGATTACTTGTCATCTCTCCCCCTGCAATAATGCCTTCGGGCGCTGCAGGAACTTGTAATAAATAAATTTGTAATAAATAAATAAATTTACTTTATAAATTTCAGCACTTACTAATAATATTATTATTACCGTTATTTGTGTATGAATGTGTGTGCGTGTGTGTGCGTGCGTGTGCGAAGCAATGTGCTTATGCGGGGTACACATCCACCACTTTAATACCATCAACCGGTGACATCACGTGGAAAGTCTTTAGCCAATTGATGGCAGGCTACTCTAAAAACACAAACACGATCCCATAATGCACGTAGGCGGGCAACACGTCCGACATCAAGGACAAAAAAAAAATATCTTGCGCTGGAAGGTTTCGCCCACCAAAGCGTACGTTGCACATTGGACGATGCTGGCAGATGATTCCGGAGGACAAGCACTGTGTAACACGCAAGTTCCATACCCTCACTTTAAGCCACCAAGATAGCGGCTTGTTTTCATCGAACTTTCAAGCCGCTTTTAGCGACAGTTTTGCAAGTACACTCGACATACTCGTGATGGACCTGTGGCGTGTGCGAGGGCCCACGCGCGTGACTACGAAAGGAATGCTTCCGTGTGATATTGTATAACGCAGGCTACAGCTCTGCCGAATCCCCATATAGGCCAGAGCATGTCCACACGCTGGCAAAACGGGTCGTTGTTCCCCAGGCTGGCCGCTCCATGATGTCTCTGAGTCATGCGATGCGAGCTGGGCGTGCGCTAAAACGCTGCCACAGTTCGCAATGGCACCCGCTTTGTGACGGCGCTTACAGAGAGATAGAGGAGACATCGCTTACACCGGGCACAGTAGATGGTGCCATATCAGGGCAGTTTTGCTTACTTTAATGCACAGTGAAAGCTATCGCTCGCCAAAACATCTCGCGTACACCATTTCGCACACGGCCACCGACAGAAGCTGGTTGAAAGAGCAAGGGGACGTACAGTTAGCGCTCCCACGAGCTTTCGTGGAATGATGGACCGACGAACTGTGGATTTCTCAAGGATTTATATGGACCTCAAGGATTTGCAGGCCATATCGTTCAGGGCTATGGGACGACGAAAATACTGAGTTTGGTGTTGTGTGTGTTTTTAATTCTACTAAAGGTTTTAATCCGCTACGTCCTCGTTTAATTTGGAGTAATGGACGGGCATGCCCACACTGGTGCTGCGGTTTTGCATGAACTTTGTTGCTAGACTGCACACAACACGTGACCACCCAGATCAATGCGAGGTGACAAATGTGCTGCACACAGAATCTATAGAAACGCGTGAAATGAATTAACACATCGCTGATGCGATGGAGAACGCATGCACTGAATCAACGCCTTTGTACACGCGCAAAGACAAGTGCTATTCCTTGGATGACGTCATCTGCATTGAATTTAGAAATGCTCAAGCACCTCAATTTCGTTTTTTCGTAAGTGCATTATACCAAGAGAGAACGCTTTTATTCTGTATACGCGCAAAGGTCTGGAGAGGTGCGTCGTCGGTTCGGTTAGCGCCATGCCAGTCCCTTGCTGAAGATTTTCGATCTTGTTTTTGACTTTTTTCGATTCGGGCACAAAAGCTCACAACTTGCCAAGCATTACGTTCGGGAGAGGGCAAGGAGACAAAGATCTTCTCCGTCAAGTATCTCTGTATCTTTGTATCTCTGTCAAGATTGCAGATGATAATGGAAGCTCTGGGGTGCTTGAGATGAATTCAATGATATGGTAATAGATATAGTTACACTAACGAGGCGCAATTACTGACAGTTATTTCACGGACAAAAGCTTTGACTTTTCTAAACATTTAGGGAAGGCCTGTATTAATTAAGTACAATCTTCGCGACGATAGAATAGGGTGTTTAAAGCTCCGAAGCGGCGCACGATACATTATAAGCGTGCCGGAGCCTTGTCTGTCACCTGCACTTTCAGTATAAGCATGTGGGCGAGGGCGAGATACCAGTGGTGATGGTATTCTCATAGGTAGTTGATGGTTGTGTCGAGCTGAAGAGTCGTATTCAGGACATTCGACTACGCAAACACTAAACAAAAAAGACCACTGGCAATTGCAGTTTATTATTTACAGCAACAATCGGGACGCTGCGTTTTTTATATGGCGTCATTTTCCTTGGCGCAGCAAACTAGGTGCAATTCTTCGCCCTATTTTCAATCACTGAAGTGGCATCAAGAAAACGAGTCGCGCTTCTTGATAAACGAACGGAGATCAGTAATTGGTCGAACAATGACGTCACTCCTGACGTCATGAGGTTATTCCTGAGCATTCGTACGAGTGTAGCGGAAAAATGGGACACTAATATATGTCGTTAGCAACATATGCGGCAGCGCCATTGCCCCGGAGGGATTGAACAGCTGGGTGCTCTTTATAGGTATGCGTGTAGACCTATCTTTATAAAGTGGTCTTATAATTTAGCCCTGCCCCTATGAAGTCACCCACACTTTGATAAATGCCGAGCAAATTAAAAAAAAAAATATCTATACCTTTTTTTCATTGGCCTGGCAGTAAGGCAACGTAGCCTGCTGGATCCAGAATTAAATACGCAGGAAAGGAGCGAGAGGAACGTGATAAGCATCGTTAAACCGAAAATTTGCGCATCTTTGCCCTTCAGTTTTGTTCACAAGATGTGCAGAGGAGTTAGCAGCACTCCTAGTTAAGAATAGTATTCGCCCTTGAGGACCCGAATACTTGAGACCGAGAACAAAAACGTTTATGAGAAAAGTAATTTATTCTCAGGCCATTGAAGCCCACTTTTAATGCCAATGAGAAAAAGAAAAAAGAAAGAAAGAAAGGACAGGCCGAGTAAGCTGGCATATATTCGTGCAGGAAAAAAACAAAATGAATAGACACGAAATCCCGCGGAAAGGGATGCTTGTCAAGGGATGAATGCACCGGGTCACTCGATCTTCATCAGGATAAACGGCGAAGAGAGGACCCTCCCCCCATTGAAAGCGAACGGCCCAGAGAATGGCGGCCTCCCATCCAAACAGGACTTCCGCATTTGGCTCACCGCTATCCCAGAATCCACTCGTGCGCTCCGTTCTCAATCCTGTTAGTCTCGCTATAGGGACGCTCGAAGTGTGCAGAGGAAGTAGCGTGAAGAGCAAAAAACAAAGGAGTACGACACCACCAACCGTAACAAATGCTTCTCTCCTCTGGCGGCGTGCTTATAAATCTCGCTCGCAACAGTTGTTTTTAGTAAACAGTTGTTTTCTCCTGTGTCAATTGTTTTTATCTCAAGCATTTTGGTTTAGTACTTAAACTAAGTAGAGAATGCTAGAGCTGTCATGAAAACTCGGCGCAGTATATTAGGCCAACTACACTCCATGCATACATATATAGTATTACAGGAAAAGTGGCCGCACAGCACAAGGGAAACTTTTCAGAATTTTCGCATTGGGGCTAGCCGGGCCAAAGAGTGGCACTTCTATCTGTACCTCGTCGGCCGCATCGCGCCCATTGCAAGCTTTCTTCTTTCTGGCATAATACATTCTCGAAGGAGCGCATGGATACCTTCGCTGAGCTCACCGCACACTTCCGCGCCGACCCACTGTAAGGTTCCGTGAACGATGAAGTGACAGGCAGACATCAGGAAGGCGAATGGCCAGCCTTTATTCCGTGCTCTGTTATATAGGCTCCGGCCAGCCCGATTGGCGAGGGCAATGATAAGAAGCGCGCTTTGTGCCGAGTGGCACGAGTGACGCAGCTTACGCTGGCCCACGTCTTATCGTAACGCGATATATCTTTTTTCTCTCTCGAAAAAAAAAAAAACAAAAAAAAAAAAAACAAAACTCATTACTTCAGGTGACTTGATTATTAAAGTTACTGTCGTACTGAAGGCACTGTGGAGGTCGTCTCTGCCTACTGGATCGTCTCGGGGGAGGAGTGTGCGCTTGTGTTGTAGCCGGAAGAGTGGCGCTCGAAGTTTCAGGAACTGTTGCAGGCGGTGTGGTCCGGTGATCAGCTTCTTCCACGAGACCGTAGTCAAGTGCCTCCGGATTGAAAGGCTCGCTTGTGGGAAGCAGATGTTGCCGGTTCCGCCTAAGGACCTTGTTTCTTTCGGTTAAGATTTTGTACGACCTTGGGTGCGTTGTGGCGATAACTTTCGCTTTGTGCGACCATATTTTCTTTTTGAATCTGACAGTTTGGCCGTTTTCAAGGGGTGGAAGTGGGCCTCGTGAATGATCAGTCTGATGCTTCTGTACTACCGTCTTGGTTTGGTCTTTGAAATCTGGCAAAGTTGACCTCAGCCGTCTTCCTTGTAACAGCTCTCCCGGAGACCGTCCATCTTCTAGAGGAGTCGACCTGTAACTAAGGAGGCCAAGAGAAAAATCATCCCCCGCTTCCATTGTTTTCTTCAAAATCCGTTTGATTATCTGTACTCCCTTCTCCGCTAAGCCGTTAGAACGGGGAAAGTGCGGACTAGATGTCACATGACGGAAGTTGTACTTGCTTGCGAAAAGGCGGAAGTCTCGACTGGCGAACTGGGGCCCATTGTCGGTGCACACTTCCATCGGGATTCCATATCTTGCAAATATGGCCCCCAGTTTTGTTATGACTGACGCCGACGATGTGTCGTTGAGCTCCTCGACTTCTGCAAAATTTGAGAGAGCATCGTACACAGACAGATAAGATTTTCCCCCGTACTGGAATATGTCGACGCCAACCCTATACCACGGATAGCCTGGTACCAGCCTCATAAGCAGTGGTTCCGCAGGTTGGCTGTACGCGTGACGTCTGCACACCGCGCATTTTTTAGTCATAGCAGTGATTTGTGCACTCAAGCCAGGCCAGAACACAAATCTTCGTGCCCTCGCTTTACATTTATTGATGCCCATGTGGCCTTCATGAATGCGTTCCAGCATCTCTTTCCGCATGCTCGCCGGCACTATCACTTTGCTGCCTTTTAGCACAATACCTTTCACTACAGAAAGTTCGCTGGCGAAAGGTTTCAGCTCTCCTTGTATGCGTGTTCCAGCATAAATACTTTCTTTTACTGCGCAAAGGTACGGGTCATTATTAGTGGCGTCCACAAGCCGCCTTAGCGTGGCGTCGCTCACGAAAGCATTCACCGTACTCACAGCATGGATTTCGATGTCACCTTCACCTGCTGCGTCATCTTCTGTAGTGGCTGCTGCGGCTTGTGACAGCATGTCGGGCAGAAGGAGCTGTTTTCCTGGAGCATATTGCATAGTGAAATTGTAATTCAGCAATCGCAAAAAGAACCTTTGAAGCCTTGGTGGCATGTCCCCAATTGATTTTTCAGCGATTGCAAGCAGGGGTCGGTGGTCGGTCTCTAAAATAATATGTCGGCCATAGATGAAGTAGTGAAATTTCCGACAGCCGAACGTCACTGCCAAGGCTTCTTTTTCGATTTGCGAGTAACGTTGCTCAACTGAAGTGAGCGTTCGTGACGCGTACGCCACGGGCCGCCAGTTATCGCCATGAAGCTGCAGTAGGGCCGAGCCCAAACCATTCCGCGACGCGTCTGACGCCACTTTTGTTTCTTTGCTAGGGTCGAAGATAGCAAGCAGTGGCTCCTCGCTCAGGCATTTGCAGATTTCTTGCCATTCTTGCGCATGGTTGGGAGTCCATTCAAAAACTGCGTCATGCTTAATCAAACTGCGCAACTGCGGGGTCTTTAGTGCCAAAGAAGGAATATATTTCGAAAAATAATTTGCCACGCCGAGTAGACGTTACACTCCCTTCTTATCTGATGGAACAGGTATTTCAGTTATGAATTTTCGAGTGCTTGGTTAGGAGTTATACCCTTTTTCGAAATTATGTCGCCTAAAAATTCGATTTCCTCGACTCCAACCTTGCACTTCTCTGCACTTAGTGCGAGGCCGGCCCGCCTCGATAATTCAAATACAGATTTTAAGCGTTGATCGTGCTCCTCCCTTGATGTTCCCCATACCAAAATATCATCCACGTAAACGTGCACACCCGGCAGCGACTCGAAGATTTCGCACAATATCTTCTGAAAGACTTCAGACGCGGAAGAGATGCCAAATGGCAGCCTTAAGAAACGGTACCTCCCAAATGGTGTTGCGAAAGTACAAATGAGCGAAGTCTTATGGTCAAGAGGGATTTGATGGAAGCCAGCTTTTGCGTCTAGACGGCTGAAAACTTTCGCGCCGGCCAACTCTCCTTCTATGTCTTCCCTCCGCGGCATCTCGTAATGCTCTCTCTTTATGCACGCATTAATCTTTCTCGGATCCATGCATAGCCTTAGCTTTCCGTCTTTCTTTTTAACAATGACAAAGGGCTCACCCAGTCCGTTGGCTCATTGACTTTTGTTATGATGCCAGCCTCTTCCATTCGTTGCAGCTCGTGGCGCAGGGGCTCCCGCAGTGCCAAGGGGTACACGCCGAGCGGCTTGAACGGTTGGGACGGAACCTTCACGGAGCACCATCTTGTATTGGCGTTGGACGCATCCGGTGCCTTGAAAAATGTCGCTGTACTCTTCAAGCAGCTTTTCGGAGCTGCTCTTTATCACCGAATCCACTTTTCGGGAAATCAACCCGAGCCGTTCCGCTGCCTGAAGACCAAGAAGCGCCTGACATCCTTTCTTGACCACGAAAAAATTCAAGCTGCAATTTTGTTCGCCGATAGCCACGCGTTGGTTGATAACGCCCAAGTGCTTGATTGTACATCCACTGTAGGATCGCAGGGTGGAACTGCTGTGCTTGAGCGGTGGCGTAGGCTTGATGTTCTTGTAGACAGAGTAAGGCAATAGGTTTGCTTGCGATCCCGTGTCCACTTTCAACAAAACGGCTGCATTACCAACGTTTGCCTAAACCATCCAGTCCCGTCGACTTGCCACGCTGTCCACGCAGATGTCTAAGATGTCGAAGTCTTCTTCATCATTGTCATCTCTCAATTCACTTACTTGTGCTGGTTTTCGGCAGCGTACGGCGAAGTGATTCTTTCCTTGGCATTTTCTACATGTCTTCCCATAAGCAGGACAGTTGAGTGCCTTGTGTTCTCTGCCACACTTCGAGCACCTTACTTTGTTTTGCAGCCTTGTTCCTTTTTGAGTCTCCTTCACAGGATCGACCTGTTTTTCTTTCTGTCCCCATGATTCGTTCTGAAGGGCTGCTGCTTCGAATGCTTTGCAGATTTGTTCCGCTTTGGGCAACGTGAGCTGATTATCCTGAAGAAGTTTTGCCCTTAAGGTCTCATTATTGATTCCAATTACTATCTGGTCGCGGATCATGGAATCGGTTAACCCTTCAAAATTGCAGTGTCGTGCCTGTTTTTTCACGTCCCGTGAAAACTGCTCAAAGGTTTCTCCTGCATCCTGGAATCTTGTCCGGAACAAGTATCGTTCGTACACCTCATTCGTCTGTGCGCCCCAGTAGCTGTCAAACTTTTTTACGATGGTCTTATAGTCCTCTTTGCTTTCGCCATCGTTGATAGTAAAATTATTAAAGACCTCGATAGCGTCGTCACCGGCTAAAGTTAAGAGCATCGCAGTCTTTGCTGAATCGCTCAACGGACTGTCATGTGGCTTCGCTACGGTAAAGTATAGTTCCAGCTTCTGTCTAAAGAGCTTCCAATTCTTGGAAACGTCCCCTGTGATGCGAAGTGGGTCTGGGGGTTTCAGAAGCTCCATCCTTGCAGCCTGGCGTCGAAGTCTTCTGTCTGTTCAGGGCGCTGTCGAGGACGGGGGACCACTCCTGACACCATGTAAGGTTCCGTGAACGGTGAAGTGACAGGCAGACATCAGGAAGGCGAATGGCCAGCCTTTATTCCGTGCTCTGTTATACAGGCCCCGGCCAGCCCGATTGGCGAGGGCAATGATAAGAAGCGCGCCTTGTGCCGAGTGGCACGAGTGACGCAGCTTACGCTGGCCCACGTCTTATCGTAACGCGATACACCCACCACCACAATCCTCCCTTACCACCAGGGAACAGCATCTCTGTCGACGATTGCAAACAAGGAGCCTCCCCACTCCCTCCCTATTATCTCACTATCAATCAATCCCGCCAACCTGCCCCTTCTGCCAAAGCGACACTGACCCATGCACTACTAAGCTATCCGGCGTATTGGGCTGCCGCAGGGCTGCCGACGTCATGGACATATTGAACACGAACGTTTGAGTGCGATGGGGTCGGGCGGGAACCCAGTGGGCCAGGGGGGCCCCAAATACCCTTGCGTCAATAAATATTGTTACGTGGAAGATCTACTGTCCGAAAGCTGTCCGCACAACTAACGTCGATGAGGGCACCGATTTCACAACACTCAGCGTCGTCGTCTTCTCGGAGTCTGTTGCACTTCTTCATTCTCATCGCGAACAGCGAATACAGCTAAGTAACACTATTTCCTCCTCCTCCTCCTCCTCCTCCTCCTCCTCCTCCTCCTCCTCCTCCTCCTCCTCCTCCTCCTCCTCCTCCTCCTCCTCCTCCTCCTCCTCCTCCTCCTCCTCCTCCTCCTTTTCTATGCAATTCGCCTTTTGGGGTAGACAACACAGCCCGCTGCGCGTTAGATTACCACTATTCATGCTAAAACACCATACGTGAGTGTCCCTATATACTTGCACCAACCATCTCTCTCGTCTTATTTTTCAAGCTTCTCGGCTCAGGTGCAGTGAACACCTTCGCCAAGAACCCGACCATCACCCAGACTTGACGGAGTAGAGACTCCAAACTTTCATTGCGTGTATGACACTGGAATCTTGCGCAGCTGATCAGTAGATGCGAATAGCGGCGTGCATTTTGCGAAAGAGCGGTAAACAGATTATGATTAAAAAGTTCTCTCAGCGCAGTTTTAGTTTCGGTTTCAACTGCTGAACGACAGCTGTAATGCCATTGAAGCGCTTGGGTCACGTGAGGTGTACAAAAGGAGCACCACGGTTGCTTCATATTTCATTTTAGTTCGCACCAATTATTACGCAACTCTGTATGGCCAAACGTTTAAAGACGAAAGATGAATAAACAGAAGATATATCGCACATTTGATATATCTCGCGTGACTAAAGAGCACCTATGACACCAAAGCCGTCGCTTGGAGGCTAAAGGCAAAACCTAAATTGAGTGACAAAAAATTGCATATTCAATAATGAATTTGGTGTAGGTAAATTCCTCGTCTTGATTCATGTACACTGCTTTCGGGCTTGATGGTAAAAAGGATTATGAATAAAAATTGTGATGCCTCTATCCTCTAAGATTCCCTAAATGTTTGATGCTTGATGTAGGGTTGTAGTTGCGGCAGTCGATCTTGGATGCACTGCAGTGCTGCATAAAATTGTTTATTATGAACTAGCCATTAAGACAATCATATCGAAAAAAGAAGGGTAAGAAAATAGCAATGAAAACAGGCGATGACAATGACAATCGAAGATAGAAAATTTTATCAGTGGGAGAGAAGGCCCTGGAGTCTACCGAAACTAATGTAGATTGAAGTTGAAATAAGTTATGACTTTTTTCTTACTATAACCTCGTTCCTATCTGTATGCCATTTGGTGGCACTCGTTGCTCGGGATAGCCTTCCTTTACTATCATTGTTTTTCGACACTGACAATCTTCGACGGTCCACCGGCAACGATAAAAATGCGACATTTGTTGCTGCCGATACATAACGTTCCTATGGAATCAACAAGTAGCCTTTCATATACTCAAAAGCAGAATTATGTACGGCCTATTCTCTTACACAGGAACCGATTCGTACGGATCGATTACAAAGGTTAACATATTTTAACACCATGCCTCGAAGTACCAGCATAACTGTAATGATATTATGACATTTCTACCTACAGTAAAGAAGCAACTGACCTTTTGCGCTAAATCGTGTAATCATAAGATGCTTTGCTCTGAACATCATGTGCCAAAAAGCGGTCCGAAAAAAAAAAAAAGAACCAGGCAAAACAGACACGAAACTATACTTGAATGATGCTCAAATTGCTTGCGTCGATCTGTAATGAGAGTGGATTTCTCATCTTAGCAATTTTCAGGAGCGTCTTTGAGAAGGTCACCCTCTTAATTAGCATATGCATTGTGCCCTTAAAAAGGGAACGTTCGCTGAGGCACAGAGCTTCCTGGTGTATTTTTTCGTCTTTGTATCTGGAAGCTTCAACACGTTATTGAAAAAAAAAAAAAATTGGGGATACAATAAAGGCCGTTGTTAAGGGCACCTGACATGATATATTAATGACAATCGTTTGCTGCCTCTCCTTTCAAATCCTCGATCGCGTACAGTTACTTTGCTAATCAGAAAATCACAGATTAATTAATGTGTACCTATTTTAAAAGAATGCGTTGTTGGGCGAGTCTGTCAGACATATCTTCAAGGTATACTGCGCACACACAATACAAGGACGAGAGAAAGGTACACGAACAAGCGCAGACTCGCGACTGAAATCGATATGGAAGGAAACACATCATATATGCCTTCAAGCGTCATATCTAGACTAGATATGACGCTTGGAGGCATATACGATGTGTTTCCTTACATATGAATTTCAGCCGCGAGGCTGCGCTTGTTGGTGTACCTTTCTCGTCCTTGTTTTATGTGTGCGCAGTATACCTTGAAGATATGTGTGCCTATATTTCCCCACTTATATTCCACGGTGATAAAAGACACCAGGCATAGATAAAAATTATTGCTTCAACCCAGCACTATTCTAACCCGCCCGCATGGTCTTGAGGCAGCGTATCTAAGTCGAGACCCAAGACTCCGGGAGAACTAAATTCATATCTCACCCTCCATATCAAAGGCGAAGCCCAATGTGACAGTGCTTGCCAGCTTGGTCATGCCATGTTATGTTTCGCATGTCGCCAGCGCCGTCAACGCCGACAGCGGAGTTTGTCGACAACGGGACCTTAACGTCATCGCGCTAAACTTTGCGCACTTAAGAGTCATAGTGCGCCTTTGCAGCGCTGTTCCGGTACCAGGGCGCATGTACGTAGACCCGACTGCCTTTATGGCTCGGCTTCACCGCCCCGACGAGTGCCGCAGAATTCAGCCTTTCCGCTCACGTCGCCAATATCTCCGACCCGCAAGGTAGGGCTGCAAAGCAGCAATAAAAGCACCCCGGCTGCCACTCAGCCTTCTTCATTAACGCTCGCCTGAGCGCGATAAGCGTGCGGAAGGCACGTACACGGACCAGTAGACGCCTCCTAGACGGCCAGGCGGTGCGGCCAGTGAACGCGGGCCCCCCTGTGAGTCATTTCCTCTAGTCATGCGGGACATTGCCGGTCCGGGCACAGTCTCCGAGGGATACGCTGCTGGTATGATGGTGGCCCTGGCTACTGCTTCCCCTCCCTGCCTTTGTTTTATGAATCCACAAGCTACCCTCCTTCTCGTTTGATTTATTCTGATACATGACTGACACTTGGTTGTTGGGGAGCACACTGCTGGAATTGTTCAAAGAACGATGGAGAAGGGCAGTTATTTCAGGAAAAAAGTAAAAGAATATGTGAACGCAAGAAATGTCAATAAGTAAGCGAAATTACTGTCTAAATCAGAAAGATTTCACTTTCGCGTGCTCCGTTGGTTGGCGGCAGTTGGTCTACGTTACTCAGTAGTTGGCAACAAAGAGGTGTATTAAGCTGCTGTAATAAGGACATCAAGAATTGCGCTCAGTAACACTTCATCAAACTGGTCACTAATTATTGTTTAGAGCGTTAGCTGTACTGCTTTTATTTATGATTTTCGCGTTATTCCGACCCCTAGTACCTCATGCATGCAACAGATGGCGTCATGTACTTGCGCTGCATGTTCCATCTCGCGTTGTACACCACGGTCTTCATCGTAGTCCCAGGCACGACCGCCGTAGCCGATCCCGCCTCGTGCGAAACTGCAACACGTTCTAACGCTGCACAGTAAACATCGTCGTCTTCATCAAGTTAAGCATGTAAAACACTTTTGCTCTTTGCAATGAACATCGCCGACTTCGTGAAGTTCCAGCTGTACCGCTCCTTCACTTAACCTAGGTAAATAGGCCACACACATACGCCATCTAGCTATAAACAGAGACCACACACTTTATGAGACACCGCCGTACAATGAGAAGAAAAACTAGCCCGTTGAAGAGATGCTCACCAAGCGCGCAAGCGAGCCAAGATCGAAGCGCCTGCAGCGACTGTGCCCGATGGGCGACGCTCTTGATACTTGGTGGAAGGATGGTTGAACTTCTAAATTTTTTTTTACAGTGACATAATTTCATACGCTTGAAGTCACAAAACGACGCAAGAAAGGGTGGACATTCTTCAACGAAGTCTTATGGCAACGTAAAAATAAAATTATTGTGTTTCACACGCTGCCTTCCATTAAAGTATGCACCGGGCTTTCTTGCGTCTTGCTAAGTGCCTTTAGCTATGACCGCCAGGGTAACAATGAAAGTTCTGGATATACCAGTTGCCACCGGTCATTTATAAAATGTAATATACTTATGGACAAATTAATTTCCATAATATTAGTTTCGAATCTGTGTGAAGTAGCACATGCGACAAATTTTTAATTCTTAGTATATGTTGAACGAAAGTCACCGCATGAGCTGAAGAGCTATACTGCCGAAACGAGAGCACAGATGGCTGTTATTTAAGACTCAATGCTTTCTTTCCTTCAAATCGTTTGCCCTCTATCAGCTGGGTTTAGAAGAATTGCATATGTTTTGCTTTGCTTTGCTAAAATGTACACATGCTTTGTTGATATCTCAGACTGACTGCAGGTACTAATGACATACCAGCACACTTCCTTCCTGTCGGGCGTGTAGTGGTAGTGGTAGTAGTAGTAGTAGTAGTAGTAGTAGTAGTAGTAGTAGTAGTAGTAGTAGTAGTAGTAGTAGTAGTAAGTAGTAGTAAGTAGTAGTAAGTAGTAGTAGTAGTAAGTAGTAGTAGTAGTAGTAGTAGTAGTAGCAGTCGTAGTAGTTGTAAGTAGTAGTAGTAGTAGTAGTAGTTGTAGGTAGTAGCAAGTAGAAGTAGTAGTAGTAGTAGTAGTAGTAGTAGTACTAGTAGTACTAGTAGTAGTAAGTAGTAGTAGTGGTAGTAGTAGTAATAGTAGTAGTAAGAAGTAGTAGTAAGAAGTAGTAGTAAGTAGTAGTAGTAGTAGTAGTAGTAGTAGTAGTAGTAGTAGTAGTAGTAGTAGTAGAAGAAGTAGTATTAATAGTAGAAATAGTAGTAGTATAAAACGTTTATTTGGAAAAATGGGTTATGAGCTACGAGCGGGGTTGGTCGGGTCCTCAGTACGGGGCTACATTGGCTGAAGCCGGAGCCCAAGCTCTCGCAAGCAAGATCCTTTGTGCCGCAAGGTCGGAGCTGGACAGGGCCACCTCCCAACCCACCCACGTTGGGGTTTGTTTGTGAGGCAAGACTTGGCTTTCTTGACAAGCCCATACCATTTGGTAAAGGTCTGCTTTCCGGCCACAAAACGTGCATTCAGCTGAGCAAGTACTTGGAATAATTGCGCGCAGTCTAGCTGGGCTGATAAGAACTGATTAGGACAACTTTTTTAGAGCGAAAACTTTGCTATACTCGTCGAGGGAAGGTCATAAGGGCGCTATATTTGCCCTGAGGTGTAGCGGGAAGAGCCAGCGCCAGCTGCTTCTCTGCACGTGTGGCGCGCAGAGCCGGTGGAGCTCTCTTTTATGTCGCACATCTGCTCGTTCTTCACATACCTGGCAAGCTTTATTCGTACCGATACATATCTCCACGACTATGCAACATTGCCTGAAACAATATCACATGACCTTCCAGTACCCTGCCTACCGTCAACCTCTATGGCCACCGCTGCCTGCCTGGCTCGCCTACTGGGACCTTACCCTTAAAGACGCTCTCAACACCGTACACCGCCGTGTCGTCTCGACCCAGCAGTGGTGTCGTTATGGTTCCCAGGCAACCATGGAGGAGTCGTGAACTGGAACCAGTGCTTCGGCTGAGTTTCCTTGACGTTCGCAGACAGCCAGGCAGGAGTTAAGTGACAGCTAATCTTGTCTGACCATGCCTAATCGAGCTTCCACTCATTAAACTAAGTTCAAGTTTCTGTCAGTCTAACCATGACTAGCAATACAGAATAGCAAAGCATAACAAACCTTTCGCTTGTATAACCGGGCTTAGCTGAGAAAAGCCGCAGCCTTTTTTTTGACGTTTTTCCATTTCCCTCTTTAAGATAACCTTAGTGCAGGCGGAGTGATAGTCCCATGACGTGTTTATTTCATGCTGCGACACTGTAGTGCATGAAATGCTAATGAAACGCATCAGAAATATTACTTTTGATCCCATGCCCGTTTCTATTCTGTGCATAATACCTTGTAGGCCCACTAATAAAAAAAAAAGAAAAATGGAGAAAAATGGGTTTCTGAAGATGTAGGGGATGACAGTGGAATATAGAAAATTCGTTTCAAACAAATTTTAGTTTTGACTAGATTGCACATACAAACAGTTTTCACTAAATAAAAGTGCGATTGTGCAGTCTTCACAACAGCTAACTAGAACAGTGACTTAAATTGAACAGGAGCATGGAAGAACATTAATATTGATCAGCAAATTTCAGTTCTCATTCCACGCGCTCAGTTCGCAGTATTGGGAACCATAGAAACTTGACACCAAGAAAACTAGGCCCACATATTTTTTGCTAATTGTCCATATAGTTGCCGAAGCCTAGTGTAGTGCTTTAGCACGACTCCTGTTGTTGTGGTCCAACATATTATTAAGCGGTGACGAAGTGAAGTGTTTCCTTCTCTTGCCTCGCGGAAGGGACTAGGTGATGACAAAGGAGTGGGTGTGGCTTCATGTTGCTGCTTGCTGCTATGCCAGTTGAGGCTGTTGTAAATACACTGTAAATGCATCGAGTTTCCACGTAACATCATGGTTTTGATTTGGCAACGGATGTTTCGATGGCTGGATGCGTAATGTGGAATGATGGGCGGACGGATGAAGCGGCGAACTCTATCCTTAATTCTACTGCATTCTTCCGCCCCGAGGGTATCTCGATGCATGCAAGTGACCAATTGACAATTAGCAAAGTTATATCGATTATTGTTTTGATTGTGTATTTACTTTGAGTCCTCAACAATTAGTCAATTTCATATGTGATATTTTAAAATATATGGGAGCGCTGAAGAGATCTACATTGGAGAAATGGGCAAGCATGTGCGTTGGCACCTCTTCAGTAGCTCTTAAAGTGTTATGATTCAGCAATTTTGCGTCGCATGACTCATAACTTTAGAGTCTCATTAATCATCACTTTTTAGTCTCAGGACTCACTTCTTTTGACGAGACACATCATGGTCGTGGATTTCATTGTCTTGCACAAGAATCATGCACATTGGATCTCCGATCTGACTGACTCATGACAAGTGACTGTGACTCATGTCTAAACTATAATGACTCACATATGACAAGGCACGGTATTGCAGTTACCTACTACTTGTCATCACATACCTATTCGTGACTACCAGTCTCATTTATTGTGATGTCATATCACACATACACATTTTGCTTCCAAACTTTGCTTCATGCTTTACTTCCATGCTTTACTTCCACGTTTTGCGGACACATGTTCGCAAACATAGCCAAGTAAGGCTCTCGTCTTAACAATGAAATACGCTGATTCCTTTGAAGAAGCTAAAAACGAAGTCGCTATTATTAACCGGTTTTGAATTAACCCGTCAACAATTTTTCACGGAATGAAGGCGTGGCTGTGCATTCTAATATCGGCCCTGTCGGCTTGTTTCTTCATGGTAAAATGAGGGTTTGACTGGCTTAGTAAACGGTTAGCAAGCGCCGTGTTCTTAATTAACGCCCACAGTAAACCTGTGAATATCCCAGGCGCTGGCATAAAGCAGGTAAGGCTTGATATATTTAAGTTAGGCTTAGATACAATATCAGCCGGGAGTGCAGGATTCAATGTAAAACGAACAGAAAGTAGGCAATAAATATAGATGAACCCAAAGTTGGCAATAATTTCATTGAAGCCACCTTAACCATGCTTTAGGCGTCGCGTTTTAGTTGAATAAATATACATAGTTGCTGCGAATCTTCCAGGTAACACCAGCAAAGAGGTCATGCTCATTTTTGTAATGAAATTCCAACCACTCTACTGGTATAATATTTACGTTGCTTTCATCCACGACTAGTTTTCGCTGTCTTCAGAGCAACGGCTTGGCTAGTGACTGGTCGTAATAAAAGGAACCGTCCTGAGCAATCCCAAGTAGGCCCCGTTCTCCACACCTTCAATATTATTATGCCATCAGGCACTCATTTCGGTAAGAAGGATAGTAACCAAACAACAAGCAACAAGCCAAGCCTCCGTGCATTGATAGAAGGCAGGAAGACAGACCCACGAGTTGATTACGGCTGAAGAATCGATCAGACGCATGCCTCAGTAGCTGAACGCATGTTCCGATCCAGGCAGCATGCAGGTGGAAGAAAAAATGAGGAAAGGCTCTATCTGGCACGAGAGAAAAAGTAAATATAGGAGTATTGGAGAGGCCAGTGCGGAGGAAGCGAGAGAAAGGAAGGTGAGCGCTGTCGTCATAGAAGCAAAAACAGAAGCCAGCGATCGATGCGCTGTAGTCTTGCGTGCACAGAAACGGTGTTTTGGACGCTGAAGGGGAAGCCCGCTTGAGCAAAAGCGAGGCGTGTGACGTATGCGAGAGAGCGACTAATGTGCAGACCGGGTGGCTTTATTTTCGATCTGGTGATCTACTTTTTTGCTGTGTGGAAATGTTGCTGTGTGCCAATTTTTTTCACAATGATTCAGAACAGCGGCCATTAAAATATCGCTGGGTGGTAACTTACAGCAAGGATGTGCCGGTGCGGAGTTTTATTTTTATTTTATCAGGGTGGAACACTAGCCAAGTTCGGAGGTTAGAAGAACCCTTTTGCAATGCTTGCGCAATCACTGTAGCCTTTCCACTAGTTGTAGAGAAATAAGTTTTAACATACGTGAAATACTAATGCGCCGTCTCTTCAATGGTACGAATTGTCAGTAACGACCAATATTGCCATGTGCTTCTGAAAAAAGAATTATAACTACAGCGAAAAGAGAGCTGCACCAGCGGTATTTAAAAGAACGGTAATCTTATTATCGCATATGCGTGATTTGATTAAGACACGCGCTCTAAAGAAGAGAAACAATGGCAAAAGATGACGCAGGCCCTCTCACGTCTTGATACATAGGCAAAACCCAGCTATTTTTGGCGGTTTTTTAGACAGTTCACATTAAAGTCAGAATAAAAATGATGCCTGAACTGTACGTATTATTAATTTAGCCCGTTTTAGTTCAAAGGGAACGCCCGGAATTATCAGTATTGAATACGCAGACCTCCATTGACCGCATGAGTGAATAGAGGAGTGGGGATGAAAAATATGCAGTGAAGAAGTGACATGAACACAGGTGTTCAGCGCCAATTGGTTTAAAGGCACTCAACGAACTCTCATCTTCTTCGCACAGTAGTCCCCTTCAGCCGCACCTACTGTATGCATGTAAACGTCCTACCCTTAGCCACTCATGTGACTATCCGTCACCATTGGTTACTTTTGCTTGCTTAAACATTTTTCATTGGATCAGATATATGCTGCTACGAAGACGATGAAGCAGGCAGCGGCGCTGGGCGCCGCCTTCGCGCCAGGCCCGCTGGCCATTAAGGCATATTCCATTGTCGTGTCATCACATCGTTCTGTTCCTGTTGCGTCGCCAGGTTTCATCGCTTGCCATGCCACCACGTGACATCTTAATGGAGGTGCTGGGTTTGTCATCACTCATTCTGTCCCTGGAGCTGAGCATTGAGCTCGCATTAGTCGTCGGTTGAGGCTACCTGGAATCTGTCTCCCGGCTCTTTCCAGCTCCCCAGTGCAACATGACCCGATTTGACAAGGCGCTCTACCCAGCCCCGTCCCCAGCCCGTACAACAAAACACGAACACATGAAGAAGACCAGTACCGAACCGACAGATCACACGACGAAGTGAACTCAAGACCACAACAGTGAAGACAGTACCTCCGCCCAAGCCGTTCGAAAGAGAAAAAAAAATGCAGTTGTAGAAAATGCATTCGTAGAAATTGTAGTTCTTATTGTTGACTTGTAGCTCTAGCTCCACTAGCGCATTGTAAATGAACTTTCTCACACTACTTATTTTAGCGATGTATTATGGGTTATTTCTGAGAACATGGCACGCATGCTAAAAAAGAAAAAAAAAAAAAAAAAATATATATATATATATATATATATATATATATATATATATATATATATATATAGGAAATAATAATTTATTCAGAAAATGTTGCGTGCAAAAATTTTAACCTCTTTTAACTAATGTCTTCGTCCATTATTCGTTCCACGTTTGATTTGCATGACATAGCCTGGGTTATATCGTTGCGACGAAACGCTTTATGAATC
Organism: Amblyomma maculatum; assembly: GCF_055883805.1. Classification (NCBI taxonomy): domain Eukaryota; kingdom Metazoa; phylum Arthropoda; class Arachnida; order Ixodida; family Ixodidae; genus Amblyomma; species Amblyomma maculatum. Next base: position 78,366,204 of record NC_139345.1, read on the forward strand.
GTGCTTTAAAGTTTCAGGCCACCTAAGCACAAGCTTAGTCTGTGTGTAATACGAAAAAACAAACGTTGCAACGTGCATTGAAGTGCCCTGCAAATCACTCGCTGTCGAGAATCGCAACGCTGGGTCGTTAGCCACAATGACCAGCATAACTGAAGGCTTGCTCTGCCCTGTTCCTGAGAGCGATGCACGTGGGTAAACATGTACGACAGACGGTAGTTTACACATGTTCGCTATTTTCATTTCCTGCTGGCACCACACCTTTGTTTCTTATTCTTTCTTTCTTCTGTTTACTCCGTCGCTCCTAAACTTAAGGTTGCCAGCCGCAATCCTATCCGGCTATTCTCCTCGGTTTTAGTCTGCACATTGCTTTGGTGCATCTTTTTTGCACAGATATTAAGCGCAATTTTCTAGGTTCGGAAACACCTACGCAATTTGTGTCGGCAGCGTGCATACATAAGTTTTACGCTGCGGATAAGCGTGGCCCAACTGCGTACGCCTTGATCGCTGCCTAAAGAGCTCAGGGCCGACAAGCTCTTTTTGCCGTTTTGTTACTTTTGCCTCCCAATGAGCTAGAAATGTGTGAACCTTGCTCACGGTTATCGACATGCGCTGTAGCTAGAAGAAGGCACACAGGTTTTGTAACGTGAGTCGTTCTCAAGCTATAGCCTGGAGTGCACATGAAAACTGTTGCTAAAGTGTCAATAGGGCCACAGTGGCTCGATACCGAATCGGAGCGGCGGTGCTCGAAAAAGGTAATAAGCATCTTGGGCGAGACATCAAGCAGCGGAGAGCAGAGGGAGAACGTGATGGGAATGTGAATGATTATGATCGTTTATTGCGTGAACCAAACGGCGCACTCTGGCTCATTGTCACGCATACGAAGCAAGAGTGGAACAGTTATTGAATGTAGATAGGAGAGTTTATTGGGAAATCTGTCAGGGGGCGGTTTCATGCGCACAATCCTTTGCATGTGGTTTACTGCGAGAATAAAAATGGAGGCGGTTGGTACTTTTTATAAACGATATTTGAGGTCTCGGAGAGGAGGAAAACTGAGGGTCCGTGGAGGACGGCGGAGGGTAATTTGATTTGGACCATAAATTTATGACAGTGCGCACGCCTAATCATCATTCTTCCACTGCAGTCCGCGCGAACAATAGTTGTAGCTCAATACAAAGTAAATTCCTGTATAAGTAAAGGCAGTATAAGCCGCTCGTACGTCAGATGTTTCCGGCATTGTAGTACCGTTATGTCTTTGCATTACATGCTCACTGCTCTCTTAGTGCTTCTGGGATGTTCAGAAGTGTCATGCGAACGGGAGATGGGTGGCGTTGTATACTGTGGATGACGTCATTCACTCTAGTATCCTATATGAAACCCATCCCACGTTGACCTCTTTGGGCGTCGGTATTATTAGGGTCAAATTCTAAAGTTAAAGCTCAGCTACTTTGGTCATCTGATGAGAAGAGAGGAGTCGCTGGAGAAAGATTTGATGTCGGGAAAGGTGTAGGGTCGCCGGAGAAAGGGTAGGCAGCAAACGCGATGGTTAGATGGCATCCTCGAGGCACTGCAGATGAAGTTATGTGATGTTAGGAAGATAGTGAGAGACCGGAAAGCGTGGCGTGACATGGTCCATAGGGTCACGAAGAGTCGGACGTGACTGAACGACTGAACTTAACTGATTATTTCTTCTGCACCAGCTGTCCTAAGTGCAGCACTGTAATCAAACACTGCCTCACCTCTCGTCCAATAGCCATATACTCGGCCCCCTTCTGATACACACTTACCCTCTTCACCTCTTAGTTTGCTTCCCACCGCTTGGGATAAACGTTTGCTGTGGATAGCCATGGGAAATCGATTATCTACGGCGTTTGAAGGATAGGCTTCAAGGAAAACATTTTTCTTTCTCCCTCTGGTTTTTACCAAAAGAATCAGTATGCTAGCTTATTTTTTCTCCCCGTTATTGCTCTGAATTAAGCTTTTGAAGTTAGTTATTGTGACAATTTTGACATAATTTAAATGCTCCGTTTGAGCAACGTGAAAAGAAGTGTTGCATATACAATAAATATTTATTTAGGTAATTTTCAACTACTTGGCATAGCATATAGCATAACCGATGAGTAGGGATCAACTCGGTTGGAGGCGATTGTCCTGTTTATTACTCAAACTATTTCCACATGTTGCTTTATTAGCCTCCGAAGATGTTTGTGCATTCCACTGTCACCACTGCTGAATTTTTTGTGCACTGAACAAAGCTTTCAGAACACCGCCTTGAGTCAACAAGTGGCACACTGCTGTCTCAATTATCCAGTCCCACTCGTAGTAGCAGTCAGTGTGGGACAGCTCTCTACATGACATTTCCGTGAGTCGTGATGCGATATTTCAAGGCTAACTTTGCCGCGCCCTGCAGTCCATTAGCTGATGAATGCGAAAGCTGTATGCACAAAGGCTTCAGGGTGGCGCCATATGTCTTTAAGCTGTGGTAAAGAGCCGGTGTCTCTCGCTATAATTTGAGATAAACTCCATTTATAAATAAAACGTATGCATCGATTTGATAGGGAGGCACACTCGAAAGCGCAGGAGAACAGCACGCGCCCAACATTACTGGGAACATGTACAGTTGCGACCAGGTGGCCTATATTGCAGTACTGGGATTCTTCGTGGAACATTCTTGTTAGACTTTCATCCGTTAGGGGGACCTATAAAATGTTCACGGGCAAACTATGGGAGCACACAAAGCCTTTTCGGCAGTATCCTGCGCCCACACATGCACGCTTCCTCCTCTTTAACTTCCAACGAGGGAGCCACACCTATACCAAGAACCGATGGAACCAGCATAATTTGAACAATGTATACGGCAATATTCTTGACTTCAAAAAAAAAAAAGGCTATTATAGCATTTAGCATTGCAGATAGCGCCTGTTATGAAATGGACATGTCTGAGGAAAAAAAAAACATTTTTTTTATTACAGTTCAAGTACAGAGTTCGTTCATGGTAGCAAAAAGAGGACACACTTTTGTGAACTAAGCTGCCAATGGTACAGCGTTTTCCGGACACTAATAATGTAAGAAAAGTCACTGCACTCTATTTTGACGTGCTTCACATTGTCCTTGGGTCTCTTATGGTTTCCGCCTGTGCAGCCCACTCTGAGATCATAGGCCAATATCTGAGCAGATTAAGTAGCTCTTTACGATCTCATACGTCGTTGAAGTCCTGTAACTGAGTTTAAAAAAATTTTGAGGTGAACGCAAAGTTTTTGTCCAAGCAGAGAATGATATGCCAAGATATTTCGCGCACATTCTGGAAACAGCAATGAGAAGTAATGTTTTCACACAGTGCATAACTTCACAATAATAACCAATACATCTGCATGCCCTCCCTCGGCAGGCTTCTAGCTTTCACCAAAAATATTGGAAAAAGAAAAAGGCGCATTATTGGTTTTTATGTCTGACGTAATTGGTCATTCTGAGTGGAGGACAAATATCGGAAGCAAAATTTTGCTACTTCATTATCGGATGCTCCCACCATTTCTGTTGAAATGCTCTTATAACATTCCAGAGTTGTCGCTCAATTACTTAACATCGAACACTACTGCCTTTCATGGCCGTCTTGATTACTCCTTGTAGTGGGCGCAGGACCTTTCCACTCGTTGGGAGCTCAGTCAATCTAAATCAATATGTTGAAAATATATTTGAAATATATTTCACAAGTTTTTTATAAATTTGCCGGAGTGTTAGCGCAGGAAGACAGGGACAGCAGACACACTGAAGACAAGACAATGAGTTTGTTGTCCCTGTCTCCCTGGGCTAACCTTCCGGATAATTCATGCAACGACTAGCCTGCAAGAATGTCTGTACAAATAATTCTAAAAACACGGCTAATTTGTCTTCAACGACAGGTTTAACTACTAGGTGCCAGCGCAAAAAAGAAAAGAAAAGTTTCTAAAGCGAATTACTGTCACGAATTGGAAACATGCATCACTCCAATTAACATGCGCATAACATACCTTATAGTATTCTACACTTCCCTCTCTATTTAAAAATGCTCCAAACTACAGAGCTTCAAAATAATAAAACCTTGTCGTTTCATCGAACAGCGGAGGGAGGACCAGTGAGGGTGCAAGTAGCACATTGTAAAGAAGGTAAGTACACACCGATAATTCCTGGCTGCTCTTTGCCTTATGATAGAGACACTGTATGGAGCGTTGATGCCTCCATGTGTTAGTCGATAAGCTTTCTTACTCGATTCTTTTTTTACCTTTGCCTGATAAAATACAATCTGCGTTGAAAGTAAGCAGCCGTGGCGTCGCGTGCGCTTGCGTGTGATTGAGAATATTTTTCCTGTTTGATAGGTGGGAAAATTTGATCTACAGAATGGGATGAGCTCAGTCGGCTTCGAGCAGTCAAAGCGAGAGGACGTGCTTAAGAGTGCATCCCTCTTTCTTGGCTACGTTAACAATGGAAAGGATGCTTGAAGAGAGCTACGTGACGAAGTTTATGAACACTGCGTACTAGGCTGGCTGGAATGGGTTCATAGTAGAAAAAAACCAGCCCGAGAAACAAGAAAAACCAGTACAGAATAACTGACAAGTTGTGCGTTAAACCGAGGGAGTGTCCTAACGAGACGCTTGACATGATCCCGAAAGTGTACAGCAATGACGCGTTACGCACATCGCCAGCGTTCAACACGAACATGCATTGGCAGACGGCCATGAAGACAATCACGACGAGCGATGTTCCGGGTACTCATCAACCACAATTAAGGACCCCGGCTATGGACGGTAATGTTGATTCTATGCAGGCTCTACCGAACACTGATCCACGTTTGGGCTTCGATATGATTGCAGAAGTGTTGGAAATTCTAAAAATTCTAATGAGCGAAATCGTCACACTATTTTTGTTTTCAAACTGGAAAACGTGTACGCAAAATCAAAACAACAAAAAACAAATGTGCCAATAATTTTCAGCCATGTGGACACGTCGCATCACAAACTCTGCACAATGGCAGCGCATTGTACCACACGTCACTCGCCGTCAGGAAGGTTTAAACTGGACAGGACCCAGCCGCACTTCTTCAGCCATCATACAGCCTTGACCCCGCCAAGTTCTTCCTTTTTCAAAAATGAAAGGAACGTTGAAACGGTACCGATACGACAGCTAGGAAGATATCATAAGGGATTCACGACAGAGGTGCCGAACGAAATTTCATAAAAGAAAAAATGCCTACAAACAGAGGCTCACCGTGTCGATGACCAAGAATCTTATTTACAACTAGGGGTGCTCAAGGATTCCTGCACAGAGCCTCTTTACTTTTACGACAGACTTCGCACTTAAGAAAATAAATGAAAACTTTTCAAACGAATAAAAAAAAGCAATGGTAACAGCTATCCGGTCTTGCTGATGTTGCGCTCCAGACTTTACCGTAGCTGTCTCCGGCGAACGTCGTCTTAATAGATGCGAAGCATCGTCAAGCTCGACAGCGTCTTCGCACTTTGTCGCTGCAAAGCTCAACTCCTGAGGGTCGTAGACGCGTGTGTCGAGTTACAGCCAACGATTTGCCGAGAAGCGCTGCAGACATAAGGAATATTTGTTGGTCGTAGCTACAAGTCGTGTTAGCTGTCTGAAAGATTTGTTCTCATTGATAGTGCGCTCAAGCATGGTAGGATACGTGCATTAGACAAACTGACGGGTGTCCGAGAGGCGTGGGTAATAAGGCCCCAGGCGTAAACGTGTTCACTTCCGGCCCGGAGTACGATCTGCTAGGTTGGAGGAAAATGTGTAGCTTTTTGTAAACTGCCTCTTCCTAGTTGTAAAGAGGTGACATGAGCGATTCATTTCGGACTGCGGCTTCCTTATCGATGAAGGAAAATTTTACATCTGTGATTCAGTGAAGAAAACATGGATCTTTAAAAAAAAAATGTGTCGTGTCATCACGCAAAGTTTTATTTAAATAAAGAAAAAGAGCTATTTAGGCACATTATGAAAGAGATGACTCTGAAAAGGCATTCTGTAGTTTTTCAAGGTTTACATAGCTGTAGTGATAAATAAAATATTCCGTATAGCCGATTTTGATGCAGCGGACTCATTCTGGCAGGGCTTGTGAGTAGGCTACAAATATGGCTAATAATAGAGCTCTAGTAATGTTCACAATATTTATTGCAATCTAGGCAGACGAATTGATTGAATTCTTTTTTCAGCATTTCTAGTGCTCGACTTCTTGGCTTCACCTTAGGCGTAGTACATTTCAGGCAGAGAACGCTTAAAAAAAAAAGGTTATTAAAACATTAAAACACTCGTTGTCCCCAAGTACTGTGGTCTGTGTACGGAGACAGCATTTTCAACTAAATTTGCTCTGGTCACGCCAGGAATGTAGGTTCTGCAGCGGTAACTATATGATTCATATTATGGACATGAAATTATTGCAGACATGTTGCTTACTTTTGCGAGGATATTTGCGAGAGCACTGGTACCGACAAGAGGTACTTGGAAGATGTGGCTGCACATTAAACATCTTCGCATAAAAGTGACAATGCATGATGCATTCGCAAGTGACAGATGAAAGTGAGAACTTTAGCAGACAACGGAGAAAACCAAGGATGCGTCCTTCCTACAGCTTCAGACTAGGCAGTTTAAGGGTTACGACAAAATGTGTAAACAGTCTCTCAAATAAAATAAAACAGCGGCAGTTTATAACTCGCTTCTCTACGGCATAAAAAAAATACATTATGCATTACAATTTTTTTAAAAAAGGTTGTCAACTGTAGGAAATTATATTGTGTGCTCGCTTACTGTGCGATGCCAGTGCACGTTGAAGAACCCAAGAGGTGTAAATTTCCGGAGTCCTCCGCTACGGCGTCTCTCATAGCCTGAGTCGCTTTGGGACGTTAAATCCCAAAACGGAACCAACCAAACCAAAGTTTGTCAATTTGTCGAAGGTCAGCAGCCACTGGGATACCAGTAATTAATAGCTAATTGCTTAATAACACTAAGGGGACGAAGAAAAATAAACAGGGGCCTGTAAATTTTGATTCATTGCTAAAACGTCCTAAGACGAAAACAAAGATCACAAATTTGAATTACATAAGCGAATATTGCATGACACGTAGGGTGATTTCTTTATCGCAAGCAGATTTTGAGCATTTGGTGTTAAATTTTTCGCGTTTTACTGCCCGGTGTATGATTACAAATGGGCCATTTGTTTCTTGTTCTCATGCAGGAATTTGTTGGCGCCTTAAAAAAAATTCAGGAAAAAACTGGTATTTAAGCGCAATGCTAGCGCAGATACACTGTAATGATGCAGTTAAGTGTTTCAATACCTAGTTTTCCAATGATAAATCACTAGTAACACACTTTGAACACTAGCACGTTAAGAGTTCAGTTGCCACATAGAGCTAAACAGACACGGACACAGCGAGACAAACAGGACGAGCGCCTATCTTGTATGTCTCGCTGAGTCCGTGTCTGTTTAGCGCTATGTGGCAACTGAACCATCACCAACTCGTCCAAGCTTCCATTCAGGCATGTAAAGAATGCTTCATTTACACACTGACCTAAAAGAACTGCTGAAGGCGGCAGACAAAGGAAAAGTAAAAGGAGGGTAAATGAAAAATCACACCCCTTAATCAAAAAAAGATGATTTCTATCGCCTAGTTTTGTTCATTCTCTTGCCGTCTAACAGGATCAGAGATTGGCAGTAGAGAAATGCTTACCGATTTTCAGAATTCCTCACAAAGGCGTAGTAATATAAATTTCACCAAAATACGCACTCTTCAAAATCTGTTTGCATCGTTTGCATTAATGTACACGCTCTTTTTGAGCTCGTATTATTTGCAAATCAAGCCGTTCTCTCGGAGACAATGTTATTCACAGACTTAATATCGCACGAAGCGCGCGCTGAAAATAGAGCCAATCAGTGTGAAGTACTGTGAGCTTAGGCACGCGTTCATGGTAATTTTGCTTAACCCTCTCCTAAATTTAATACATTTTTGATATTCAGGCTGTAACTTCCACATATATTTTTCCCTTTATGTGCGCAAATTTTGATTGAAATTGACTATTTTGTTATTCTTTTCGGGAACGCCTCAGCTTCCCTTCACGAATGGTAGCAAGGTTATCAATACGGCAAAGTATAGATCGTACCAGAGTCTCAGCTGGTTTTAAACCAGAGTATTGTTATGGAATAACGGTCTAGTCGCAAGCAAATTGTTCCGACTCGTTATGCTTAAGAAAGTCCACACTGAAAGGGAAGACTTCGGCGCTGCAAGGTTTGTGTCTGCAAGGTTTAGAAAGGCAGCACGTAAGGAAGATGAACAGTAAGTCCACAATCAAGCTCGCAGAGCGCCAGACGCTGGTATATAAAGTATTCGTAAAGACCTCGAAGGATATACAGCCTTTGTCAAAAGTGTAGAGCCCGAGGGGTCTGCTTCTGAGCCATGTAGTGGCGCTCATTTACCATTAGTGGAGGTCATTTCCATTGGAGAGGGTAGGACCAAAAAAAATGTTATCATCAAAAGATTCGAACAATGAAAATGTATTAAAAGCTTCACGAAGTTGCTTAGATGCAGACCCCTGGGCTCTATATTTTTGACCAGAGTGAACATTCCTTAAAAAAAAAAAAAAAAAAAAAAAACTAGATGAAATAAACATACGTTCAAGGGAATATGACGACCTCAAACTTGCGAATTTAGAAAAGGGTTATAATTTGTCCTAGTTTCCTTTCTGTTAAACAAAAATAAAATGTAATGACTTCGCGTGATATACCTCCAAGATGGAAGGGCTTTCCACGAGTAAAAGCGAGCGTTGATTGCAAATTTTATAGATGCTTAATGAATGAAACCTCCCTGGAGCCTGAATAATGAAGCTTGCTGCTGCAGTGAGATTCATGTGTACAACCGTTCAGTGCTACCTCGCGAACAGAAGCAACCTGTGCATGTAATTGGTATATTCTGCTCCTCTGGTAAAAGAAAAGCTGTTTCAGAATGTGTGCTGAAAAGAGTTTTAGTCGAATACATACTAATTCAGCACAGTCATCACAGGGAAACCTTTCTGCTTTGAATGGTGAAATATGCTCATAATAAATGACATATCCCATCATTTCATTCAATCTGCACATGAATTGAGCGTACATGCAGGTTTCTGTGTTTTTCGCGAATTGCGTTTACGGAAATGCGCCAGTTATTTCCCACACTTTTGTCAAAACCAAGACTATGCCTAAAAAGCTTTAATAAAGGTATCTTACGTCAGTACTCTCAGCGGCACAACACCCTGTAGTGCATTAAGCTGTCCCAAGGTGACTGTTACATTACGCTGTTTGCAATTTGAGGGGTCTTTATAATAAACAAAAGTAAGTAGTGACTCAGGCTTATTTTTTCGGCCCGATTTTTCTCATGCCCCTCTCTGCAAACGAGTATCATGTATATTAACAAGTGTGCCGGTGACAATATGTTTCGTGCGAACTTGGCACGTCATGAAAGTGTCTCTGCTAATTATCTTAAGGAATCAGGAGTAAAACATGCCCCGTGAAAACGTATGGTTTCGAGTCCTTGTTCCGACACAGAATGGTGAGGGAAACGCATATGTGGTCGCTTACTTGAGGCTAAGTAAGATTCCGAAAAGCTATGTACATACTCTGCAGTAAACAGTGTGCGAATAGCCATTTTGAGTTCGTGTTAGATATGCTGCTTTGCAAGTCTTAACGAAAAAATCAATAATAAGCATTTCTTTCGCAATTCGTGAAAGAAAGAGTCGCCGTTAGATCTGTCTGCGTCAATGTCACCAATATCATTCCTGATGGAAACAGAAAGTGCACCGCTGTACAGCCGTTGAATCGGCCAATAAAACCAATAAAAGGTTACCGATGTACCTAAATGTGGTTACTGGAAAATATTAGTCACTGCCATTTCATATATTTCAATGCAATTCAAAGGGAAGTGAATGGGAAGAGACTTTAACAGACAGCGCTGAATTGTATCACACGGTTGTCAAAGGTTGTTATTGCGATAGCACTACTACGACCGCCAAGGCGAGACCTCGGGTGGCCGCAGCTGCGCTGCGAAGAGGCGTAGCTACGGTCTCTTTATAAACAAAATCATCCTGCCATGACATTTTAATTCCCGTTACCCCTATGCCACGGGCAGGAGCTGCCAACTCGGGTCGCGTCTTTCATACGGGCGGGTGATATCAGAATCAGCCTGCCAGAACCGTTTGCATTCTTGTTACACCTACAACACTTAAGCACGGCAATACGGTTTGGTTGAAGCGTGACTTTATATGTGGGCTGGTAGATCAAGCTCTCGCGTCATACCCTTAAAGGACTAGCTTAGGTGTCCCCGATAATGCAGCAGCTTACACTGATAGGGCGTGATAGGGGAATAATGAAGCAGGCAGAAAAAGCTTCCGCCGTTGCTTTTGCAATTCAACTAGGGTTACCCAGAGCTAAACCACTACTAATTTTTTATAGTCTTGTTTTGTTTGCACTTAGTTTAAAGAATTCATGAATTGATATTGATGAAGTGACTCTGAAGTTTGTAACCTCTGTATTTAGATGGAGACCATTCAACTTAGAGAGGTGCAAAGAGAAATTTTTGGCACAGTTCACTTTATGCAGATACGTAGTTGCTTCTGAGCGGATTGTGAGCTCACATTAAAGACATGCTAGTTTCGACGACACAAGAATGTGCATCAAAGAAAGAACGCTGTGCTAAAATATCTTGCTTCTCGGCAGCAAAATTTTCACGAGCGAGGCGAAAAGCTGGCGGTGAAAACTAAAGCGATTCGACAGCAGCGGCCAGTGACCTCAACTTGCTACAATAGAGAGGCATGCTGCTCCGAGCCCGCTGCGTAACCCGATGAGGAAACTGATCCGTGGTACTCGATTCTTGGATTAGGCGCTAAGATGGGTCTAGCAAGCAAAGCAAAAAATAGAACGAATGAATAAAATGATGAAATATTGGTCACCGGGCAAGAAATAATAAAAAAAGAAGTAACTTGTTGAACAAAGAAACTATAGGTAGCTTACACAGTAGCGGCTCAAAGAAAGCAGAACAAATGAGGCCAGAAATGAATCGCCTTCGCCGTAAAGAGCAGCGGATGACAAATAGCCGCTACCACGCTACAGCTATGGACTGGAAGGAAAGTGAGGGAGCCGGACACGGTTCGAGTTTCATCCATGGACCCGGAGTGTGCTTCTCGGGGGCAATCAATAACGGTCCTTGGGACAGGTGGCACTCGCGTGACTTCTCGTGCAACGGGCTTAACGGGGGAAGGCTGCTGAGGAACGTTCTCCCTTGGCAGTTTTTTCTTTATCTTCTCCAGGTAGCACTACAGGCGCCTGCTGTGCTCGCAGCATTTAGCAAAAAGGAAGACCATCGCAGGCCTCTTATTTTCCGATAACGTTACATTAGGAAGCACGGTCGGCCAACCAAAATCACCCGTTATGGTCTCCTGCCGTTCCTCTTCGCTAGCTTCCGTCTGAACTAAGCCTCCAACTCTCCCACCTCATGTATTCTACCTGCGGGCTGTGACACCAGTGTGCCAGACGTCAATGTTATGCCTACGACGCCGCTTTCAAGCTTATAAAAAAGATCTTTAAATAAACAATCCTCAAAAAGAGACCCTATTTTTGACGATGAATTATAATATATGCCCCCCCCCCCCCCCTCGGGCGTCATCAAATGTCTCGTAACCAACACAAAACGAGGCGTATGGTCGGGCAGAAAACATTGAGTACTGTTATAAACCAAGCACTTAGTACGAACACAAATTATGCATATAATTGTTTTGCTTATCTGAGCATGTTTTTGCAACAGAACTGAGGGGATAAATGCGTCTTTGTAAAGAAATTAGGCACAATATAGACCCAGTAGCCTTAGATACAGGTAAAATATAGCAGGTTGCATGCAGAAAGAAAACGACAATTCAACGCCCATTGCATAGCACCAAAGAGGCAGAAGCTCTACGGTCGTGCCAGTACCTTCTAGGTAAGTTTATGCACTAGCAGACGTGCAGTAACGGTATGCTGAGTGCTGAGAACTGGATACTTGTTCTCGGTGGAGACCATCAAGTTGAATACAAGAGAAGCACAAAGCTGCCCGTTGGCTTTTGTACACGTGCATGAGAGAAATATATATTGACTTTACACCCACTGGTGTTATGCAGAATGTACTGGCAGCAGAGACGCTTTAATCGTGGCAACTTCCTGATAAGACTAGCATCTAACCCTTTCCCGAAACCATGACATTGCGTCTGCTCTTTTCTACGAAAGAAGACCAGCCAAAATCCCCGCAGATGCCATCAGAAGCCCTCTGTGAAAGGTTCTTCCCCACTGGCAGCATTCTCAGTGACCTTTATTCCTTCCCAGCATGTTTTTGCGGCGCCGTAAATTTCGGGAAGATTTTTTTCAGGGACATCCTTTGCTACATCCGGTCCCTAGTAGAGCCGATGATGTCAACCGCGAGAGGTATGTTCGCACAAAGAAAGCATAACCCAGTAATGTACGAAAAAAAACGAAAGAGCGCATCTCTGATTGCTCTTATATCTTAATCCCAAGAAAACTGCTTCGGCACTTTCTCGAATATATGAAAGCTCAATGAGCATTTCTCTTGGAGCGCTAGTATAATGTCTTTGATTTGAAAGCTCACGTCGTGAACTTATCTAGTAACGGCTTCTTAAGAAAGGGGCTAATGAGTCATGTGTCTAATAGTGAAGTCGCCTATTCTCCCTGCATTTCTGTTGACGGGTTTCTTAAAAATGATAAAATTCACTCTACTCGGGAATTTGACTCTCCGCCACGTAATGCAATACACGCCTCGCAAGCACCGTCTGGTGCTTCAAGAACAATCTCCTGTGTGTGCGGCATCCAAAGAGGCGCACGCTTGGCCTAACCTTCTACGGCTACTATGGAGAAAATAAACCTGCACCTGTATTGGCAGTCCATATATTGGTCGCCAGGACACAGTGCGAATAATGCTGAGCGCACGAAGGCTACATACTTTTCACTGTCTCATCTACCTTGTGTTTCTGTTATCCGACACCCTACCTGGCTTTTGTTAGATTCCTCCAGTCCGTACAAGGTTAGGACAAGGAGGCAGCCGCTTGCCTTTATTCTCATATCTTCAATATATTTCCAAGGCTACAAGGAAATCAAGAACCATAAATCGTGTTAGTTTAATACATGCAGGAAGGAAAGAACTTAGGAGAGGCCCTGACGTCATTTTGAAGCCGGCGCGGCCGCACCGCGACCGGACGCTGCAATGTCTCTCCTCTTCCTTTACCCTTTCTCCGCGACGCTCACGTACCTAGGGTCCTTAGCAATGCTGTTGCTAGTGGACGCGTTTTCATAGGAACAGCATCGCCGTTGCTAATGGCCTGACTTGGTTAACACTAAATTTTGACGTCACTTCCGCCACACTTTCTTCAATGCATTGGGAATGGCAAGGGCCTCTCCTAGGTTGTTTCCTTCCTCCATGGTTTAATACGTCTAATGTAGCACTTTTCTTGTAGCATTGTCTTTCTTTACTTTATTGTGCAAGCAGTATGAGCGGGTATCATCGGAATAAATTGTCCTCTCAATGAGCCGTTAGCGAAAATCCCTCCCTCCCCTCCCCCCTTCATCCCATTGCCCCTCTCTCCATAATTCCTTCCTACTCTTCCTCTTCCTCCTCCTCCCTTCCTCCCTCCCTTTCCATCACCTTGTCGAGAGGCAAAGAAAAAATCTGAAATGGCTGCCGATTCGCGGTTATTAGCTGATTAAACGAGGGGAGTGTAATGCTACAAACGTGAAGTGATAAATATTATTATCGAGCCATATACGAGCCAAAGTCAAGCAAAGCGTATATTCGGCGAATGTAAACCATAAAATTATTATTGGTAATAATCATGAGTCAAAATGAGACGAAACTAACCAGAGGCAATTTCAGGCAACTGAAGAAAGCAATATGAAGAGGTAATAAGTATAAATAATCGTATAGAAATTCTCATATAGAAATAATCTCATAAAGCATATGTGTAGTTATCGCATCAGGCCATCTCAACTTGTGTCAATGCGTCGTAGCTGAATTCACAGAAAATAAGATGTGTTTATATTAAGGCATGTAGTATTACCCACACGAAAAGAACATCTGGATGTCTTCGTGTTTGTAGCAAACAAAAAGGTAAAGGTGGGTTACCAGTATGTAATGCGACGGTCTGAAAGCCAGCTGTGGCGTGCCAGAAAAGAATATTTCGCAAATATGTTCTGTTTTTATCTCGAAATCTCAGACTAGCGGATATGAATCCGGGTTTGTCTAGGATTGCCCTGATACTCAGCATATTTCTTGTGAAAGCTCTCCTACAGATGCGAAAACTAACCTGAACGTTTTTCTCGATACACTGGTTAGAGCCTGAGAACTTAAACTCCGTATGACAAGCGTACAGACAAACCATATTTGCAGGATGAAGTGCTCGGAAGTGCATTTGCACCTGTAAGGGAGTAGCCAAGAAGGGAGTAGAGGTCAACTCCTAAAAAAGCTGGGCGCCAAGGCGGCGGGCACTTCTACCAACTCTTGTCCGATGGTGGATTCCGAACCAATCTTAGACCGGACGACCAAGAAACAAGACCATCCTTCGCTTCCGACGTTCCTTGTCAGCATGCCCAAAAAGACTGAATAACAACATTTCCTTCCCCCAGTTTGCTAATTCTCACCTACGATACCATTCCTTCGCCACATAATTTTCTCTTCGTACATCCCCGAAATGTGGAGAAAATTTCCCTTTCCACTTGCCAACCAGAGCGGTGCCGATGACAGTGCAAAAATGAGGATCGAAGTAATAAAAGCTAAATGTCAGAAATTATATGCCAAACTAGGCGATGGCTAAGTATATCATTTGGCGCGAGCGCTCTTGGTCGCAAATATAACTCACAAGCGGCGGCTGCTCAACGCCGAAGTGGCCTACACTGCCCTTACTGCGTGGCCTTCTTAGTACGAGTCTTATCCGAGGCGGCGGTTCAAAATCAATTCTTTTCACTCAGTTGCTGGCGTCGCTGCGCTTAGAGCGCATCTCTAATTCAGCGCCCGCAGGGGTGGCTCACGTCAAAAAAAAAAAAGAATGCGGAGGTTGAAGCGTGCAACAACAGCCGTTGAAGAAGCAACAACAGCCGTCGTCCCCCACCAGCGGTGGCGTGTGCAATGACGGCCTAGAACAGATAAAAATTCGGTGCCAGGCTAGCCCCCGCCGCAAGTGGCGGTGACCCACCTGTACCCACCTGTACCAGCCCCATCAGGGGAGTCCTACAGCGAAAGCTGAGTGTTGCAGCGATAGTCTCTTTAAAACCCACTTTCTAATTCGCGTTTTTTTTTCTTCTTAATTTTTATTTATATTAGGTTTTGGGTTAATAAAGGAACATTATACTCTTGTGTGGACGCCACGGAATTTTAGAGACCGTCACTTAACCAGATAAAGATAATATTTTATTTGGTTCACAGGAAAGGAAGGGCGCACGTATCTGTCATACTTGTTCTGTGACAACTGATCCGCGCCTTAAGGAAAGGGAGGTAGGTGAGGAGCGAAATCGGAAAGAGCGAAAGGGGTACCGTAGTGGAAGGCTCCGGAAAATTTCGACCACTTGGGGACCTCTAACGTGCACTGACATAAGGATGGCAGTACCTGGCCTTAAGGGGTTGGGACGGTAGGCCAACGCAGCTTGCGGCGGGGGCTAGCCAGCCACCGAATTTTATCTGTTGTAGGCCGTCATTGCACCCGTCACTGCTTTGGTGGTGTTGTGGCTGTAGGAAGAAGGAAAAGAAAATGCACGAGCCTGCTACTGGCTTTATAGCTGAGCCACCTGCGCGGACAGAAGAGAAAATAGAGAAAAAAAGGAAAAAGAAGAGGGAGAGAAAGACGTGCGCCGCAACAACAGCCATCATCCAAACCAGCGAAGCAGTGGCGGGTGCAATGACGGCCTACAACATAAAATTCGGTGGCTGGCTAGCCCCCACCGCAAGCGGCGTTGACCTACCGTCCTAGCCACGCAGGGCCAGGAACTGCACCCCTTACTACCTGTTGGACGACGGCTGTTGTTACGGCGCGCGTCTTTCTCTCCCTCTTCTTTTTCCTTCCTTCTCTATTTTCTGTTCTGTCCGCGCGGGTTGAGGTGTCCACAGAAAACAAGTGATACAGTTACCGCCCCTTTCCCTTCCTATAAATAAATCAGGCAGTGGAAATTGCTCAGCTACAGAGCCAGTAGCAGGCCCGTGCATTTTTTCCTTCTTCCTACAGCCACAACAACACTGACATCGCACAGCACACGGACGCCCCTTCATTTCGCCTCCGTCGAAACGCTGCCGCCGGCGGTCTGGATTAAACCCGTGTACTTGGTTGGTTGGTTGGTTTATGGGGTTTAACGCCCCAAAGCGACTCAGGCTATGAGAGACGCCGTAGTGGAGGACTCCGGAAATTTCGACCACCTGGGGTTCTTTAACGTGCACTGACATCGCACAGCACACGGGCGCCTTGCTTTTCGCCTCCATCGAAAAGCGGCCGCTGAGGCCGGGATTCGATCCGGCACAGTAGTCGGGCATCTTAACCATTGCAGGTTTCATATTTTTTCTTGTATATCGTACATCAGTTTATAAGAAAGGAAAGACGCAGCATTTGTCAAACTTGAGAGAAGGAAGATGGATATGGAAGCGGAAAGAAAGAAGTCCCGAAAGTGAAAGGCTACAGAGTAATTTTGCCTGCTCTGGGCCTTTAACATCCGCGGACATCGCAGAATCCAGGGCTCCCTCTCCGTTTGTTAGATTTTGGGGAAAGGAAGGCGCAGTACATGTTTGTTTGAACACCACGAAATCGTGGATGATAATGATGATGATGATGAAAAACTTTTTATAGACAGGGAGGGTACGGTGGGAGGGGGGGTCTTTAAGAGGCCACCCCTTACAATTACTGGGGAGTATCTCTCTTACGAGAGCCCTTTGCTTCGGTCGCGGCCCTAGCCCGCTTGACCAAAACTCATTGCACCTTCACTCCCCCCTTCATCCCTTCCCTTACGGTGCGGTTCAGGTGTCCACAGAGCAAGCGTGACAGATACTGCGCCTTTCCCTTCCTTTGAACCAACCAACCAACCGACAGGTCAGAGCAGCCGAGCAGGGCCGCCTCCCAGTTCTTCTGGGAAGTGTTGGGTAGGGGTAAGATTGTTTTTTCTTTTTTTCATTCCCACATCATGTGGAAAATATCCGAGGACGTTTTCTCAGAGCTCGGGCATTCCCCCGTGCAAGCGGGGTCAAAGTATTTTAATACTGCCTGGCACAGTGAAGTTTTGATGTAAAGGCGAAAAGGAATGCGCTCCTCCGGTTTTGTGAGGCCCTTGCAGGGCTTAGAAAAGATTGCATGGCTGGATTGATAGAATTGAATTATGTCTACCAAAGTATTTCTTTGAAAGAAAGGCGGGATTGGGTTCGGAGTCTGGACTGATGGAACACGAGGTTGATGCCCGGAAAATGAGAGCGCGGGCGGCGGCATCGGTCGTTTCGTGGACACCCACACCCTCTTAGGCCAAGGTCATTTGAATGCCAAATTTTGTGCCACGTGGAGACCTGCTATACCTAGTGTAGTGAAGCTTTCGCTTCTTTTGTTAATTGGTTTATAAGAAAGCACAAGCGCAGTATCTGTCTTGGTCACTTCAAGGTGAAAATTTCAAGGCCCGACGAAGTGGCAGTTCCTGGCCCTAAGGGGTTGGGACGGTGGGC
Organism: Amblyomma maculatum; assembly: GCF_055883805.1. Taxonomy (NCBI): domain Eukaryota; kingdom Metazoa; phylum Arthropoda; class Arachnida; order Ixodida; family Ixodidae; genus Amblyomma; species Amblyomma maculatum. The sequence goes on from NC_139345.1 coordinate 78,383,924, forward strand.
CAACACCGCTCGCGGCGGGGGCATGCCAGCCACCGAATGTTTATCTGTTGCAGGCCGCGATTGCACCCGCCACCGCTTTGGTGGTGGTGGACGACGGCCGTTGTTGCGGCGCGCGTCTTTCTTTCCCTCTTCTTTTTTTTCTTCTCTTTTTTCTCTTCTGTTTGCACGAGGCAGCGGAGGTGGCTCAGCTACAGAGCCAGTAGCAGGCCCGTGCATTTTGTTTTCCTTCTTCCTACAGCCACAACAACAACATCAAGGCCCGTGGCGGTTGTCCGAGGTAGCGTAATGAAGCTTTCGCTTCAAAATTCCGAGGTGCACCATTCCGGACGGAGATAACAGAGTGGGCGTCAGGTGCCACGTGCTATGCCGATGTTCGGTGCACGGTCGCTCAATGGAGGCACACTACAGTGCGATTTCATTGAGGTGCAAGGAAGGGCTACGTCTCCGCGGAGGGCGAGGCGGCAGTTGGCAGCTGGGGTGTTTTATGAAAATGTGGCAATCTCTCTGTTGACATTATAGTGAACTAGAATACTTTAGTTGACATGGAGGGAGAAGCAGAGCAGTCTGCCACTGTGGAAACCGCCCACTCTGAAACCGTCGCAAGGGTGCGCTATGGATCGCAATTATATGTACGCGGCGTGCGATTTCCCATCATGATCGTGAGACAGAATGTCCATGTCTGCCTGCACAAGTGGAACCGCACGCGGGACCTATCATGTCATACGTTCTGAGGCGGGGTTTAAGTGTCCCCCAACTTCTTTGCTGTTTCCATGAAAGTTTCAAATTTTGTTCTCTGTTTTACAGCTCTAATAAAACTCCGAAATGTTTTTAATTTATTTTTTATTTAAATCAGAATTCAGGTAAAACAGAATTCTTGCCCGCGGCACATGAAAAGAAGGGAACATATCCTTTTAACAGGGCCCTGACCTCAGATGGCTACGAAGATGTAGCGGCAGTGGCGACGTCAGCACTTTTACAACAAAAGTGAGAACAATGTGCTTAACGTTAAATATGAACTAAATGTATATAAGAAAAATACATTTTGCAATTCACAGCTGCTATTTTGAGGGATTTGGTTGGTTACACTGAGCAACACGCAAACAATAAATTGTGAAGACAGTGAATAACAATGCTAGGTGTAAAAAAAAAAAGAGCATTGAGGAAGGGGGAAAAAAAAGGCGTGTAGTCCAAATCAAGCATGCAGTGATATAAAGGCAGAAAATTTCACTTATACGAAGAGCAGGACAGTCTGAAATTTACACTGGACGCAGTTTTATGAACAGTGATATAAAGGGCGGAGAGCAGTACAGTACGAAATTTCCGACCTTTTAATCACCGTATGGTGGAATCACAGAGAAAGAAACCTGGGTTTCCCTCCTCTGGAGTCGGGCTGCGCAGCAGCAAGTTCGAGCAATCTTTCAGGCTCGGGACGCTTTGCAAAATACGTTCCTCTTTGGGGCTCCCTCTCCCTTGGAGGCACCCTAGGTTCTTACTGAGGGAGCGGAGGGGCCTTTACATCGACGGTAATAAAGTTGTCTTGAACTTGAACATGAGGTTGAAAATTCATGTTTGAATTTAGGCGCTGCTTTAGCTATCGCACTGTATCAATAAGTTGAGAGTGGACGTCACAGATCAGTATAATTTGATAATCTATTGTTTCCCTTCCATGTATCGTACGTGGACGTTTTACTTAAAGTGAGGCGTGCCGGAAAAAAATGAGCAGTATCCTTGCTAAGGCCACTTTTTTTTTTTAAGTTGTAGTTTTCTGATATTTTTATGAAGACTCAAAGCCATAGCTTAAGATTAAAGGAGTTTCTAACAAGTGATATAGCACCCCGCCGGGGTGGCGCAGTGGTTACGGCGCTCGAGTACTGTTCCCAAGAAATGGCGATCGAATCCCGGCCTCCGCGGCCGCTTTTCGATGGAGGCGAGAAGCAAGGCGCCAGTGTACTGCGCGATGTCAGTGCACGGTAAAGAACCACCACTCCCAGGTGGTCGCAATTTCCGGAGTCCTCCACTACGGCGTCTCTCACAGCCTGAGTCGCTTTGGGACGTTAAGCCCCGCAAACTAAACTAAACTAAGCAAGTGATATAGCGAATTGCTCCACTAGGTCTCTATGCTGATACAGGTTCTGGAGGTTCCAATTAATCAACTGCTCTATGTTGAAGAGCTAGCAATTTTTTATGTCAGTTCGACAAGTGCCCCAGAATAAAAGAAGTATATGAAATATGAGTGAGGAAGTGACTAAAACAGCTGCTTCTTGAAGCGGATGGGTAGAAGATATTGAAGTTCGTAAATCAGGCCAATTGTAGTGTAGAAAAATTCTAGGTAGAATTGCGTTAAATTGTATGCAAGTGTGTGAGGCCTGGAATTTACTTTCCTTACTAGGAAAGTAGTCATGTAGGGCTTTGTTTGGTTTCGTTTTCGAAGAGGTGTTAAATCCTGACAGAGCCTACAAGGATAACAGACGGCAATCTTGTTCATCAACGCCATTATAATCGCGATAATCATCATCAGCCTAACCACGCCCATTGCAGTAAAAACAAGTTCTCCATCTATCTTTCTAATGAGCCTGGTCTAATGCCGACGGCGGCCACCTCATCTGCTCGAAGTTTCTCATATTATCAGCACACGTGTATATTCGGTTCTTTTTAACTTATTTAGTTATGTTGCAGCGGTAAAAATGAGTTGAACTGCCGCGAAAGCGTCTCTTATAGATCTAGACTTCCTTGGAGGTCGCTTCTTGGCTTGAATAATTTACAGCGGCGTTATAAAGCGCACTGGCATGCCTCAAGCACAGTGACGCTGGCAACCACCTATACTAATTCGTTAATCTGAGTTTACGGTTCAGTATAGCTACAAATTTCACACGCTTGAACAGGCTCTGGAGGGAACAACAGCGATAATAATAATAATAATAATAATAATAATAATAATAATAATAATAATAATAATAATAATAATAATAATAATAATAATAATAATAATAATAATAATAATAATAATAATAATAATAATAATAATAATAATAATAATAATAATAATAATAATAATAATAATCAATCTTTATTTAATGTGCGCAGGAACAACCATGTGGTCTTTGTGCTGCAGCACAAATAAAAAAAAGAAACAAAAATGAAAAAGCACAAACATGTTTACACACACAGAGAGAACACAAAAAAAAGAAATAAATAATACATGAAATGAAACTGAGACGAAAAGTATCACGGAAAGTAAGCAAACAATGAGTAGCATCACTTATATACACAGAGAGAGAATTTTTTAGCACACCAGGAAATAAAGAAAAAAAAAAAAAAGGTAGATAGAAGAGAAAAAAAAAACAACAACAAATAACTGACATTGATTATAGTAATATAGAAATATACATAAAATAAACAACCATTCCAGGCGCAACAAGTGCATGGTACTTAAAACACAGGCTAGAAATACAGAATAATACAATAAAGAAGTAAAATTGAACAAGGGGCAGTAAGATTCGAATATAAAGTTTAAAGTTGAAATATAAGTAAGAAACGGATAAAAAGTAGTTCACGATACAGACAGCATTGAACCGGAGAAAAAGCAAAAAGTGAAGTAAATACAATTTAAGGCTAATAATAATAATAATAATAATAATAATAATAATAATAATAATAATAATAATAATAATAATAATAATAATAATAATAATAATAATAATAATAATAATAATAATAATAATAATAATAATAATAATAATAATTTGTTCACGGGAAAGGAAAGGTGCAGTATCTGTCCCACTTGTTTCTGCGAACACCTGACCCTCGCCGTAAAGAGAGGAGAAGATAGTGGGAACGAAAGTGGAAAGAGAGAAAGAAGAGCCGTATAGTGGAAGACTTCAGATCAATTTCGACCACATGGGGAAGTTACTGTTTTAACGTGATAGCGTTAAATACACTGTTCGGCAGAGAATCCGACATCGGCGTTCTTGGCATTGGTTGGTAGGTTTGTGGAGTTTAACGTCCCAAAGCGACTCATGCTATGAGAGACACCGTAGTGGAGGACTCCGGAAATTTCGACCACCTGGGGTTCTTTAACGTGGCATTGTGAAGAACAAATTGCAGGAATAATGCTGGCAGCGGGTAGTTGGCATGTGACATGGCCATGTTCTGACTGGATGTCATGTTGTGTGACATCATTAGACCATATGACATGGCTAATTTGGCAGGCGCTCCAACTCAGGCTTCGCGGTAGCGTAATCAATATGCATGGGACACTGGTGGCATAGGTTAAAAGATCAGTGATTGAACGAGTCGGAAAGAGCATGCACGTGGATGAGGATCCGCAAGTTATTCACTAAAGCTTTCTAGTCATACCCGTAAAGTTGGAGATTAGATGCCAACTCCGGGAATATTTTCGACAATTTGAGTTGGTAACCGAACCATACATCATAGATTCCCCCCTCTGCACGACACAAAAAAAAAAAAGGAACTGTTTTAAAAATGCCTCATAAAAGCGTGTTAAAAAAGCATCAACCAGGAAACCGAAGCCAAAAATGAGTGCCGACGAAGCAATGACGTCTCAACAGCACGTCAAATGTCGCACTGTTGGAGCCCTTACTAAATTTACCTTAAAACTTCACTCGAATCAGTTCAAAACCGCGCCATTCTCTTCGCATACCCCTAAGCGTTTCAGCTATGAAGAATCTTTCCTGTATAGAAAGCCTTGAAACTCGCCGCCGCATCGCAATCCTTTGTTTGCTTCAAAACGTTTTCCACAGCGCTCTGAATAAAACACCTTGCATCGCACATTCGACCCGCAATTATCACTCCACTGCACACCTGTTTAAGATTGTCCAACCTCTATCTTGTACTGCAACATTTTCAGGTTCCTTCCTTTCCCCCGCCACCTCCCTTCCCCGCACTACCGTGTACTGGACTGCCCTCGCCACCAACGGCGCTGCTACCACGTACCCATCTTCATTCTAATCTGCTGCGTCTACCTTTACCTTAAGGCAATGACATGTATACGTGACCTTTAATTCACGTGTACTTCTCGGGAAACTTGTATTATGCACCTTGTTTGGCTAAACTGGCGACTCTTAGCGGTAGCTTTGGTCGTTACTTGCGTGAAATGAGCAAATGTGAAATGAAAATTTTGTACTCCTGCTCATAGAGTAAATTTTGAATGCCTTGCGTCCACTGCCGTCACGACTAGGAAAGTCACAAAATGGGAAATTTAAAACAAATTTTATCTTGAAACAAACCAGATCCCTGCGGCAAAATTTGGCGCAAAGGACCAGAACACCGAAGTAAGCGTAGCATAAACGTTTCAGCTAAGTGTAAGGAGATAAAAAAAAAGAGATTCCGGAATTGACATTTATGTGTGCACACAGCTTTTTGGAATCGCAGATTCAAATTATTCAGGTAGTCCCGAATATTTTTTTCGTGACGTCAGGAACTTCACTGATATATCTAACAATTGGAATGAACCGTAAGTTTTTTTGCTGCATGTTACGAGACAATTCATTTTCTCAGTACCAAAACGATTCAAACCCATGACATGAAGAGCCGTAGTAACAAGATTCAATATGGTTACATGACAAAAACAAGCATTAAAGGAAGACTGTGTAGGAATGACTGCACAGCGTAAAGAATAAATTGACCACATTACAGGCAATGTTACTTTTTTTAGAGATAGTGAATAACGACGCTGAATCAATGCTGAATAGCAAAAAAAAAAAAAAAAAAAAGGACGTTCGGGACAGCAATTTTAATTGTAATAGTCCAACAATAGATAATAAATATAGGCCATAAATAACATAGTTTATGGCATTGCCCCAGAAAGCTATCTGGTTTTAATCACGTTTTATATGGAGGACACAAACACATAACGCTAAGAAACCTTGCATATCCTCAAAGAAAGACGGAGAGCACGACCGCGGAATAGGCAGCGGGGCACGTGCAGCTGAAACAGCGCTTGCAGGGTCGTAAATTGCGGTTATAAAACCAGACATTTATTTTGCCCTTCTTATCCATTGAATGTCTGAATATGTGGGAAGGTTATCGAGCAGCATTTCGCAAGAAGTACGATTACGCAACCTTCTGCCGACAACCTAGTTCTCTCTTCAGGGAAATTCTGTTGTCGACAGGTAGCATCAATTCCTTTTCTGCCATAATGCAAGTGCAGTGCACCGTTTGTATATGTTCTCAGCAACGAATCGCTCCTATTGGGTCCTTTGCCGTGTTCGTGCCATGGATTACGAAGTCTTTCCTGAAGGGACTGTACACTCCTCGCGTTGTGCCCCTCAGTCTAACCAGAAATACTTTTGTCCTGGGAAAGTAGTACATGCATTTTTTCCATGACAAATAGCCCATTGGGTGCTCAGAGTTTACAACTAGATATTATGCTGCCCTTCTGGCCAATTGGAAGCCTGGGCGTCTCCCCATTCGCGGCCTGCCATTCCCAAATAGCCGAATACGCTACAGTCATTTCACTTTGTGCTTGTTTCTATACACCGTTTTCTGTCGGTGGAGGGGGGAGAGGCTTTCCTGTCACTTTGTCCATATTTATCCATCGTCAAAGTTATTGACTACTCAGGCCTTTTACTCAGAAGCGCTGGATAAGAACAAGGGCTGCAAACGTAGAGGTAAAAAAAAAATAACAATTAGGAGCTTATAAATGCATCTTATTAGAAATTTAGTTTGTCTTAACTGAACGCGTTGCCATGCCAATATCGCTATTACAAACTAGAGGAACCGCGTGGCAGTAAATGTAAAGCAACTAGCCTGGGATCTTCGAAGCAGCAGATGCTCCAGTGGTAAAGGTCAAAACGTACGTTGCGCGTTAAAATGTCAGAAGCGCCCTGCTTAACCGCCAAAAGTCGGCCCTGGTGTCGTCCTCGCGGATCCATGAAGTTAACTGCGCTGAGCTTGGGAACGTCAACAAGTCCTCTGACGATGTAAAAAGCGGGCCAGTTCCTGGAAGCGCGTTCCTTTTATATTGTTTTGGTGCTTTTTCACCGCTCTGAACATTTCCCTAATGAGACCGCTGTAAGGTTGAGAACGCAGCTGCACACTCGCACACGTACAGTTGAATGAGTCAATCAGTGCAAGATAGCAATCTTTCGCTTTTTGCTTCCTGTGACTACTTGAACCTTTCACGCTGTGCATTTTGGAAAAGGACGAGAAAATCAGTTAATGGCACAATGACTCGTTTTTACTTGCGAAATATTTTACACCAGGCCCTTAAGAGTCATGTTGGGGGACTATTCATGTCTGCGTGCACTGCTTTGTAACACAGGAACGACATGATTGTGAGCATAGTAACAAGATTTGTTTTAAATATCTCAATTGCAGATTAGGTTCCTGGTGAAGAAAAGTCCTTTTTTTTTTTTCAAAACTTTTGTTGCTTATTTTTTGAGAAACATACGCTTTTAAGATTTTGCATCGTTTCTGTTAGAAACACACTGTAATTACTTGTACGTAGCCTGAATTGTGTTAGCGTCACAGCTGAAAGAACGCTTTCAATTAAAACATGTTTTCCAAAGGGCACTCCAGTGTTTCGAACAAGCATAAAGTGATGTTGAACACAAAGCCTCTTGAAACGCAGCCGTGATCATTTGAGCTGAAATGATAATGCTGTGAACCGTTACTATTCGAATATGACCGTAAGATGAAAGATTGGCTTCTATACTGAAAGTCGCAGTAGCATCATGTTGCACACATAATGAGCTACACAAAACAGGTAGAAGAGGTACGCTGAAAGAAGAATAATTATAGGTCTTTGATAAGCATGCGATAAATTTCCATAGCATGCAAGGACCAAGGAGATTATATAAAATTTCACATTGAAGAAAATTTGGCGGCAAATTTTCTCTTTTTTTGTAAAGCGATCACACACAAAAGAATAAAAAAATGACAACACGAACACAGAAGTACGGGCTCCTCGTTTTTTTTCTGTTTTTATCGCGATGCGATCGCTTCCCAAGATGGATCAATACATCAATAGCAATGAATCCAAACATCAGTGTTGTCTTTTTCTAGTTGATACAAAACACTAAAGGTTTTCAGACAAATGTGAAACAGTTTAGTGCCACACATGCGACTTTTGTATGGAACGAATATTCGGCACAACGCCGTTTCTGCTCCTCTCAAGATGGCGGACGCTGGCTGCACTTTTAGGGTGCCACTTACACTCCAGAAGTTCTATACATATATAATTTCCTTGGAGAGTACGTATCTCCGTCGTAAGGCAATAATCTTGGTGAAATTTCTGCATTTTGTTTGGAGATAAATTGTTCAAGTTACACAGGTCAAAACAAAGGGCAACTCGCTAACAGGCTTCTGGTGATTTTAATATTTCTTGTATGAAATCGAATATAATTATATGAATGCCTAAGTCTTCTTAAATGTGCAATGCCACAAAATTAGAATCAATGTTGCTGGTACATGTTTCTGTCATTGCAGTTCGACCTGCTCGCCTGCTGCTGGTGGCACTCCTTCGTTGACGACATAATTTCCTCGATTTTCCTAGTGATGCGGCTGGGTAAAGCCGCCCTCCTGTAGAAGTACTCGAAAGCATGTCTGGTATACTGGCTGCTGTAAATTCCCAGTCACTCCGAGTTGTTTTTTTTTTTTGTCGTTCACTCCGGCGTGGCGTGACCTTTATAGCTGCTGCTGCTACTGTTCCCAAGGACGCGGGATCGAATCCCGGCCTCGGCGGCAGTTTTCGATGGAGGCGAAAAGCAAGGTGCCCGTGTGTTGTGCGATGTCAGTGCACGTTAAAGAACCCCGTGTGGTCGAAATTTCCGGAGTCCTCCACTACGGCATCTCTCATAGCCTGAGTTGCTCTGGGGCGTTAAACTCCACAAACCAACCAACCAACCTTTATAGCTGCTGCTGTATGTTTTTGCCATTGCAAGCAGACGTTCTCATTGTTGCGTTTTTTTTTTGTCTCTTAGTACTTGTAGTAGGATCTCTATCCGACCTAGTGATTTCGGATTTTTGTTCAGCTGTATGCGAACAGGAGGCGTTGATTCCGCCTCTATTCCAACTTAGCACGCGGGCGCTGTATAAGCATTTCTGCTCATGACCCCAGCGTACCCGTCAACCGCCGCCGAACCCGCCTCTGCTACATAACGTCACGTGACGAGTGCACCTTCCAACTGCCACCTGCCAAAGCACCAGCCATTTCAGCCAAGTCGCGTGGTACCGTGACGTCATACCCTCTCCATCAATCAGCGCTCGGCTACATCACGCTACGCTGTGACGTCTTCAACCTCTCGACTATCCTGAAACATTCATTACATCATCGGTCACGACCGTGCTTCTCGAGTCGTGTGAACGCCAATGCCAGCAAAATAATAGATACAGGAAAAGTTTCCTCACGCTAAAAAAAGAAAAAAAAAAAGACGAGCACACAGATAAAAAAAGACAGGACGGGCGCTGAACTCCTCCTGGTTTTATTTTCTTGAGGGGAGTAAGAGCGAAAGCTTTCAACGCGTTTGCCAAACATTGGCGATGTAGATGACCTTAAACGACTTAACACTTCTAGCAAGCATATGAACCTCACTTTGGAGCTCACACTTAGCTGAAGACTTTCGCCACTAAAAAGAGACGCCGAGGTATCAGATGCAAGCCGCACACGGAGATACCGAGGTATCAGTGAAGTGGACTGAAACCAGCCTTTTGATAAAAGAAGCTTCGATCAATTAATGAGCGAGTGTGTCCTTGCTCCTGCTTAGGATTCTTATTTGTTTCAGCCATAGCTCACACTTTAGTTTGAAAAAAAAAAAAAAATCGGCAGTATGCGGGTAGATGCAAATGCAGACTATTCTTCATGGATCGCTTGTGCTCTCCTGGAAAATGATAAGCATTCACGCATCAGTTGGTTTGGCCGATGTAAACCTGCCCACATGTTAGGGGATTTCATAAATTACACCGATGGCACATTCCATGTGTGGCTTATCATGCTTCTTAAAGCAGCCGATGGGGCGTTTATCACTTCAGAAGGCGGGAAGAAGGAGGGGGAGGGAGTATAAAAAGCTGATCTGACGCTGTGTTTGCTGGAGACCTCCTTCAAGTTATCCGCCACTTTGTGAAGGTGAGGTGCGAACATGTCCGGTCGCGACCTTCCATTGATGTTTGCTTACCTGCTTACAGTCCCTGTATTCTTTTTTTAACAGGGACTCCGTCACAGCCACTACCATGTGTTCCTGATAGCCCGCTGATCGGAGCCCCACAAGCTGGTTTTTAAAGATCTCATTCATCGTGTGGCAGCTGAATTTCTGCAAAGAACACTGTAGCGATTTTTTCGCGATTGCTCACTTGATTGTCTTGGAATGTGCCTAATCGCAAGGAACTGCATCCTTTTAAACTGTGGGCCCATAGCACCAGCCTACGTGCGGTAATTTAAGAGTTAGGTTTCAAAACTGTGGGCAATCATGATCCGAAAGTTCCAATGTAAATAGTAAACTCTTTTCGCCAGTTTGAAAATCTTTTATATATATAGGACTTGATTTATGGTTTCACCATAAAGCCAGTCGTTCTTTTTTCTCAGAAATATTGACACGTCATCAATATATCTAGAGACCTTGTGTACTTTTTCGGAGTGAAAAGCTAAGCTAAAGACAGAAATTGTCCGAAGCAAAAAGCTGCATGAAACAGCAGCGACAAAGGACCCAGTGCATATGCCCTGCACTGTAAATGCAGCCGATTGTTAAAAACGATAAAAGCAGACCAAGGGGGCCATGAGCATTTTGATGTTCATAACAGCTATGTTCTGGAAGGGTATGATGCAATTTACTTCAATGCTATTTGCAAGAAATGTATGCAGCTTTTATGGGGTATATATTAAAAAAATAACTACCACATATACCTAGAAGATGAGTCCTGTCTTATTAGTGTCTAAAGAGCTAACGAGCTGGGAACCATGCAACATTTTGTTAAGTGAGTTCCAAAACAATCAATTCTTGCAGCAATTTTTTTGTCTGAGGACGTTTGTTCCCCAGGGCCCGCTCCCACAGGGGCCTTTTCTTCCGGCGACGTTTTTTCCGGGGCCTTACCTTCTGGGACGTTTTTGCCTACATTTCGGACGGAGACCTCCTGTAGTGAAGCTATCACTTAAAAAGGATTTGCTTCTGTCAACGCTTTTAACTGTCTAAGCAGGAAACTACTGACAACCTGCTGCCATTTGACAACCTGCTGGTGCCAACCGGCTGGTGACAACTTGCTGGTGACAGCATGCTGCCGTGATTCACAAGCTCGATGGCACATCAGGCTTGTGAGTCGAAGCGGCGAAAATGACCTTCAGAGTGTTGCATTCGGAATCGTGGATGGATTTCGCCAGTTTGACAGGACTGAATAATGTGTACAAATCAACTGCGCAGCTTTTAACGCGTTTAGTTCTAGCTTTGACACACACACACGCACGCACACACGCACACGTACACACACGTGCACACACGTACACACACACACACGTACACACACGTGCACACACACACACACACACACACACACACACACACACACACACACACACACACACACACACACACACACACACGTGCACACACACACACACACACACACACACACACACACACACACACACACACACACACACACACACACACACACACACACACACACACACACACACACACACACACACACACACACACACACACACACACACACACACACACACACACACACACACACACACACACACACACACACACACACACACACACACACACACACACACACACACACACACACAGCTTGCATGGCCTTTTCGTTGTCAAATATCCTAAGCATGTTCGAAAGACATCCTGCTTGTCAGCTTTTAAAATACAAGGGTCCCCCCCACATTTTCTTTTAAAAAAGAAACAACATTTCCAGTAGCCATTTTTTTGTGGTCGAATAACAACAGTGATAGCTGTTTTCTTTTTTTTTTTGCACACTGTCGACACCATCTTTGTTTTCAGGATCCGTCTTCTCCGCCAGACGCCTGTTGATGGCCACAATATCACGAAAGGGACGCAAAGCTGCACGCAGAATTTTGGGCCTTTCTTCAGCATGCCTGCTATACCGTGGGGAAGTTGTGTACTTCCTGTTGCTTAAGGTTTCTTTCTTGGTTCAGAGGGTGTTTTGTTTTGCCGTGCTCTTAGGGCGGCACTTGACTGACGGTGCATATCCACAGAGACTCCGTCCTCTGAGCAGCTAAGCGCTTATAGGAGCGCCACTTTCGACAGGACAAGCCTTCGGGATCTTGGCACGTAGACAGTCTTGCAGTATCCTAACTTGTCATCAAAGTTCTGGCCCTGCAAATGCGTTTTACATGTCCTACATAAGGAAATGTAACACCAAAGAGAGCACTGCCATATGGAGGTGTACGTCCATGCTTGCTACAAAATACGATCAACTTTGCATCGCAGGTAGCGAGGAAAATGCTACAGAGAGTAGATGGGGATGAATGTTTGCTGAAGGAAGATGAAAAGAGCCTACAGAAGAAGAAATGTATTCGAATAAACCGACTGTTATTCAAGGTGCTGCATTCTAAATGAAAGAAAAGTTCTAAAGCGATAAAAGAAAAGACGAGCACGCAAACAGAGCGGAAAATTATCACTTTTACTTTTCTCGCAGAAGAAAAACTAGTGAAAGGTAAACCAACGTCCTGTTATTTTCTCTTTGCTCGCCTTCTTTTTAGTGCTGTGGAACGTTTCCTGTACTTAGAATGCGCCAACTAGCCAAGCAGTCGGCATTATTAGGAATTCGATCCGCGCTTTGGTTTTAAGATATTAGTTGTGTTGTTAGCTGCGAAAGTGTTAAAAACATACTGTCAAGAAAAAAATACGCTCTATTGAATCGCTATAGGCTGCAGGAAATATGAGAGAAAGGAGTTGTGTTTTCGTTCATCATCACATACCAGCTAAAGCCACGACGTTGTAGTTCGCTCAAGTACTGTAAAAGTCTTCAATGGCGTTTTTCAAACTTGTACAAAACTCAGTGAAACAATTCTTCCACTGCTCTTCCATAGTTGCACACGAAAAATGATTGAGCAAACATATTTTTCGCATTCTTATAAAGGACTACCAATCATTTTTTAAAATTCATTGGTCGCGCTGATTTGGGTAGTTCATATATTTCTAGGTGACCTGGAAGGGGAAGTGGAGTGTCGATATTCTGAACAGTGGCTCAAGATTTAAATGCTGCCTAATACAAACTGTCTCTTTATTTGCAATGAGCAACACGAGTAGACAGCGCTTCCCATTTACCTAATACGTTTAGTGCATTTATTCCCTAAGCGCTTAATCAGCATTCATTAACGTGTGCGAAAGGAAGCTGCGCGACAAAAGTTGTACAAATTTTCCAGTTATTTGTTGTCTAGCTTTAGAAACTAGAAGTGTAATCCACGACATATAAATGCCTTGGACATAGCGCAATCTCGTCTGACTGCTGTTACGCTTTCCTTCGCGTGCGTGATCGCAAGAAGCAAGCTATTCTTGCAGTTCGCTAATGCTTACAAAAGGAGAGGCTTTCACGGCGACAACACGCGCGACAACACTCACAGTTTCCAATAATAACGCTTTACTGGGCCCTGTCTGGAAACTAAGTTTTGGGGAGAAGAAACCAGTAAATAAAAAAGAAAAGCAAGCAAGCGCTTTGAATTTTTCAGTTTGCAAGCCACATAGGCGTGAAGGGCACTTGAGTGCTGAGGGGCGTTCACACTGACACTTATTGTAGCAGTGAAACTATCAACGAGCTTGACGCCTGCACGAAAGGCCGGCACATTCCTGTAAATTTTGTGTTGAAGACAACAGTGAGATTTGGGAGCAAAAGTAATTGTCTCGCGGATAATCTGACAGTTCGCCGACATCATTTGCATTCCCATTTTCGTGTTGTCCCATGAAAAGTTGCGCCTTGCAAGAAAAAAAAAAAGAAAGAAGGGGGGGGGGGGGAAGGGGGGAGACAAAAATGTATAAGTGGCTGTGTTAATGGCTCCACATCTAGAGCCTCGTTCGCGTACACACACTGTGATACCGTGTTAATAAATAATATCTTAATATGTGCCTTTTATTATAAAACATATCCTCACTGGCATGCGGTTGTATGCCAATACCTGCATGCAGCAACCATCAGGCCTTAGTTACGCGACCTTATGGACCGTGGCTTTTCGGCGAAGAACTGCAGATTCCGGTCTTGATGCGAAAAACAGCATGCGCACTATGCCAGCCGTGGCGGCTTGACGGCTTCGCTTAGTTCTTCCATATATGTAGCATTAGACGCAGTCGTAGGTTTTGTGCTTAGGCGCTGCAGCGTATAGCCGCGTCTTCAAAATAAACCACAGAAGTATTTATCATCGGACTAACCATGACCAGATTTTTTAGTCGTTCTTGGGTGCGGCCATTTTCTGCCGACTGGCGCACCGCCGCGCGGGCGCTTCCTTTGCGAATGCCGGGCTGGAGATCTCCGCAGCTGCATGCAGTGCTGCTGTTTCGGTACCCTACAGCCGCAAAGAAAAACCATTTTTAAACAACTGCGAGCATTATTCGTATGTGCCCGGCTCATATATAATTTTGGCCAGTTCCAAAGCGCTCTTCATGCTTCCAGCTAGCCATAGCGAACCTCACCAATTAGGCTGTGTTGTCCCCTGCGGATGGAGCACCAGTCGAATAAAAACAGTTATCGATTTGTGCTCATCTGTGGTGCCAAGGTAACAGCGAGCAAGTCTTTTTTTCATTATTATTTATAAACACTGCCGCATTAGGATCGTTTTTATGCCTGGATTAATTTATAGTGCCTATTAAACTATTGCGCCTGCATGTAACGCATGATACTCATTTTTAAATGCGGCATGTATATAGTGGTACATGTCAGAGAACGAAGGAGCAAAGGAATGCTAGCTGGAGCATAGCTGAGTATACATATGGTATATGAAGTTTAGCATTCACATCCTAAAATGACATCGGCTATGATGCACGCCTCAGGGGAGGGCTCCGGGAATTTCGACCAGCTGGGGCTCTTAAACGGGCGCTGACACACACTACACGGGCGCCTTCCGTTTCATCTCATCAAAGCGCGGCGGTAGCTGCCGTGGTAGCATCTACGTTTTCGGGCTCAGTAATAAAGAGTCCTACTCACTGAGCCACAACTGTGGGGCACAGCACCGTTTCCCTATTTGTAATAAATCTTGAATAATTCCTGACAGAGTAGAGAGGTCTCGTGACTTCTGCAGCCAGAAGACGAGTAAACTTTATCTCGAAGCAATTGGAATGTATGAAAACGCTGCGCAGCCGTTTGGACCAGCGTCACACAGCCTGTATTAAAATCGTGTTTGCTTCATTGTTGCGTCTCAGGCGGATACTTACTGCGCTCAACCGTTTTCCACGCCGATCTCTCTCTGAAATACGGAAATAACAGCTTGTATTACTGGCCATCGTGCTTATATTCCCTTAAAGAAACTGTGAAAGAATGCCCACTGATGACCGAAAACGTGACCGCTTTGCCTTAGCAACATTCAGCGCGAAGCTCAGCGATCCAGTTACAATCAGATGATACAAAATATGCATGTTTTTGCAGAATCAAGAATAAAAAAAAACGTACGTTTTTCATAAGTAAAGAGCAGCCGCTAGAAAAAGCAAAAAAAAAGTCAGTGCATTATTTATATAAACAGCGCGAACACAAAGACAAAGGACAAGATAAAAGAAAGCCACAGTACAAGCGCTTGTACTGTGGCCAGTTACAATCAGATGATACAAAATGCATCTCTTTGCAGAATCAAGAATTAAAAAAAAGGACGTTTTTCATAAGTAAAGGGCAGCCGCAAAAAAAAAAAAAAAAAAAAAAACACGTCAGTGCATCACTGCTAATACATAAACTGTGATTTCCAGTTCCTAACCTGCATGGTAGACTACCCTCGGATACCGCGTAAACGAGGAAACAGTCAGCCTCAAATTGCTACCGTATTCTCTAGAAGAGGGGAAACGATGCTCAGAACGTAACTACATGCATAAATGGCAGAGTGCGTTAACCAAATAATTGAAGAATGTCTGCCCACGAAAACGTATTAAACTCGAGGCGCCTGCGCGACCCGTAGACCCCGAGCCGCACTCGCGCGAAAGATGACACCTGGCGTCGAGAGTAGGAGAGCGCTAGCAGAGAGTAGGAGAGCGCTAGCAGTCTGTGTGCGAGGGTAAAAAAGTCTGGTCTATAAACAAGTTAGAAGAATTGCAAAACCGTGCTCTCAGATTCATCTTGTCGGATTATTCTCTTAGCATACCAGCGTCAAAGCACTGAGGGTGAGCGCCAAACTTGATACTTCTTCACATCGTCGTAACATTTCACGCCGCGCTCTCTTGCATAAACTTTATCGCTATGATTTGCATCATGATGATTTCTTTCAACCATAAGAAACAATGCATCGAATTCAGATATATGGCGCAAACAAACACAAACACAAGAGAAGATACACAACACACGCGCACACTACCGAGAACGCGATTTCTCAAAGTTGAACGCAGTTCATACCGGGCTACTTCTTTCTGGTACAATAGTCGACTGGAATAATCTGCAATCTCGTATAACACGAGAGAGCACCATTAACAAGTTTCAGAGGCTCCTAAAACAAATGTCTTTCTACCATTGATACTGCGTCTTCCATTTGTTTTATTCAGGCGTATATAGTGATTAATAGTTTACTTTTTACCAACAGTTGTCTTATCTATATAACGTTTTTTCTTGGGCATATGCAGACATTTTACTATAATCTTTACTATTATGATGTATTTATGTGTTGTATCTACCGCTTTCCTTTTTCGTTTGCTTTTTTTTTATTGCAAGCTTTTCTTCCCCTTTCAGTGGGGATTTGCCTTATCGCTTTTCGTTCCTCTTCGCGACATTCAAGACCAGCAGCAAACCACAACTGACCAATGAATGTAAAGTGCCGTAAGTATCCAATCTCCAGACGCAGAAAGAAAAGTCAGCACGTTGCTAATCGTATCATTGAAAATAGAAATATGAAAGCATTAGGTAAGAATGGCTCAAGAGGGATTTGGGAAGGCGGTCGGTTACTTTGTGCAACGCTGGCGCATTCCCTGATGTGCCTAGTAACTTTCACCAGGACAGCTGTGCGAAGCGAGAGAAAGGTAAAAAAGAGAAATTGAAGAGAAGAGGCCAATGAGGTCAGGTGGTGTTTCAAGGTTCTAGAAACAAGCAGAAAAGAAAATCTGCGTCATTTGCGAAAGGGATTACCGATCTTTCAGGTCTCCGTTTGGTTGCTGTTGTCCATCTGCTGTAGGTATTCTTTTTGATGAATCAATGGGGTATGACGTCTCTGAAGCTGTTCATTTGCCCCGAACAGATACACTCTTGGGCCATTGGAGTGTTCGCAGGCATTTAAAAATTAAAACAAGTTTCAGAAAGCTGACCACAGCGGAGAAGTCAGTTGCCTACAGGGCCCATAAGTTGCGATGAGGGCGATCAAAAAGGAATATCATATTCAACAGGAAAAAATACTAAATTACGGTCGTTTACATTAATGTCACTGCGTACGATGAGCGAGAACTCATTCGCGATGTAACTGTGTAAACGGTAGTCAAGGCACAGAGATTCTGGTTATGGCTCTGAGGAGAGGATACTGGGTTCATATTGAGTTAATATTGAAGTCATTACCTTTGCCTCTATAATCTACCATTTTATGCAGATTAGGCTTTTTAGAAACGTATTATGCTAACTTTTAATTTGTATTTAACTTTACTAAGCGTAGAGCCACGGTATAGCCACTTGACACCCTCGCGTACTGCGCGGTGGAGATAAAAGATCTATGGCAATACAAGAAGGTTAATACAGGATAAAACAACAAAGAGAAAACCGCTTCTAAGCACTA
Source organism: Amblyomma maculatum (assembly GCF_055883805.1). Taxonomy (NCBI): domain Eukaryota; kingdom Metazoa; phylum Arthropoda; class Arachnida; order Ixodida; family Ixodidae; genus Amblyomma; species Amblyomma maculatum. Next base: position 78,401,799 of record NC_139345.1, read on the forward strand.
AAGATACCACTAATACAATATTCAAGGAAAGTTAGCAAAAACAGAAATGTTGATAGCATTAGCGAAATAAACACTTTTTGCGAAACATTTTTTAAAAACATCAGAAAAAGGAAAGGCCTGACGTGCCTTTAAAAAAATAGCTCTACGTGTTTTCTTGCGGGTGTTAGGTTTGGGTCGCGTGCGCCTGGGTAGCGTACCGCTGCCACCAGTTATTACGGTTGAGGCTCGCGTGCTCAGCCTACCGCTGACGCCAGTTGTTACGCGCGGCTCGCGGCCCCTCGGTAGCGTTGGCCTGGCGGCTCCGTGGACGGCGGACGGCATGAACGGTCCCAGCAAAGACGAGGCGTCTTCTAACGAAACAACAACCTTTACTACAACATCGTGAAGGAACGGGCAGAGAAGCTGACCCCAAGAGAATACAGACACGTTCACACAGCTGGTGTCTAGAGTCGTCTCAACGGCGCGTCAAAGTAGTATCTGTCTCAGCGGAGTCGGTCGCTGCTTTTTATAGGTTTTCCAGTTCACAGGGAAAGGGAAAACCCTCACAGGAAATGGAGAGCCCGACAAGTCTGGGCAAGATGGGATGACTCAATCGCAGGTGGTCCGACCGCATCTCCTCCACCTCCTGCAGACGGGCGAGGACGGCGCACTCTCCCCCGAGTTCCGGGCTTGGCCGGCGTTTGCACACACACGCACGCACACACATTTGGCGCGTGGCAGGATCACGTCGAGACTTGCCCGCGGGAGGAAGCATTGCGCGGCCGATGAACGGCGCCGAAATGGCCGATCCGCTCGCGGTTCTGCCTGTTGCTATGCGGTGGCCGCGTCAGCTGTCACCCTTGTCGGTGGAGAAACGTAACACGGGTCTTCAAAATTATGTAAACTGAATGGAGGGGAATAACCTGAAGCTTGAAAGCCGTCATATGTACCTGTATGTGGAGTGCTCTAACGGTACACATGGGACAAGACGCAGAATGTCATTGGCGTGTCAGTTACGGTCAGGAAAATGCGTTTAAACAAGAGTAATTATTTTTACGTTAGAATACCTGCTAGATTCCAGATTGTTGTATGTGATCCGCGACGCTTCGGCACTTCGCATGCAACGTCTATAATTGAATGCTTGTGTATTCGTCCGCCGCTGTGGCTGAGTAGCTTTGTCCTTTGGCTGTTGACCGCAGGGTAGCGATGTCGAGCCCGGCCATCACGGCGCATTCACACATAGGCAAAACACAAAAACGACCATTTGTCATGCCATGTAAGGGCACGGTAAAAACACCAGGCGTTCTAAAATGATCCAGAGCCCTGCACTATACTGTCCCCTCGCAGAACGCTGACCTTCGCGAACTGCACATGATTGAGTACTACGCCAACGCTGGAGTCGCCGCCAGTAAGGCTGATTGGCTAAGTTCAATCTCGTCACGTGATTGTGGACGTCCAACTTCAGGATGGTTTTCTAATAGGCATTGCAAACAATTTTGGCAGCCTCCTCCTGCTATAACCAACTGGCCTTAATCAGCACTCCTCATTGACTTGTGCCTGAATGGCGGCATACTAAAAAACGCTGCCGCACATGAAAACTACTGCGTTAACCATGAGTGGTCTCGTTTAGAGATTTTAGAATCGCGTACGTTGTCCTTCGCGTCATGTTGGTCATAAGAGCAGCACGAAGTGTGCTACTACTACTACTACTACTACTACTACTACTACTACTACTACTACTACTACTACTACTACTACTACTACTACTAATAATAATAATAATAATAATAATAATAATAATAATAATAATAATAATAATAATATTAATTAATAATTGTTGTTCACAGGAAAGGAGACCCAGTATTTGTCACACTTGTTCTCTGGACACCTGGCCCTCGCCGTAAGGGAAGGGAGGAAGGCGGGAGTGAAAGCGGAAAGAGAGAAAGGGGTTTCAATAGTGGAGAACTTCTATTGTCCCTTGGGATCTTCAGGGTGCACTGATATCGCACAGCACACGGACGCCTCTTCCTTTCGCCTCCACCGAAACAACGCAGCCGCCGGCGGTCGGGACCAACCCGAGTACTCCGGCACAGTAGTCGTGCTCTCAACCACTGCACCACCACGGCGGGGCTACTCGGAAGCGCAGTATGTGAAATTCATACCATGATTTATTTTCAAAGGGACGATATGCCATTCATTTATGGGTAAAAATTTTTCCTTAAAAATAAGAGTAAACGTTCGAACAGTCACATCTACTTCATTACCAATGTCAAACATGACGCGAGTTTCAGAACAGTGAACAGCGCTTAAGTTAGACGAAGAAAAAAACAAATAACGGACATTATCGTCATCAGCCAGAGTATACCCACTATAAGGCGAGGACCACTTTCATATTACTCCAATTAATCCGGTCGTGTACTATACTATACTATATCATGCATTACAATACCTTATAATACCATAAATACTATACCAAACCATACGGTACCCGTAGTGTACCATACCGTGCCATGCCATACTGCAAGTACCATACCATAACATAGCATGTCTTACGGTACCCGTATCGTACAGTACTGCATCATACCATACCATACCATACCATACCATACCATACCATACCATACCATACCATACCATACCATACCATACCATACCATACCATACCATACGTACAATACCATAGTACTCAAATTCCATGCCATTATAGTTTGCTATCCCAGAAATGTGTCATGGTGTACCCAGTACCATATATACATATATATTGCCACCTAGCGTTGCCAGGCGGCGCATGACTGAGTGAAGGACGACGAAGTGTCGCTTGCGGGTTTTGCGTCTGTGCTGCTCACCGCTGTTGTATCGGAGCTAACCCCTTGCTATTCTTGATATCCTCAATCACCTTGTACGTGACATTCTGGTGGAGCTGCTGGGTAAGATCACCTATGCAAGAGTCTCCATCTGAAAGACGTCGCGCCAGCTCTGTGCCATTGGACACCCCCGTGCATCGCTCAAGTCGACGGCTCCAGGGACTGTTACCGGAGTTTCAGCCATCACCCGCCGCCATGACATCTAGTGCTTCTGCTCAGCAGGTAAAGAGCGTCGCACCGGCCTGTAACTACACCTTGCAGGCCCCTTGGGTGCCGAAGTCTTTCCATGGTGACCTCTTTGAGGATTTGGAGGACTGGTTCCTTCAGTTCGAACGTGTCGCTGCTTTTAACCAGTGGGACGATACTGCCAAACTAAGGAACGTCTACTTCAGTTTTGAGGATGTCGCCCGGATCTGGTTCGAGAACCGAGAGCAAAATTTAACATCGTGGCGGGAATTCCGTCGTCAACTGCTCGAGGCCAACACTAGCGCGGATCGTCGCGAACATGCAGAACGTGTCATTCACTTTCGCAACCAGATGCCCTCAAGAGCCCTCTTTCGCCTATAGTTACGAGCCCGCCATTGCTGTCGGGGACCGAAAATCGTCCCACATATGCGGAAGTTCTGCAGAGTCAGGCTCCCCCTTCACCGCCACCCATTCCCGCGCCGCCTACAATTCCGCTGCCCTCGGTGCAACCAGTGCAGTACTTCGACGAACGTCCCCTGTCCCGACGCAAAGCCGACATTTGGCGCACGCCTGACCGCCGTCCACTCTGCTTCCACTGCGGTGAACCAGGCCATCTCTACCAGGACTGTCCTTATCGACGCCTCGGTCTTCACGGCTTCCGCATCAACTCGCCTCATCCCCGGTTTGGTCAACGACCCCGAGGTATTGAAGAGTACCTGGCGGAACAGCGTTCATCTCGTTCGCAGCGTCAGTCCCGCTCCCCTTCACCAAGGCGCTCATCGACGTCCACCCAAGGCTCCTCGCGAGAGGGGCAGGGCCGCTCGTCTAGCCCTGCTCGGGAAAACTGAAAACAGCGACCTTCGGGGGCGAGGCCGCTGTTAGTCGCTGCGTTGAAGACCTTCCGTCGTCGCCACTTCGATCCGACCGCGAGCTGCTGGTACCGTCCCCTAGGGAAGCCAAAAGCGTTTATCCGGACATTCCTGTTATTTTAGACGGTCGTACTACAGTCAATGCATTAGTGGACACCGGTGGGGATTATTCAATTTTGAGCGGTCGCATGGCGACTGTTTTGAGGAAGGTGCTCACTGCTTGGCCAGGTGTATACCTTCGAACCGCCGGCGGTCATATAGTTACCCCAAAGGGGATGTGCACGACTCGTATTCAGATTAACAGATATACGTTCGTTGTTAGTTGCGTCGTTTTGAGTGACTGGTCCCGTGACCTTATCCTCGGCATTGACTTTCTGCGAGAGTACGGAGCAGTTATCGACCTGCGATATAGACGCGTCACATTTTAGATGGGACAATCTGCCGAACGACAATCTGTCGAGCAGTCCTTGCAATGCCGCACTTCGCGTTTCCGCCGAGAGCGTCTCTCTGCCGCCGCGAAGCAGTGTTCTTGTGGAAGTTACCTGCGACGATTTCCGTGCCGGCGATGCTGTAGCGGAAGCGAACCATTCACTCCTGCTTGCTCAAGGTATCTGCGCTGCTCGAAGTTTATTGTCGCTTCACAACGGCCGGGCTGCACTCCTTGTCACAAATTTTTCTAATGAGCATCGGCACTTGTTTCCGGGAACTGTTATCGCTTTCGCTGATCCTGTTACGCACGATCCGGTCTGTTTTGCATCCACGGCAGTAGAAACTAACGAGCCATCTCTTGACAACATCGACATTAATTGTCACTTGTCGAAGGAGAAACGGCGGGCCTTAGAGCAACTACTGCTAGACTTCAAGCACTGCTTTGCTTCTTCCTCGAAGGTTCGTCAAACACCCATCACACAACATCGCATCATTACTTATGAAGACGCTCGCCTTATACGACAGCAGCCTTATCGTGTGTCTGCCAAAGAACGAGAAGTGATCCAGACGCAGGTTCAGGAGATGCTGGATGATGGTGTTGTGGAGCCTTCACAAAGTCCGTGGTCTTCACCAGTAGTCCTGGTCAAGAACAAAGACGGCACTCTTCGATTTTGCGTCGTCTATCGGAAATTGAATAATGCGACAAAGAAAGATGTATACCCGTTGCCGGGCATCGATGAGTCACTGGACAGATCGCGACGTGCGAAGTATTTTTCATCTATTGATTTGAAAAGCGGCTATTGGCAAATCAAAGCAGACGAAAGAGACCGAGAAAAAACCGCATTTGTCACTCCAGATGGCCTATATGAATTGAAAGTACTCCCATTTGGATTGTGCTCTGCCCCAGCTACATTCCAAAGGATTATGGACACCGTCCTCACTGGCCTCAAGTGGCATATCTGTCTTGTGTACTTGGATGACGTAGTTGTTTTTTCCGAAACATTTGACCAACACCTCGAACGCCTTCGAGCTGTACTGAAAGCGCTCCGTTCTGCTGATCTCACGCTGAAGCCCGAGAAATGCCACTTCGGGTATACGGAACCCAAGTTCCTTGGCCATGTTGTGAGCGCTGATGGGGTGCGCCCGGATCCCGATAAGACTGCTGCCGTCGCACGGTTTCCCGTTCGAGCTAGCAAGAGGGCTGTTCAGCGCTTTCTCGGCCTCTGCGCATATTATCGGCGGTTCCTTGCGGACTTCTCTCAAATTGCGGAACCTCTGACGCGCCTCACAAGGAAGGACACCTCCTTTGTGTGGAACTCTGTGCTGCAGACGGCCTTCTCTTTGCTTCGCGAGCGCCTTCAAACATCCCCTGTTCTGGCGCACTTCGATGAAGCGGCTGACACAGAGGTGCACACTGACGCCAGTAGTATCGGTCTTGGCGCGTTCCTTGTTCAGCATCAAGACGGGATTGAGCGATTAAAAGCCTATGCTAGCCGCACGCTTTCTCGCGCCGAAACGAACTACTCCACCTCGGAAAAGGAATGCCTGGCGACGTATGGGCCACTATGAAGTTTCGCCCCTATCTTTACGGCCGACCATTTAAAGTCGTCACGGACCATCATTGTTTGTGCTGGCTGGCAAATCTGCGAGACCCATCGGGACGACTTGCACGCTGGAGTTTACGGCTTCAGGAATTTGACATAACTATTGTTTATAAGTCAAGCCGCAAACACGAAGACGCTGACGCGCTGTCACGAGCCCCCCTTGACACTGACGATGCTGCAACCGATGGCGACAACGGCTTTCTAGGAGCTCTCAGTGCATCTGAGCTCAGGGATCGACAAAGAGCTAATCCAGACATCCTTCCATTCATCGATTATCTGGAAGGGCGTGATACGACGCTCCCTCGACGTCTATCTCGGCACATTGGTTCATTCTGTATGCAGCAAGGCGTCTTGTATAAAAGAAACTCCCAAAGCCAAGAAAGAGCTTACCTTCTGGTAGTACCATGCGAGCTTCGTGCGGATATTCTATTTGCTTGCCACGACGAACCGACGTCTGGTCATTTGGGTTACTCACGGACCCTTGCTCGAGTCCGCAACATGTAATACTGGCCAGGACTCTCCGCAACTGTGAAACGCTATGTAAGAAGCTGTCGCGAATGCCAGCGCCGTAAAACCCCGCCCCTGAAACCTGCCGGATTTCTCAAGCCCGTTAGAGGACCACGTATTCCGTTCGATCAAATCGGCATGGATCTCCTTGGCCCTTTTCCTTTGTCGCAGGCGGGAAACAAATGGATAGTAGTCGTTACTGACTACCTGACCCGATACGCTGAGACAAAGGCAATCCCTCATGCCACAGCTTCCGAAGTAGCCGAGTTTTTCATGCATAACATAGTCTTGCGGCATGGCGCCCCTTCGTATGTCATTACCGACAGAGGGACAGCTTTCACTTCGCAGCTCATGGACCACATATTTAAGTTGAGATACACGACCCATCGCAAGACCACAGCGTACCATCAGCAGAGCAATGGCCTTACCGGAAGGGTAAATAAGACAATTGCGGACATGTTGTCAATGTACGTCGATGTGCAGCACAAGACCTGGGACGAGGTGCTGCCGTACGTCAGATTTGCGTATAATACAGCCCAACAAGAAACAACGCGCTTCACACCATTTCGACTTGTGTACGGGCGTGAAGTTCAGAGCATGCTCGATTCCATGCTCCCGTGCCCAGATGATGACCAGCTTCCCCAGGTGCCCAGCAGTATGCCATCCGCACTGAGGAAGCCCGCCAGCTTGCCCGTGTGCACATCGGGCGGCAGCAGACCTCTGACGCGCACCGCTACAACCTCCGGCACCGCCAGGTTCACTACAAACCTGGGGACCAAGTCTGGGTGTGGACACCAGTTCGCCGTCCAGGCTTGTCAGAGAAACTCCTTTCCCGCTACTTCGGGCCGTACAAAGTATTGCGTCGTGTGAGTGACCTCAGTTATGAAGTTATTCCAGACGGCGCCGCACTTTCAAAACGTCGAAAGCCCAGCTCGGACATTGTGCACATTGTGCGGCTGAAGCCATACTACCAACGATAACGCACGGCCATCTCCTGGGACCACTCTCTTACTTTGCACACCGTTCTCACCGCCGTCTCCGCTTTTTTTCCATTTTGTTTTCGGAAGGGGAGCGGGTAATGCCACCTAGCGTTGCCAGGTGGCGCATGACTGAGTGAAGGACGACGAAGTGTGGCTTGCGGGTTTTGCGTCTGTGCTGCTCATCGCTGTTGTATCGGAGCTAACCCCTCGCTATTCTTGATATCCTAATTCACCTTGTACGTGACAATATATATATATATATATATATATATATATATATATATATATATATATATATATATATATATATATATATATATATATATATATATATATATATATATATATATATATACAAAGTACAATCCCCAATGCTTTCCTCGGCCGCGGCGACTGCTGGCTTCTTTCATTCATGTATTATAACGAGCACCCTCATTTCCGCTTTATTTATCTGCCTATATATATGTATATATGATTGCTAGTTGGTCGGTGTGTGGCAACTTCGCAAAGCTGCCTGAATGAGCGATAATGGCAGGTCAAAGACAAGAGTCATGCGCCAGAACATTAAAAGCATACACCCGAAAATTTCTCCGAAGCTCGAGCCTATGCTATTTACTCAGGCTCCTCAATTATGCTGCTTCAGCGAAATCCTTGAGCAACGGAAGACAGAGCAGGTTGAATGAAAAAAGGCTTCACTGTCAGGTAGCCGCGGCATTCCAGCCTACACATCACCGTGCGCATAGAACGACGCGCGCACGTGTGGTCTCCCCTATATGCAGAAGCGAAAAGGGCGCCGCAGCAAAAGTAGAAGCAGAAACCTTCGGCAGGCGACGAAAGAAAGCTTCAACGATAGACAGACGCGTGCTTCAGACAGCTCCGACATTGGCGTGGGCGTCGCGAAGCGCAGTCAGAGAGCGGACACAGCGAACATGTAGTCGGGAACTGTCAGCTGCTCTTTCACGTCACGCGAAACCTAGTGAAATAGAGGGTCAGTCATAGAAATGGCTGTAGAAGATTTTGGAGCCCGTATCTTTACAATTTCGCTTCGTTTAGCAAAAGTGATTAGTCTACTAGTTAGTATTGATTAGTTTATGTGGTTTAACACCCCAAAGCGACACAGGCTACGAAAGACGCCGTAGTGGATGACTCCGGAAATATCGACCACCTGGGGTTCTTTCACGTGCCTTGACATCGCACAGAAAACGGATGATTTGCTTTTCGCCTCCATCGAAAAACTGCCGCCGCTGCCGGGACTCGATCCCGCATCCTTGGGCACAGCAGTCGAGCGCGCCAGCCACTGCACCAGCGCGGTGCGGCTGTACTGGTTAGCAGTGACTTACTGTTTTGTTGTGAAAGGGCGCGATGCAAACGCCTAAACCCTTTACCGGTGACTAATAACACATAGTCTACTCAGACTGCGCTGCATTACGTACTTCTGCTTTTCCCAGGCACTGTGATACTCAATGGTGCTTTACAGTGCTCCGATGCGCCACACACCTCTCGCATTACAGTGAAGCGAAGAACGCCACCTTTGTACAGTTTTTACGACCTTAGCCTCTTTGTGCCTGATATCCTACGCGGCCTTTTCGTCTAACCTGAAAATAAAGACCGTGAAGACGCTGAAAGGAAAAACTCCCAACATTCACTGAAATGGGACGTCGGCTGCTCCGCAAAAGGAAAGCGAGCATTTCTTATGACGTCCGTTGAAAGAACGCGTCCACGGTAGGACCGACCGCGACGCAGCAGCAGCAGCAGACATACAACGCCGGCTGTCATCGTCAGCGGCCCTGCCTCCGCTATTCTTCTTTGTGCACCTTGTTGATGCCAGCGTACCTTCTCTGTCACGTCGTCTGTGGCGAAGTCAACACAAGCTGAAGGAAAATAAAAATACGCCCACGTGTGTCGCGAAGGAAACCTGCCTCTCGGAGACAGCTCTATCAGGCCATTGCACGTCCGTGAGCTGTTCATCGTACCTTCTTTTTTGGCGCATATTTTTCCGCTTTTTAGCAGGCCGAATTTTCTATAGTGAGGAATATAGAAGCGGCGTAAATTGAAAGACGGGACCTCAATATGTATGGTATGACAAAAACAAAATGAGCTATTGGTTTGTTTAGATTACAGTGACCAATTCTTTCGGACATATGTAGGCCCACGTTGACTGAATCAAGTTAACTTCACTTCCTCTTCTCAGAACTACCCTTCGGAAGGAAAGAAATACAATGGCGCTATAACTACATTGATATGTTGTAGCTGGAATGCAACCATTTTGTTATACTGCAGATTGTCAGCTTGTCCAGATGCACCGTTTCAGTAATCACAGACACCCGGTACTTTATGAGAATATGCAAAAAAAAAAATGTAAGTATTTGAAATAAAGGGCAATGTGATGTATCGAGGCTCACATTGAACGCTGTAAACGTGTTCTTTTTATCAAATGTGCGAGAAGAGTAAGGAAGTCAAATATTTTAAGTCAGGAAGGAAGGAGTAAGGAACGTATACAAGCAAAAAATTACTAGTCACGAACAGATACTATGGCTGGCTGCACTGTGTACATTGAAACTTTTTTTCTTTTAGCTTTATCTAGTGCATGGAACGATTCATTTACCAAAAAAAACAAAACAAAAATACAACTGGAGAAGCATCCCAAATAAATAACGACAAGAAAGGTAATTCCAGAACGTGACTAACAAGAGCTTAAAAGAATAGAGATCTAAGCTGCCAGGCAAACTAAATCACTTGACCGACATGCTTCCGTTCCAATAAAACCGCAATGCTAGCCTTTTCGAATTTTATAATTTTAAACAAGCCTTTCTTTTACTGCGAAAAATAAAGCAAAAACTCCGAAAACTCGCAAACAGCTTTTCAGTAAAAATGACGAGCGGCCCATTACCTTGGCTTTAACTTGAAAACTAGAACATTTGGTGCAGACCAAGAGTAGCTGCACATGAAGCAAGGAAAACGTTTCCAGCAGCCAGCAATGACCAAAGCGTTCTTCTTTACAGAAGAAACCAAAGGTTCTACTTTCGAAAGGACCACTTATGAGAGAATACCTGCTTTTAATCTGCCGCGAAGTCTTAGGCAACAACTGCGCGTTGAGTAAATTATTAGGTGAATAAGACAAATGGGGGCAAGCGTTAAAGGCCCAATAACTCATTTTGACAGCCCGACATCGTCAACGAAACGAAGCTGCTCTTCATGTCATGCTAATTAAAGTTGAACAGCAGTTTCTAGAGCTATCTCGGCTGATTTGAGCTCCAAAAAAAGCAAGAACGATAAGCCATTTCCTTACGACTGTCAGATTGAAGCTTTCGAGCAGCCTTCACACACTGAAGAAGACGCTAAATGGGGAAACTACGTTTTTGTATCCGCCATGTCAATTCTAGTGAACTGGCGGCGGAGTTAATCCGCCTGCGCTGTCGTCCAGGAACACAATGGCTCTTATTCTTGCAAGCTTTTCTTTAGGGTGGAGGGGAGGAGAGGTGTTCAGTAAGCAAGAAATGTGCACGCGTTTCGTAGTCCACATTGAAGAACAAAATTTCCGCGCAGACTTGGGTTACCATACTTTTTTACCCTTAAACATTCAGAATAAAAGTTAGAAAACAAACTTAATTTCTCGAAGTACTTGAGGAGAGCCTGTCTTAAAGGGGCTGGCGCATTAAGAAATGCCACCGGAATGTCTAGCAATGAAAGAATATTTTCACATAGGATGCCAAGCTTCACTTGCGTAATTTAGGAGTCATGAATTCAAGCTAGCGGGTAAATTAAAAACATCCTGAACCGCCAGGAAGGACGCAAGACAGCAATTAAACCCAAGAAAAAAATACAACTAAAAAAATTATCTTATTAGCCCCGGATTACTTAAAACACGAGTTTTATTTAAAGCCCTGATGGTGCAATTTGCGCAAAGGATCTGTGCGGGAATCTGGCCGCAACACAACCTTTGAAGCCTAGCCTGGTGTTGGTTCATTAAGCGCCGACAGCCACAAATTTCGGTTGTTGCACACGCACCATTAAACTCTGAGCTTTGCCCAGAGCGTAGCAATGACTGCGCTGTCAGCGGACAGTGGGAGGGCCCAATAAATATAATCAACGTAGTAGGCCGTGCGAATGGCAACGGGAAGTTCTGGAGAACGCTTCTTCGTAGGCCACAATAATGAAGATATTCCTAATTCCCATACAATATGGGTAGAAGTTGCTGTTAACACCAGAAACAGTGCAAAATCCCGCCGTGCCCAACCAAGAGCATTTAATCAGAAGCATGCAATAATATGGCTGCCGCGTTGACCCGACTTATCCATAATAATAAACGTTGAACGCCCGAGGAGTTGCAAATACGTGAGACCTAAAATTATCGCCGGCGATGTAAAGAAATAACAAAATCAAGCATGTTATGCAGAAATTACTGCATCCAACGCATGATAATAGATACGGTATCTGCGCTGCAGCTATAGAACACAGCGTAAAGATACTTTCTACCACGCGGTACTAGTGGCACAAAAAGGGCTGTTGGACGCCGAGGTCACTTGTCTACAAAAATAATTAACTGTTGGTGATAATTTGTGTGAGGTGAGCAGCCATTTGGTGCCGCGAACAAGAAAGTTTCACATCTTCATACAGGTGATTAAGCGGTAGAGAATCGCAAATTCGCGGGAACTTTCCAACAGCTTGGGTTCAAACGTGCGGCATGAACTTTTTTGTTTCGCTTATTATAATATTAGCTCAATTGACTGCCGCACACATACTGTATTTTTGCAATGTTTTTGTGGGCTGAACGCACTGACAGTTAAATGAAAACATCTAGAGCATTTGTTTGGACGAAGCTGAACAAATACGTTGCTCAATACTGTAGTCTTAAAGCTATGAAACTACTACTTTAAAGTACGATTTGGCGCAAATTACAAAAAATAAATACATTGTAGATAAATATGCATCAAAAACAATTTCGATAGTTCTGGCTCTTAAATATACCATGCTAAGGCGAACTAGTACGGAATAGTACGTCGAAATTTCTCTTTTCGCATAACTCAGGCTGCCGGTGTTGTAACCGCAAAATCTGCAAAGAACATGATAGTGTGGCAGCCGCTATGCTACGAAGAGGTTGAAGGAGGAGAAAGAGAGAAAATAAACTTTAATTGGTTGACGTATTTGCTTGGGGTTGTTTCGTTAGTCGCGGATTCAAAAGGCTTGGGCTGCTGCCTCTCGGAACCTGGTGAGCACCTTGCGCTGCTCAGAGACACCCGTTTGGGCCAGCTCCGCCTCCCACTCCGTTTATTTGAGTTCTCGAGTTTTACATTTGTGTAACTGTTTCTTTTTTGCATTTTCGGATCATGTGAATAATTTAAGAGACTTCTCCGCATGCGGTACATGTGTTTTTTTTTTTTCGGACAGGGGTTGTGGTACTTTTATACATTTATGGAAGGTTGTGGTACTTTTCTACATTTGGGAAGGTTCTAGCCCGTATGTTCCTCCAGGCTACTGCCTGCTGCCGAAGAAGAAGACCGCAGGGCTCTCTCGCATTGGGGTTTGAGGCCACTCGCATCTAAAGTGAACTAGAATAACACAGACAAATTTTGTACTCCTGGATCGACTGGTCCGAAGTAGAAGCTTTCGTGCTGAGCGATATGAGCTAAATGAAACAGGCCCTTGGAGTATTTTTCCAGCTTATCTGAAGGCATTACTAATAGCCTTGTTCAAAATTCATTTAGCTACATGTTTTTTCCTTATGATACTTTAGTGGTTTAGTGTGACATCCATTGGATAAGGCTGTGCTGCTCGAGGACCGAAACGTTATTCCTTACCTAAGCTTTCAAGGAATTAGCCCTGTCGTGCATTTTTTTTTCTATCCTTAGCTCGAATACATGAAAATGTAACAGGCAGCAATACTGTTTTCGTATATATGGTAGGGCTCAAATATTGCCTCCTGGCTTCTGGTTGCCACATTAAGAAAGCGAGAAAAAATATTCGCTCCGAAGATGCTACAAAGTTAATTATTGGGGTGAAATTTATTAAAACAACAATTACCACTCGCACTTCTGCAACACCAACGAAATGGTAAATATAAATGCGGCACTTTTTTCTTTTTGAGATATGACTAGACTTCGGTGATATTCAATTACCCACCATACCATGCCTTGTTGTGTATTTTGTTGAGTATAGAAATAACAAGCCTTTAATGCAGTCATCAGATTATGCTTTTCCTAATGATAAAAGGGAAACAAAACACTTGAAAATAAATGAATATGTATAGGACGGTATGGCTTAGCTTTTATTCTGGCCATCATTGCTAATATCAGGTCGCGTTTGCGTGTTATTCTTGATGTTTGTTGAAGCTTCACGCAACTGAAGTTAATGAACAACAAAAAAATCCAAGGGCGGGAAACATGCCAATGAACATGCAGCTGAACAAAAAGCGTCCCTAAGAACAAGAATTGCTTTCCCGTAAGAAAAAAGGGGAACTTACCAAGAGCAGAAAACTTCCAGAATACCCGGAATACCCGACCACCTGAAATGAAACGAAGCATAGCACATTTAAGGTGCAGAGACAGGAACTGGGCGTAATAGTTACCGGCAAAATATATATAGGTTGTTAAATTCCATGGACATTTCCGTGATAAAAGATTTAGCAAACACACTTTCCTATTTTGCGCTTGGCGATGTGTCAGAAGGTCCCGAGTTTGTATTCAGTGACTTTGTGCTCATCGAATATAAATTCAGTCATCTCGTAGACAACAGCTAGTAAGCTAATCAGGTGTAATGTTTTTTTTTTCCTAGACATCTCTTTAATTATGCTTAGGATGGCGTTAGCGTTATTTCTAAATTCCGATAAGCACGAGTTCGAGACACTGCATATTAAGGGCGACAAGACTTTCCATCACAGTTCTCCTCTCGTCCCACAAACAAATTCGTCGTTACCATATCTTCCCGAGCTGTTTTTTTTTTCTTGTTTCATTGCTTCATTGCTTGTAAGGCTTTCTTTATTTCTCACCGCTTTACATGTGGTATGTCAAACGTGTCTACAACACTACATTCATTATGAGCACCCTAGTTATTTCGACTAGTCTAGTGATCCCTGTATTATTATTACCCGGCTATTTTAGCTATCACCTCCAGATTTGTAATCACATCGTCGTATTTGCCTTTATGAGTCTACATCTAATTCTGGAGCGATGAAGTTTCGTTTAATCGTTTTTTACACTAGGCCCCTCTTTAGAACTTATATTACACTTTTCCTGCTATACTTCTTTGTCGATATATATTCGCTTCCTTAAAAAGCTGTCACTAACGCTTCCAGAAAACCTTCCCTTACTTCTATGGACCACACCATGAAAGCGTAAGATTACTATTACTTTCTTATCACTGAGATCGTGGTAACGCGATCATCTTTCGTTAAATGAGCGATATTTTTAATTCGACTTCTTCTCCTACGTTTAGCCACTTCTTTCCCCGATGAAACCAAGTGAGTTAATTCGATACCTTAACCTATTTTGTCACTACATTTCCCTTTGACGAGAACCTGTACGCCCAGCACCAGGTGGGAATGCACGTAAAATGTGAAGTCTTATTTCATGGTTAATCTCGTAATTTCGACTGTTCCGAACTCACTTCCGGTTATTCGGTATGGAGACTAAGGTGTTCATCATCCGCAGAGTATTTCATCCTGTGAACTCTGCAATGAATAACGCCTACTTCCCTAGAACCTATCCCTAGCCCCGAACTGCTGGTCTCATCCCTCATTCTTACCTTTCTTGACATTGAAGTCCTCTATCAGGACTGTGTATTTTACTTGTTGCTTTGTTCATCAGTGAATACACGCATTCAATGAACCTTTGCCCTACCGCACCCTCGACAGTAGATGTCGTTACCTTAGTTCTGTACAGCCTCGAATTTGAACCATCGGAAAACTTCATTACTATTACTGCTAACATCTTATTAAATCTGAGTAATGCTCGTATGAGAGAGGCCTTCGCCCTGCAGTGGATATAGTCAGGCTGATGATGATGATGAATGCTTGTAAATATCGCCTGCTATATCCTTACTGGTCATGAACGTCGCACCTTGCTAGTGGCGATCCACAAATGACCTACCTGCCCGCATTTTAACCCTGCATGTGAATCTGTCCTTCTGACCTCACTATGCACTACAGCATTACATTTAGTTCCTACCAATTGCTCGAGCAGCACTACTATGCTAGTTACAGTGGGCGAGGTACTAGCGTCAAATGTTGCCAGATGAAGTTTCCGATGACGGCTTCTGCGAAGAGAGATGTTCTTAGTACCCTGACCAGATACCGTTATAGGCATCACCTCAAACATCTTCCGGCCTGACCGCCGCTTTAGTCAGCCGCTGTATTCGTAAAGCAGATGGTTGCCAGGTACTGCACTATAGCGGCCAAATTCTGTTTTGGTAGTTGGTGGCCCGCCGCACCCTGTGCTTTCTTGCTTACTAAACGGCATTGAAGCACCTACTTTGTCGCCAGAGCCACACTGGGCTACCATTCGAGCATTTCGCGGTGGCCGGGAGAGGTCAATTGTGCGCATGCGCCATTGCTATGCTAGCCGGAGAGGAGCAAGGTGCACCACGCCCTTCATCGCCTCCTCGCCGCACGCTGCTTTGTCGCCCGAACCGCGCGTCTCGTGCGCAGCATTGCGTATAATAGGCGGAAATGAAAGAGGCGGCTGAATCGCAACGTCCGACATGGATGCAGAGAAGAAGAGTCCAGCCGCTCTTAAACTGCGGTATAGACAAGATAACATTAACTCTTCCAGTCCTGAGGTTATCACCTGGCACTTGGCTACTCAACAAAAACAGAAGGAATATAAGGAGGCGAAGAGAGAAGCGGAGACGCCCGAACAGAGAGAGGAACGGCTTGCCAGACGGAGATGCCAGACTGCTGATCGTAATAGACGGCGCAGACGTCAGTAAACGGAAAACAACAGATGCGACACGGTTTCAGAGTGTGTGATTTTGGTGATCTCAACAGTAAACAAGACTCTCTTAGTCAATGTATGAAAGAAAATTTTAACATTTAATTTAGTTTCGGACCGTCATGTACAGACTACACGATGGTGAACTACTATAGACCTTGTATGCCAATGAGACTCTACCAAATCGAAATACAGTATAGAAAAAATAGAGACCGCTACATGCTACTTCAGAGATAATCGGACAGATTCAGTTCTGTCAAGCAAAATCAGTAAAATATGTGTATACACGACATATCTCATAGATAAACATACAGTGACAAGAACAAGCTCAGTCAGGGAAACGCACCTCTCGCTACGTATGTCCTGGTATAGCCGAGCTAAGCCACTGCCAACTGGTTTTATCTAGCGGAGAATTGCGACGCATGAGGATTCGAACAGCAGACTGTTTGCACGCGAGACGGATGTTATACCGCTGAATCACCGCAGTTGCAAACACGGCAGGGTGCGGCAGCGAGTGAGGCGGGCTTGTATTGTTTCGGTATTAAAGCCTGTTTCAATATTGTAGCTTTTATTGAAGCCTGACAAAGAAATGATGGACACGGCCTTATATCTCTCTGTATCAACTACATTTTCAGTGACCAAGTAGATGGATAAGCTGGAAACTGCACGATTATCGCGCTGGCTAGAGCACGGCAATTGAGTTCCACGATGTTTGACTGGATGTTACTTAAGTTTCAGTGCATATGAAAGTGTCATGAACGCTGTAAGCAACGCTGAGCGTCCGAGGGCCTGTACCCTTTAGGCACTAGCCAGTGTCGTTAACGTTAGAAAAGGCTTACAGCAGCACGCTTTTATGCTCAATACTAAATATATTGCAAGGCATAGGCGTACAAGACCATCATCTACGATGCATTGAAGTGCTCACCAGTGTTCGTTAGAATGCGGTTAAGGAGTGCCATGAGCACCGAAAGGGCTGTATCGCTAGGTGTGCTTCAGGAGTTTCTTCAGCGCTGCAGTAACGGATTTTCTCGAAGTATTTTCTCCGATTTCGCTTCTCTAAACCATGATAGCCCAATACGTACTGGTTCTGTAGTTGAGTAGATACTTCATTTGTCCTACTAACCTAATCTACACTCATGACATGCCATTAAATACCCACTTATTTCTAGAGCAGCACAGCTATGCTAGCTTCACTGAATAAAGTTCTAGCGTTAAACGTTCCCACTTTGTTTCCATTGGCGGCCTGTACGGAGTTGGAGATCCTTAGCGCCCTCCGCTCCGCCATAGGTCTGGCCCCCTACATGGGCAGTTGCTCCGCAGCCGCTGGATACAGAAGGGCGAGGGTTAATCAATGCATTTGTGCTGGAGATGTTGTCCACGTAGGACTCCCGGGTGAACAAATCTTGATCTGGTGAACGAGTACATTGCTGTCGATGGTCACCAGGTTCGGGATACACACTCGACCGGACTATGCAATTCCATCGGCAAGAGGATGTTTTTGATCCGCTGTAGAATTGTGCGGCAACAAGATTCGCGTAACTGTTCTCTTGCACCCGAGGCGGATGCTTTACCTCGACGACATTGTTGCCTAAATTATGAACATTAATCAGCGTCTAAATGTCGTTAAGGTGGAGCAATATTTTTCCGTGTCTGCAAAGTTATTCTTAGTACTAACATTTAAGAACTTGAACTCAACTCAGTTGGGTTAATATTAGGAAATTTGGCAGCGATAACGTGAAGCCGACCTCGTAGAAAACAGGAAGAAAGTAAGTTAATGTGCAAGAAATGTCCTCAGTGGAAGTTGCAGGCTGCTGCTGGTGATGATGCTAATTGAGCGTTTCGTTATTTAAACAGTGTTGTATGGCTAGCATAGCCATCGGAATTGAATCGGCCGGCATCCTGACTTTGTTAGCTTCGTCAAATTGCGGTCCAAACTGTTTGACATGCCCGCGACAAAAACAATCCTCTGCACGGACGCTCGATGTCTTTCGCCTATGCCCTGATGTGACTGGTTTATCAGCTTTTTGTTTCACCCCCTTTACCAGCTTTGCATTCAACTGTATGCATCCAATGTGGTTTTGAAACCCACCCAGGTGAACAGAGCTTGGCTTAGCTGGATGCATAACTCCCACCCCACTTGCTGTGAAGCGCTATTGCTCACGGAACCTTTATCAGAGTACTCATATGATTACTTAGTTATCTTTATCAGAGTACTTACGCGATTACTCTCGAAAAAAAAGCAACCATCTGGTACCGCTTGCAGAGAACAGCCCATTTGCTCCTGCCCTTAACAAAACATATGGCGATACAAGATTCTGCAAACCGCCTACCTGATATGAACACTTCGCTAACCGTAGATGGCATTGGTTTTTACGCAGCATTTGAAGTTAGCAGTGGCCTTTACTGCCACGGCAGCGATTAAGGAGTTCGTAAACGCGGCGGCTAAGCGTTTACTGATATTTAAAGAGCAAGAAGAATATACACTTTGGAGCTTAAAATTTGTCCCTGTCAAAGAGGGAAGGTAAATATATGCGCGCATACTTTTTCAATCACTGGTTGACTCAAAGGTCACTACTTAAGCAATCAATAATGCCAACATTAGCTATGCGTCTTAAAAGGCGATATTTATGTCACAGCTATGCGTCTAAAAAGGCGATATTTATGTCACCGCACTGGAGAAGGCACCAAATGGCATTTTGTTCTCCGTATATTGCGTATCGGAGCCCATGTTTACTGGAAAGGTCAATGCAAGGCATGAGCTCATTATTGCTGGAAACCTACTCATTCAGTGGGTAAAAATGTGAATACACTTTCTCGCAAAAACCTTTATGTGTGACTGCATTTATTCTAGCGTTCCTTGCCTCGAATTGCGCCTTTATATCCACTTTTACCTTATCGTTGTATCTATATGCTTCTGTACTAAAGAGTCTACGCATCTTATATAGAGCGCTTACATTCTATAGCTTTTCATAAAATAATTGTTTCCTGCGATAATGGTAACAAGAGAACAAAACTCTTTTTACAGAGAACAAAGAAACCAGTTTAAACCTAAGCGCAGCTCAAACAATGTGCATATTATTACACAAGATATATCGGTTGCCATTGCTGTGCAACATGTCTCCGTAATTCAATCAAAGGAGCAGTCAGTTCTTTTAGCTCATAAAAAGTTGAAGTGCAAAAATTGGGGAAATAATCTGAGCTGATCTATACTAACTTGAGCCTACCACTGGCTCTCGGGGTTCTGATGCAGGTATAAGTCGTATGTAGTACCTTTTAATAGAGTGCGCAGCTTCTATAAATATAATTCGTAGCTAACAAAATTTGATCATTGTCTGTCATCTATACGCGAGCTAAAAATTCTAGGAATGACACCTTGAAGTGGCGCATTACTGCGAGTTTGGGAACATGCCGTGGCAATATCTTTGAATGGCGTACCTGTCCTCTACTTCAACACGGCACAATTTTCCGGGCTCACATAAAAATATTTGTTTCTATACGCTGGAGCAAACGAGGCCAGCAAAATCATTGAATCACAGGGAGCCTAGCATCTGCCATCCGTTGGAGAAATGGCAGGCGGTCGAGCAGAGAGGGAAAAGAGATTTTGTTTTCTCGCGAATTCCCTTCCTCAAACTTTTGCTCCCATCTGTGCGTGACCAAGTTCGCGCTACAACATAGTACAGCTTTCCCGCAATAATAGTAGGATGAGAACAAAGCACGCTTTCCAGGCAAGAAAGAAACCTGTTTCATCTAAGCACAGTTCGTAACATTTTGCGCCCTAATTTGCGATTTATAGTACGCAAGCTCTACACCGAATATACCGCATATAAAGTGCAATTTCTGTGAACAGATTTTAACGCAATAGCTTTAGAGGCCTCGCTCTCCCAAAAACGTTTTTGTGCTTTTCAGAAGCTACTCGCGATAATGCATCGCAGTTAGCAATTCGCAAAAAAAGAAAAAGAAAAAAAGAAAGAAAGAAAGAAACCACGCACAAAACGAAGTCTACTACACTTTTAGACTTATTGTACGGGCTCTTCGTCGTTCACTTGCAGTTCTGCCACTATGGAAGTATCCATGATCTATCAACTATTTTATTCAGCGAACAGTGCAGATAAAACTTCCTTGTAATTTCCAGAAACTATGCCGTAGAATCCGCTGTCTCGTGTCCTGCCTACTTCTTGCTGATCATGGCACCGAAGTATGCCATCAGGAGAGTGCACATGGTTTTAAATGCACGTAGACTAATTCTGCCTAGAAGCTCTCGACTGCCTCCTCACCATGACTAAGTTTATGTGCTTGGAGCTTAAAACATTTAGTCTGTAGTCCTTATTAAGCTCTATAACAATAACAGCCACAATGAAAGCTGTAACTATCAACCATCTAGGTCTCGTTGGTTTGCTGAACCACAATAGCATATTACGCTTTCGATATTTGATTCTTCAACATCGCATCTGCTCAATATCTCCTTCTAACCTTACTACGTAAGGCCTATTGCCCGTACCCCATTAAACACAGGCTAGTCATCAAACAGAACTACTAATCTAGCCTGATTGCACTACGTTCTGACCAAGGTGTTAAGTGTGACAACAAAATAATTCAGATCACAATCTGCGGTGTTTAGCGTCCTATGTGGGACGTTAACTTGGGATATGACTTGGGATATGAGACACTTGGGATATGACTTGATTTGAAACACTTGGGATATGAGAGACAACGTAGTGAAGGTCAGAGGTCAGAGGGCTCCTGATATCGTTCCGCCACTATCAAAATGAAGCGCCCCTGCCGGGAATGAATATGTACAAATAGGTAGGGCTATCTAAAGAGTAATGCGGAGGAAGCTATCTGTGAGCGGTGGCACCTGAGTTTTGTTGCTGACTAATAAGTTGCCGAGACGTTTTGTAATATTTATTTCGTCTCTCTCGTTATAGATCGGCAGGTTGCTTTAATATAAGGTTTGTTAGGTCACATCCAGCTATAGTTACCTGGCAAGATTGTAACCACGTTATACTATTTCTATACCACGTTCGAAGTTGTAGTTGCTTGTGAAACCTTTTGAAATCAAACTAGCGCACTTGAAAACAAAGACACAGGAAGAGAACGACAACACAGCGCTGCTTGAAATAAAACTAGCGCACTTCAAAACAAAGACACAGGAAGAGAACGACAACACAGCGCTGCGCTAAGTGCGCTAGTTTGATTTCAAGTTGATTTACCAACTAGCCCGTTCTTCCGCCCTTGCAAGTTACATTTCTAGTTCCTCGGGCCCTTTTATGTGTTTCTCTTCAGCGCTGTGTTGTCGTTCTCTTCCTGTGTCTTTGTTTTGAAGTGCGCTATTTTGATTTCAAGATGATTTGCCAACTAGCCCGTTCTTCCACCCTTGTGAAACCTTATCCTGAAAGTTATTCGCTACCTCTTTAATGTGTGCGAGCGAGATTGGCAGCAACACGATATTTATCGGCTACCGTGTGTGCCTACTGCTATCGCCTGTCCCGTGTGCAGTTCATTAGCGAGCGCTGTTCAGCCAAATAGATATTCACAACTTCAATCTAGTGTTTTCGTTTACTGTCAACAGCATCTCCCGGTCGGCTGACAGCCAATCAGGGTACAAAAGGATTCCCGAATAATCTTCGGAAATGTTATTGTTTGTTCACACAAACATTAAATCACTGGGCAGAATGCATTGCACCGTTTATGTCGACGCATATTTGTATCATTGGCAATGTGCGAGCATGTGCCAAAAAAAAAAAAAAAACAAACAAACGAGAACGTTTGTTTATAAACTGTTGTTTGTCTTTCGTGAGCTGTGTAAGGCAACATTTGTATGCAATGAAATGGCTCCTCTGAGCCTCAGATAACTACCTTCGCGATCAGTAGATGCTGTGAACGAAATAATTTTAAACTTTGGTGCAAATCACATGGATGTCACAAAAAATTAGGCACGATAATAACGTTTGAAAATAGAAAATTTTTGTATCACTTTACTTCCGCAAAATTCAGTAGTCGCCAAAAACTAGGATTTTGAGCTCAGAAGAAAAGCGTCGTTGACATAATACAACCGACTTATCCGACTAAAGCCCTGCATTTAGGCACATAAAATGAAAAATGAACTGAAGAAGAAAATATTACTATAATACACCATTCTTGAATAAATATACAAAACTATTTGCCTAATGATATCGGCTCGAATGATAAATGTATTTCTGAAGCTTTCAAAAGCCTGCAATACGGTCTTAGGGGCATAATTGAGTAGTCGATGGAGGAAGCCTTCTGGAACACTGCGTTAAGCACGCATCTCTTGTGTTGCGATATGGTTCCAAGATTATTTAGTAATAAAATACAGCTCTGTTAGTCATGCGCGGGGCTCAAATGAATTACGGTTCAGGAAAAAGCATAGAACTTTGTCCCACTAATGTATTCTGGAATTTTGATGTCAGGATCCGTTCGCTTGGGCGGATCCTTGGGAAACGTACTAATTTTGCGAAATCCCCCAAATAACCTTTTCAGACTCGGTTTACTTCGATGAGAGTGAGGCACCTTTTATTCAATTCTCTTTTTCATTTTCGTAAACTGTTCTCCTCGCTGATACCATCTAAAGACGAATCTTGCCAATCTATTCTCTGCGCCAGGTCCCAAATAAAACGCGCATACTCTAGAATCGCTCTAAAGAAGAAAAATATTTTTTGTTAGATTTTGTTGTAGTGAATAACGGTTCCGATGGTTCTGAAAACGAGATATTCTGTCCATTTGAAAGGCAAATGGCACACTGCACGATAGGCTGCAGAAATTTTAGAGACTCAGATTTACGATGGGATGCGAGTGGTTTTAGGTTTATTGAAAGCAAAGTGGAAAAGTAGCAGCGCTAAATAAACCTTACAACTTTTCGTTGTACAGATTTGCTTAGATCAATTTCTGGGTGTTACATACTGCCTCCCAGTGAGTGCGAGAAGTCGAATAAATTCACTACTTTTAAGTTTGTTGATTACGGCCCCGAAACAAAATAACATCACTGCAAGTTATGAACTAACGTTCAGTGGTTTGAGAAACATCGCAGAGACGTGAGTTGAAGAACGGTATTCAAATCACCAAGCGCTTTCGAAATCTTAATGGTATACAGTAGATAGCGTACTGGACCGATAGTCCTCTAAATATGTCGATCTCTATGAATTCTTCCGGGCATAGATAAAATTAAATATTTTGTGACCGCCTGGAGTACAACTTCGATAAATAAACTGGTTGTGAAAACCTCAGTTAGATCAGAGTCGAAGAGGACCTTACATATGAAGTAGAATTCTGACATGGCGTTAGGACAGCGATCCATTGCTTGTAGCATATAATCAATGTCGTTCCTCAGTTCTTCTAACGGTAAAGAGCGGCTTATTACCAAGCCATCATCTTCTGAATAAGACTTCTCAAGGTAGTCGAAGTACACAATCATCAGCAGCCGTTGCCAGCCAGGCAGTTTGCGGCAATTGAATTTCTACATAATTTAATTCGTCCATGTTGGCAATGCCCCGCTACAATTAATTTCTCGTATTTGCTCGGAAATCGAATGACGGCGCCTATCAAGCTACGTTTAACGCATCGGTTGCTAAGAATGCAAGCTGCAACGGTGCGCGCGACGAAATGCGGGCGGCCATGTAGCGCACCGCGGCAGACTCTTGAATCTGGCGCTTCACTTCAGAGATTTCTTCTTACAAGCCAGGAACAATCCCAGTCGAAAAAATCTACAGAAATATTTTCTGTTGTTACGACAGAATTTTTGTGCAGTTTTAGACAGGCAACCTATTGTGACAACGCAACTTTTTGTAGTAACATTAGAGTTTTCTGCACTCACAGGAGAAAAGTACTAAAGAACGATCAACAACGAAAAGCTAATACACAAAAAAACTACAAAACTACAGAAAAGTACTACGGAGCTAAAGAAAGAACTGACGTTTACGACAGAGCTACAGAATATCTTTTCGTATGTTTGACATGGTTCTGTAGTTTTTTCTTCACTGGAATATGATCAATGAGGTGGAAGTCAAATTTATTTCACCACCAACGTTCACTGACACAGGTGTGATGTTGAAAGCAGAGGAGGGGCGAACAACAAGCGTACACAGGCTTGACAACGACCTGCACCTTCTTCGCAGGTTGCCTAGTAAAACAGAGCCGAAATGGTAAAAACGTGCATGCAAGTTAATAGAGTGTTTTCGGTAACTGCTGCTCTCTACCTCTCGTTTTTTTTTTTTTTTTTTTTTTTTTTTGCATTAGGAACTTGAGAAACTGATTTGACAGCCCCGTTTTAGACGTACTGTTTAATCAACTTCTAAGGTACGTGTAAATGCATGCTCTTGTATGACTGAAAATGAGACTGGAAAACTAGATTTACGTCTTCTCTAAAATCTACATCTCCAATAAGCTTAGCATTGAGCTTCCAAAGAGTGCCTCTCCTTTGAGACTCTAAAATCTACATCATCAATAAGCTTAGCATTGAGCTTCGAAAGAGCGCATCTCCTTTGAGACTCGAAACGGCTGAGCTAATCAGTCGTCCCGATAGCCAGGCTGCCGTCAGAGAAAGACAGTATATTAGCGCTACACGGAATGTGTCGAGTAAAACCGAAGAAAGGCGTATCCGGCACCAACGCGCAGTAGAATTCACCTTGTCGCGCCGGTCTTCAGCAGTGCTTGCACAGTGAATAGTAGGCCTCGTTTTCCAGGCATGCAAGACAGCGGTGTATACCTTTCATTACAGCTTTTGTTCGCTTCAGAAAGAACAATTGGATTACACCCACTATGCAAGTCTCCCAAAAAACAACGCGGCAATGCGTGCAGCCTTTCATACCAGTTTGGAAAAGACCTCTCAGTGTCGCACAAACATTCACTTGATGCTTTAGGCTGAAAAGGAACAATGTCTGTAACAAACGTACGGGGCAGACACCACCTTTGCCATACACTTATATAACTGCCGTGCTGTCGTTGTAAGGCCAACTCCTCTAATACTAATACTAATACTAATAGTAAACCATCGGCGTAGAATTAGTATAAGCAGTAGTAGTAGTATAGTGCGATACATCAGCAATTGCTAACTACGGGCAGTGGCCAGCGGCATGTATATTACTCCGCTGAGCAGTAAACTGGATCAGTTTTAAAACAAGCCGGAGGCATCAAAATTATTAAACTTTTAATTTGGTCTGATAGCTAGCTTTTATTTAGGCAATCAGAAAAGCCTTGACAATGGTCTCGTTTCTGGCACAGAGGAATTGCGTGTGGCATTTACTGCAGACCAAGGTTGCATCCGACTATAATAGCAATCGACACCGCGTTTCAGAAATTATCGGGGGCTGCGCAAAAAATAGTATCATACTGATTTTGGATCTAGTGATTGATTGATTGGTGTGCGATAGGTGATGAAGATTTAATGAAATAAGTGCAATTATTAATTATTTGATGAATTGAAGAAATGAAAAAAATAGAAAATGGAGGTTTCAAAGGTGTCAAGATTCTCAATGAAAACCCAATACTTGATAATGTTAATTAAGAAAGCCTAGAATGTATATTTGGACAATTAATTATTTGAAATATTTAACAAACTGAAAAATTGGAAAACGTTGCATGCAATGTGTCAAAATGCTCAGAATAAAAAGGCAATGCTTGATGATGCTAATAAAGGAAATTTAGAGACTCTGTAATTATCTCAAAAATTAAGATAATCTAAAATGTGGGAAATTGAAAAATGGGCAAAACGTTTCCACCGTCTTCAGCACTGTAGAGACGTACGCCCAACGAGGTCCCAATGCAATAACGGTTGAATACCAGTTTAACCCAAAGGCCGACGGGAAGGGGCGGTACACGGTACGCTCGGCTGAGTGGCATCTGAGCAGTACTTAGGTTCAAGGCCATCGATCCCTTTCTAAAAACTTCAAAAAACAGCATTTCCAATGTAGTCTCCGTTCCAGAAGCAGTGACAATAAGAGCTCCCATGTGCGTTTTTTCCAATCCCGCATGAAGTTTCCTATTTTCCGCTAAGCGGCGCTGCTCGACCGGAAACTGTTGGACAGTGCTATTAGGCTTACGCGATCATGCTGCAGAAAAGTTTCTGAAAAAAAAAAAAAAAAGCTGGAAAAATCATCGTGCATGAAAGAAGGTTATTCGTATTAAAATATACAAACGCGCTACAACAAATGAGATAATCTTTTTATTTTCATTTTTATTCTGCCCTCTAAGAGAAGGAGCCGATCCCAACTCCGAAAATGCAAGGTTTCGTAATGCGTTGCTAGTGTCTAGGAGATACAATCCATCTGGCCAAAGAACTTAGTAAGCTGTAGGAGCTGGTACGATTTGGAGTGCATCAGCAGCAAGAGAAAAAGCAATAGAGAGCTCAGCCGAAGGGAGACTTTCATAAGTGCTTCCTTCCAGCAAGATACGACCTAGAGAGCTGAAGCCATACCGCGCTGCTGACGATAACGGAGACATAGCTCATGCGTTACAAGACTCGTAAAATTTTCAGCGCCGCTGCAGCACTGCCGGCGGTCTACGGAATTCGAGGAGCCGTGCGCCGCCGTTCCTATGCTGACTCCGCTTTCTCCGGTATCTCATTTTCCAGTCCCTTATTTGCGTCGCTCATCGACGTCCCTCGTCAGCAGAATAGCAGCGATGACCGAGTTCAAGAGAAACGAGACATTTCTTCCAGCTCGCGTTATTGAGTTTTCAGATAGGTAAAGGAACTTTTTGGTTTGTTAATCTGCTTGGCACGGCAACCGATTAAAGTAACAGAATAGCATAAAAGTTACATTAAAATGCCAACGAGAGAGAACGTAATGAAAAACAACGGTGAAAAATTACGTCCTTGCTTTTCTACACACCCTAGTTATTTGGTGGTTAGGCTACAACATTTAGTAAAAACTCAAAATCTGCTTGACATGACATCCGAATGAGATAAGAAAGTGAGATAAAATTTGCTGAAAGCGCCCGCGGGACAGAAAGCAGCGAAAATCATCATTAAAAATTGAGTGCTTACATTTGTGAACACCCTCGTGGTTTGGTAGTTGGCCGATAGCGTTTGGTGTCAAAATATGCTCGCTATGACAGCTAAGTAAGACAACTTAATGCCATAAATGTCAGAAAAAAAAAGCAATGGGAGAGAAAGTATTAAAAAACAAAAAAATTGTGTTTCCACTTTCCTGCACACCCTTGTGATTTGGTGGTTGGACCTCAGCACTTAGTAAAAAAGCGAAAATCAGCGTTGCTACACTTGAGACTTCGTCTGTACGCAAAATACGCATAAGCTTTGGGTTTAGAACACAGCCTTGGGTTGTTGCGTAGTTATTCAGCGTGTTATACATAAATATTTTATTCTGTGACTTCCAAAGGTTTTTCGGGCGGGACAATGAGCAGTTCTGCGGCCATTGTTCGGTCATCGTCCGTTGCCGCAGTTGCAGCAGTTTTCAGAGATTGTTTCGAAGCGGCACAAAGCTTTTATGCTTGCTTTAAGTAAAACTCTAAAAGCAAAAAGCAGACAGTAAACTGTGGGAGATGTTTATCACTGCTGGTAATGGGAAAATATTAAAGTATTTCATCTTTTTAGGATTTCTTCAAAGGTTAATTTCCAAACAATGGTAAAAACGCGAGGATAACAATCTGCGAAATAAACAGATGAAGTAAATAAACAAGACCAGGCTCAGCCAAACACAAAAGCAGAAAGTGAGTTGGGAGCGAAGCACAGCTTACTAGAGGAAAGCACGCAGCCCACAGCCTCGCCACTCCAGCTCCGAAAACTTCGTTCCGGAAGTTGGCTTGTCTGGTCACCCACCTAGCAAGGTGGTACTCTGCAAGGCACGTCACGCCAAGGTAGAGTAATATATGGGATCAAAGGAGAGGGACGGACAATAAAAGCGTAGAGCGAGCAGGGGCGAAGGGGAGCCATAAAGCCAGATTAGGAGTAGCGCGCACGGGTCGGCGGTGCGGCCCCGGTGTGCTCTTTGTCAATTGAGATCGCGACCACAGCGCGAGCCGGGTCATCGCGCCACTGTGGGCTTTGGCACCAAGAACGGCACTCTTGGGGACGGCGGTAGTGTGAAGCCGAGATAGCAAAGTTCTTTGTTGATGCACGCCGCCTGGGAAGCGAGTGGTGCGTTTTCATCACCCCCCGAGTCACTTCATCGGGAAAAGAACTGGCCGACCTGACTCTACCTTGAGAAGTTACAAATTGGAGTATTCGGAAAAGAGTATAGAACAAATTGGGGTATAAACACAGGCTTCTATCGCTTTCCTGAAACGTGGTGAGGCACAGGGGCACGCGTAAACAGATGCGATGATTTGTTTTGCGGCACCTTTTAGAGCAAAATGTTTTTATAATTTATTCCCTAATTTTTAAATCATTTCCGCCAAACCTGGGAGATGGAATAATTAATTGTTACATATTTTCTTTTGGAATTTACTGCGAAATATGATTTTATATGTACAGCATTCTCATTTCACCAAAATTCGTCGTAAAATAAAACCAGGAAGACAGACAGGCGTTGACTAAAGGTATAATGGCAAATGTAGATGACTTCGCTAAAAAGGTAGTTCTCGCATTTCTTTTCGTTCTCATGGCTGGAGGTTACTCAAGAAGATCGAGTCTGAGGCAAGGAAGCGTTCTATCAAAATCACTTTTGAACACGGTACTTCGACATTTCGAAATGAACCCCGAAATAAGTGGAACAGGAGGTTGCGGAGGAAAAACTCCGCAACTCATAACTGGCAATGGGCAATGGGTGGGTAGGAAAGAAACTCAGGAAGTGGAAAAGAGTAATGAAAGACATAAAGGAAAATTCTGCGTGTTGTTTCCGCACGTATCATTTCCAATGGTATTTTGGAGACAAAGCTAACTGTTGCTTTTATATAATGTCTTCTTAGCAAAGTACATTCGAGTGTTGAAGGCTGGCTGAAAAATTAGCCTTGCAGCTATATATAACCACGCATTGACAGCTGAGGCCCCGTAGCTCTCAGTCCATTGAGTAATAAAGTGGCGGTGCACATCTTCAGCGAGACAGTTCAGAAAGCCAGCCACTAGGCAAGACAGAGCGAAGAAAGGACAATCGTTCTGCGCATTACGCGAAAATTGGGTTGCCCACTCTCGCCATGTTTCGATCAGAGCAGAAACAGGAGCGCAGAGCTTTATCGACCCCGGATTCGGCACCTGGCACCGTCTCCGCTGACGACGGTGGTGGTGCTCGAGAGAGAGAGAGAGAAAAAAAAGGGAGACAGCAGAACATCGCTCTCTCTGTTGCCTTGCGGCTTCACTCCTTGTGTTCAGCCATGAACTCGCATACCGCTCGACGCTGCTTCTGACTCTTGCCCCAGGAGTCGTTGCCCGGCTATCTTCGAACGTGTGAAAAAGCTCGAGACGGGCACTATACGGGAGAAGTCGGAGTTGAATTTTTTGTTTGCTGATAGCAGGCGACCCGAGTACAATAAATGATTTTACTGTGAGTGTAGAAATGCGGTTGCTTGCGACACTGGTGCAGGAAAAAGAAAAACAATATTTGTGAATGCAATGCGAGGAGAGTGGCTGAAGTGGTCCTGCTTCTACACTGCATTTCTTAAACATTTTGTCAGGGAAAATGAGTATGGGGAAAAGAATAAGTTTCTCATAGAAGAATTTCCTGTTCATCGCCCTCTTTTGAAAGTTAATGAACAGACAATGTTCTCTTTAACGCTTTATGATAATTATCACTGGTCCGTCTCGCATGCGGAGACTCCTACTTTGCTGACATCACTTCAAGAGGCATTCTGTATTTACATGAGAAAGATTCAATGTTTTCCGGGTCCACTCTACAGGATGTGCTGCTGACAGTAAGAGTGGTACATAAAGTCGCAAAAATGGTCGTGTAGCTCGCTGCGCTAGTAGCATCATTGGAACTGTTCGCCAAGCAGAGGCGGTACGAATCTGAACGTTTCGACATGCCTAAAAATAAAAAAAGTGGCCTCAAATTTAGTTACGCCTGCCAAGTGCGAAGTATGGGCGCAAGAATGTTACGTTTCGTTTCACTTTCGGCGCACGTTTAGGGTTTCAAGTTCAGTGGTCAGGAAAAAATCGGCGAAATCGCAGACTGCGGAGTTTAGGGATCGCGGACTATAAAACTTTCAATCCGCTTAGTGTACCTTGAATAGGGCAATGTAATAGCGGTGTGCTTAGATCCTTTCCCTACGGATCGAAGTTGATAAGACGGCGACATAGAATAGAGAGCGCGAGACAGTGACACTTAAGCACGTGGCGCGGTAGGCTGCGGCGATAGATAATATATATATATATATATATATATATATATATATATATATATATATATATGTATATATATATATATATATATATATATATATATATATATATATATATATATATATAGATGGGTATGATCTGTACTGACTTCCCGCGAGACATTCCAGGTTAATGCCCTAGGTAGGACGAGAAAAAGAAGATGGCTACATACTATTGCCGCGAAACCTTCAAAACAGTATTTATTGATTTTTAACAGCCGCCGGCATACAGGCTTATCACTCTGATTCTGGACCGCGTATCAGTTCCGTAATCTTTGTTTGTTAATGCTCGATGTCGCGAGTCACACCTTTATCAGTTTTGTTGTAGCGCAAGACGCACCGAGATCTGTCTCGAAGGTTCCGGCCACTCGGGTGTCTTTCCACAATGTTCCAGCCCGTGCTGGTAGCTGTTTGCGACGTTGTCTAGATTGTTCTGTGCAGCCTTTAAATTGAGCGTTGCCGAGTGTGACGGGCATTCTTTGTTCGACGATCGACGAGCACGTTTGTTTCTATCGCCGCCGCCGAGTCACTTAGTTCTTTTGCGGGCGCAAGTCAGCCCAAATAAAGGTTTCTTTAGTGCAATCATCGACCCCTTCATTTGTGTCGTCGACCTCGTCACCACTACGTGCCATCTGGTGGAGGTGCTGCCTTTGATCCTTCAAGCGAAGACCCAAGCCGTGTTCCTGTCGCCCTGGAAGACCAGCCTACAGGTCACCGAGCCAGCCGCCGACTTCAAGGCCTACAACCCGAACACGGTCTGCTGCTTGACCCCATTCGATCTCGGAAGGCATCGACGCTGACAATGGCCCAGCCTACAGCACCGGTTGTTTTCGTCCAACCCCGTGAGCCTCCCTGCTTCCATGGACGATCGGATGAAGATGCGGGTGACTGGATGGACCTTTTCGACCGTGTGGCAGAATTCAACGGTTGGAACGACGCTGCGAAACTCAGGCAGGTCTACTTTGTTCTTCAACGACATGCCCGAGTTTGGTTTGAAAATCACGAGACTTCTTTCAAGGATTGGGAGATATTCAAAGCACAGTTCTTGATGGCCTTTACAAGTTCTGTCAGAAAAGAAAGAGCTCAGGCCCTCCTCCAATCAAGAATTCAACTACCAAACGAGCCCGTCCTGGCCTACGTAGAGGAGATGAAACGCCTGTTTCGCCGCGCCGACCCTAACATGACCGAAGATGACAGAGTGAAATTCTTAATGCGAGGCGTTAAAGAGTCGCTTTTTGCGGGGCTTGTCCGGAACCCGCCGAAAACTGTGGAAGAATTTGAGAATGAAGCACCGACCATCGAGAAGACGTTGGATACCCGGATGCGCTACTACGAGCGACCACTTCAACCAAACTACTCATGCCACTACCCCAGCACATCTGCAAGCGGAGAGAACCTTCGGGACCTAATCCGGGAGATCGTGCGAGAGGAGCTCCGCCTAATGTTGCCATCATCGCAACAACCCCAGGTGGCGACGCTCGCGGACGTCGTCCGTGAAGAAGTTCAGCAGGCGCTGGACGTTCCTGAAGCGACGGCTGCGACTGTTCCAGCACAAGAAGCAACAGCGATGAACTACGCTGGTGCATTACGTCGCCCTCCGCCCCGACGTGATGACTTTCCGAGCCCTCGCCGCTACCGTCCTGTTCCTGAAAGCCGCCCCTTGGACCCCGCCCGCCAAGCCTACCAACGACCACCAAGCCCCAGGAAGTGCGACGCCTGGAGGACTGCAAACAACCGGCCATTATGCTTCCACTGCGGTGAGGCCGGCCACATTCTGCGGCACTGCCCGTACCGACGAATCGGTCTCCGCGGATTTGCAGTCGACGCTCCACGACCACGCCCAGGTGAACGACCACAAGAAATTGACAACTATCTGCGTAGCGGTGAGATTGCGCCACCAATCCGTCGATTCAGGTCTCCATCGCCGTACAGGGCCCGCTTTGCGTCGCCAGGCCGTACCTATGATGAGAGTATGCGCGGAAGGTCCCCAAGCCCGCGCAGGGGAAACTAAACAGAGCAACCTTTGGAGGTGAGGTTGCTCAACGGCGAAAAGACGAACATCCTCCGCCGCCGATGACCACTAACGACGACGCAACCATTTCATCGCCGCTCCACACGACGACATCGACGACAACACGACCAGAGTGCAAGCAGACACCGCCGCCCAGCGAAGTAACAACGGTATGCCCCGGCCATGACCTGAAGAAACGACGGAGCCGAGATCGGACACTAAGGCCCACGTGCAATGCGAGGACGCGAACAAGTGACCTTGAAGTTGATATCGACGGTCGCAGAGTCACTGCCCTAGTAGACACCGGAGCTGACTATTCAGTCATCAGCGGACCGTTAGCCTCTCAGCTCAGAAAAGTTACCACCGCTTGGGATGGCCCGCTGATTCGCACCGCAGGTGGCAACCTGATTACTCCATCGGGACGATGCACTGCAAGAATAACCGTAAATGGGCGTACTTACCCCACCAGCTTTGTGGTCTTGCAGCAGTGCTCCTGCAACGTGATTTTAGGCATGGACTTCCTAAATGAACATAGGGCTATCATCGACCTGCGATCCAAGGTCATCAAGCTCTCTGCAGACAAAGCCATTCCTGCTACGACGACGTCGATGCAACACATCGCTCTAAACGTTCTCGATGAAGAATTGACCGTCCCGCCCCGATCAAGCATCGCAGTCTGCGTAGGTAGCGCAAACATCGAAACCGCTGAAAGCATCGTCGAAGGAAATATCCAATTGCTCTTAGAACGAGGTGTCTGTATCGCAAGAGGCATCGCGAAATTCCGGAGAGCTCAAACTCAGGTGCTGGTAACAAACTTCACCGAAGAATACCGGCATCTCAACAAGGGCACGACGATCGCTTTTCTCGACGAATTAGCCGACCTCAAAGATGTATTCGCCCTCCACGACCAAACGCTGGAAGACTCACCAGACCGATTCCGTCAGCCCAAGTTTTACATCAACCCGGCATTGACCCACAGCAGGAAAGACCAGATTCTTAGTCTTCTTCGAAGCTACGGGGAGTGCTTCTCGTCATCATCGAAGGTACGACAAACACCACTGACCAAGCATCGCATTATAACGGACGAACACGCCCGACCTCTGCGCCAAAGCCCTTATCGTGTATCGCCGCGAGAACGCCAGGCCATTCGCGATCAAGTTGAGGAAATGCTACGTGATGACGTAATCCAGCCCTCGAACAGCCCCTGGGCGGCACCAGTCGTTTTGGTCAAGAAGAAAGACAGCACATTTCGCTTCTGCGTTGATTACCGCCGCTTGAATAGCATAACGAAGAAGGATGTCTACCCGCTTCCCCGCATCGACGACACTCTCGACCGACTCTGCAATGCAAGGTACTTCTCATCGATGGACCTAAAGAGCGGATATTGGCAAATTGAGGTCGACGAAAGAGATCGCGAGAAGACCGCATTCATCACACCGGACGGCCTTTATGAGTTCAAGGTGATGCCATTTGGCCTCTGCTCCGCACCAGTCACGTTTCAACGAGTAATGGACACAGTCCTGGCAGGGTTGAAGTGGCAAATTTGTTTGGTATATTTGGACGACGTTGTTGTCTTCTCGTCCAACTTTGAAGACCACCTAAAACGACTACAGACAGTGTTGGAAGCCATCAAGTCATCGGGACTAACGCTAAAAGCAGAGAAGTGTCACTTCGCCTACGAAGAACTCCGGTTCCTAGGTCACATCGTTAGCAAGGACGGTATTCGCCCAGACCCGGAAAAAAACAGCTGCAATCGCACAATTCCCACCGCCTGCCGACAAGAAAGCTGTGCGCCGATTCCTTGGGCTGTGCGCTTATTATCGACGATTTGTCAGAAACTTTTCGCGGATCGCCGAATCGTTGACGCAGCTTACAAAGGCTGACGTACCTTTTAAATGGGAAGCGCCGCAAGGAGAAGCCTTCGACGAACTCAAGCGCCGCCTGCAATGCCCTCCCGTACTTGGCCACTTTGATGAAAACGCCGAGACCGAAATTCACACCGACTCGAGCAGTGTGGGCCTAGGAGCCGTTCTCGTCCAGAAGAGTGCCGGACAGGAGAAAGTAATCGCCTACGCTAGCAGGTCACTCACAAAAGCCGAAGTCAATTACTCGACGACCGAGAAGGAGTGCCTTGCAATCATCTGGGCCACTTCTAAGTTTCGTCCATACCTATACGGCCGACCATTCAAGGTGGTAAGCGACCATCACGCGCTCTGCTGGCTGGCTAATTTGAAAGATCCTTCCGGCCGCCTTGCCAGATGGAGCCTACGACTTCAAGAATTTGACATGACTGTAGTCTATAAGTCGGGCCGAAAGCATTCCGACGCAGACTGCTTATCCCGCGCTCCCGTCGATGCTCCCCCGAAGGACGATGACGACGACGCCTTTTTGGGACCGGTAAGCGCCAGCAGTTTCGCAGAACAACAGCGATCAGACCCTGAGCTGAAAGCGCTAGCCGATTACTTGGAAGGAAAGACCGCTTCCCCTCCTGGTGTGTTCAGGCGACATTTATCATCCTTCACGTTAAGCAATGACCTCCTCGTGAAGAAGAACTTCGCACCCAACAAGACGCGCAGCTTCTCGTAGTGCCTAAAATCCTTCGGCAAGAAATTCTGCAGGCGTTGCACGATGAGCCCACAGCAGGCCACCTCGGATTT
Source organism: Amblyomma maculatum (assembly GCF_055883805.1). NCBI lineage: Eukaryota > Metazoa > Arthropoda > Arachnida > Ixodida > Ixodidae > Amblyomma > Amblyomma maculatum. The sequence goes on from NC_139345.1 coordinate 78,437,092, forward strand.
GCGCGCACGTTGCGTCGAATCCAAGAGAAGTATTACTGGCCGCGACTGCCTGCCGAAGTTGCCCACTACGTGAAGACGTGTCGTGAGTGCCAACGACGCAAGACGCCACCGATCAGACCAGCAGGACTACTAAACCCGATTCCGCCCCCAATCCTGCCCTTTCAGCAAATTGGGATGGATCTCCTCGGCCCCTTTCCATCTTCGTGTATGGGTAACAAGTGGATCATCGTGGCCACTGACTACCTTACCCGTTACGCCGAAGCAAGAGCACTACCAAATGGTACCGCGGCAGAAGTCGCCAAATTTTTTGTCGAACAAATTCTCTTGCGACACGGCGCCCCAGGAGTGCTCATCACGGACAGGGGAACGGCGTTTACGGCAGAGTTGACGCAAGCCATCCTGGAATACAGTCACACAAGCCATCGACGAACAACTGCGTACCATCCCCAGACCAATGGCCTCACGGAGCGCCTGAACAAAACGATCGCGGACATGATCGCTATGTACGTCAACGCTGAACACAAGACCTGGGACACCATCTTGCCGTACGTGATCTTCGCGTATAACACGGCAGTCCAGGAGACGACCAGAGCGACCCCGTTTAAGCTTGTGTACGGCAGGGAGCCCACGACGACGCTCGACGCAATGCTGCCGCACGTAACCAGCGAAGACAACCTTGACGTCGCCGCCTACCTGCAGCGTGCAGAGGAAGCCCGACGACTCGCTCGGCTGCGTATTAAAGACCAACAGCGCACAGACAGTCGACGATACAATTTACGACGACGCCATGCAGAGTACAATCCAGGAGACCAAGTGTGGGTTTGGACACCAATTCGCCGTCGCGGATTAAGTGAAAAGTTGTTGCGTCGATATTTTGGGCCATACAAAATCCTTCGCCGCGTCGGACCACTGGACTATGAAGTCATTCCCGACGGAACGTCAGCATCACAACGGCGACGCGCACACCCAGAAATTGTACATGTTGTACGACTGAAGCCATATTACGCGCGTTAAAGAATCTGTGGTGTTTAAACTTTGCAGTGTTTATGTTTAAGTTTCTTTGTTTTGGAACATCGAGGCGATGTTTTTTTTTTAAGGGGGGAGTAATGCCGCGAAACCTTCAAAACAGTATTTATTGATTTTTAACAGCCGCCGGCATACAGGCTTATCACTCTGATTCTGGACCGCGTATCAGTTCCGTAATCTTTGTTTGTTAATGCTCGATGTCGCGAGTCACACCTTTATCAGTTTTGTTGTAGCTCAAGACGCACCGAGATCTGTCTCGAAGGTTCCGGCCACTCGGGTGTCTTTCCACAATGTTCCAGCCCGTGCTGGTAGCTGTTTGCGACGTTGTCTAGATTGTTCTGTGCAGCCTTTAAATTGAGCGTTGCCGAGTGTGACGGGCATTCTTTGTTCGACGATCGACGAGCACGTTTGTTTCTATCGCCGCCGCCGAGTCACTTAGTTCTTTTGCGGGCGCAAGTCAGCCCAAATAAAGGTTTCTTTAGTGCAATCATCGACCCCTTCATTTGTGTCGTCGACCTCGTCACCACTACGTGACACTATGATAGAGGCATTGAACAATGTTAGAGGGGGAGCCTCAGTTCGGAAGCCGAGCCAAAGTTTCGCTGAGTGGACTTGTCTTCGTCTAGGATCAGAGGAAGTAAGAATAGCGAAAGCCAGTTTACAGCACTGTTTTCACTAACTGCATCGGTATTGTCATTACTGCTATCATCATCATCACTGTCGATATTGTCATCACTATCAACTAAATGCGGGGCGCTTAGATCTGTTCCCTACGGGTCGAAGTTGATAAGACGGCGACATAGACACCCATACCTTTTCAAAAAAGGTATGGGTGTCAGCGAACGAGAGCAGGTCGGCAAGTTATGCTATAGTTAGGCAGCAAAAGTGGGGATGCAAGTAAGGTAGGATGAGGAAGAGAGGACAAGGAGGCAAGAGAGTAGCGAATCTTAATGGAGGCACGGAGCGACCACCACCTCATTGGAGCCTCTTGTAAATATTAGCTCACCCCACGCCCCTTTGCTGCCAACGCACGCGGAAAGCGAAACGCGCAAGTGTGCTGCTCGATGTTAGGTCATGGTAAACACGCGCAAAGGGCCGAAATTACTAAGGCGAACGCCTTACTAGCCCCACCATTAGGGTAAAGTTAGAAAAGATAAGTTATGCTGCATTTTATTGTCATCCTTAGTTCAAAATGTTCCATGCAAAGTTAGCAGGGCCGTGCGAAAAGTCCACCTAAGTTGTTTTCTTAAAGATGAACTGTACACCGCTAATTTTTAAAGCAAAAACAAATTTACTACGTTCATAACTTTTGACGGGAATATGCTTTTCTTCGTCGGCGATGGTTCCACATGAGCGCGGCCAGATTGTTTGCTTGGTATTTTGCGGCTGCGTGAACGCCAACCACGCAGTGAGCGTTTCTCGGCACATGAGGGATAATTGCTTGTTGTCCAACAAAGCTTCTTGCTCCGTATGCGTGGTCTTAGCCGCAAGGAGCATTACTGTTCTTCCGCCGCTCGTGTTCTCGGCGTTGCCGCCTGCGTCTCACGTGCTTCGCTACCGCGTGTTCGCGAACAAAAAGCTTAGTCCCAGTGGTTCTCTTTCACTGTGACTATATTTCAAGCTCGCGTGGCGAAATACTTTCCTCAGTGGCTCATGCTCGAGAACCCGCGTGCACACTGTGGTCACTTGACGCAGGTGTTCAGACAATGCCACTACAGCGAAGAGGCTTATTTTATAATGTTAGAATTCGAAATTGCATGAATACTTTGGAAATGGAGATTCTCAAGGACCTACTGTACAGGAGAAATGGTAAGCTGGGATGCTCAGAGCAGTGTTACAGCGAGGCCGTTTAGGCTCCTTGAAACGAAGCTGGCAGCCGTGTGAACGATAACTAGCAGCTGTAAATCAGCCCCAAAAGACGCGTGACGGTTACAACGTATAAAGAACAATAAATATACAGTAATATCAACTCCTTAGAGCTTTTAAAACCATTTCGTTTTTTTCACTGCTTGTGCGTTCAGCATGTTCCTTCCGGACAATGATAGTAATGCAGCGTATACTACCAGTTGGCTGCAAAAGGTCTGCTATGCATAACGGGACGGAGCTGCACTTCGTCTGTTATCTTTCTCGTCGCACGTAGAGAGGATGAAGAGGTCATTGCTATGGATACTGGGCCGTAGCCTGCGCCACCTCACCATTGCCGCGGCTCGAGGTCTAGGCACAGCACGGGCATAATAATAATAATAATAATAATAATAATAATAATAATAATAATAATAATAATAATAATAATAATAATAATAATAATAATAATAATAATAATAATAATAATAATAATAATAATAATAATAATAATAATAATAATAATAATAATAATAAAAACAATTTGCAGTAGCATTAGCAGGATTAACTTAATGGTAAACGTCGACACCTTTAGCGCAGCGTTGCCACCACTGGCTTTATTGAAAACGAATATCTAGCAATGAGAAGGGTAGAAAAATAAACGACAAAATACACTACCGTAACCCCAGTACATTTTCGAGAGGAAGGTGAGGTTTGTTCAGGGCTTTACTGGGCATAGATTATAGAGACCAGACAACGCCGTGTTCCCTTTAGCTCTCTGAAAGGAGTGGCGCGACAGGGAAAGACGCACGCACAAGGGCAAACGTTTGGGTGCGTGTGTACGCGTGCGCGTGTGTGTGTGTTTGTGTGTATTCGTGCGTACGCGTGTTTTATTCTTAGTCCACATCTTGCTCTGTTACACCCTTCCTCCCAGAGCATATTGCGAGCATAGAGCATATCCCAGAGCCAACTTGGCCAAAGCTTTACGCTGCTCGCTTTCAGACAGTGGCTACGAAGTCCACTTCGACTTGGACGTCCCGAATTCGAAGTATGAGCTGAGGAGAATTCATCAATGAGTTTTTCTCGGCCATAACTGAGCATTTTGTAACCAGTCAAATGCCAAAGTAGCCACAAACGGTTACGAAATGATTGTTTGCTGTGAGCAGGTACGTTGAGCCGTCCCCATCGTTCCTTTGAAATGCACAGAAAGAACAGTAGGATTCTGCCAGCGAAAGTATTTTAGCATTCGCAGTGAGAGAGAAAAGTTTAATGTGCTTCCTCGTAGAGAGACCCGACTCTTTAGCGCGCAGCACACAAGGGCGTCCTATGTTGACCCCAGTATTACACCACCGCGTGTAAGTCTCAGCTGCAAGCAACGATGCCCGCTTACCCGTGCTCGGGCAGAACAAAGGCTTCGATTGCACTCAGCCAAAATGGTGGCGGCTCTGCCGCTAACGAGGCGGCTGGAAATAGGTGTCGTTGCCACGGTAACGACACGATTACAGCGAAGAAGCGGCTGTTTCGAGTTAAGCTGGCCACGATCGCTCGAGGTGGCCTTCACGGAGATGACTTCAGCGCCCCCAAGTGCCGCTTCAAACACATCTCGAAGGAGGTTCATTGAACCCGTTTGAAAGAATTCGCTCCGCAAGACGCGCGCAGCACCGAGAAAGCAGAGTCAAACAAAGTTATACAAATCTCTTTTGAAGCAGGATGGTAGCAGGCTCGATGGAGTGGTAGAAAGAAGTGGACAATCGAAGCGGACTGCACGTAAAACGATGCAGCTGGCCATCGCCAAACGTAGGAACCCAGCACACGTACGTTAGAGGCTCTCTACGATAGCATCGTAAAGTGTGTTTTCTTCTTAGCCTATAAGACGCTGCAAGCTACAATAGTGCCGAATTTATTGCCCATACGTCTAACATAAATTTCACGGCTAGTCAGGCCGTAGATGGTAAGACGGCACGGAGTGGTTTCATTCTCTGCAGTCACGTTCCTTGCAAAGTAAAATTATATCTTTTCTTAACTGTCAGTATAAGATACTAGTCAGCAAATTTTGTGGCGCCGAAAGCACTTCCTATGACGTCTTCTTTTGCTTTCCGTGTGTACAGCAGTAGTGTGCAAGAGGATTGACTTGACTAAGAAAAAAAAAACAAAAAAAAAACGCTCGTGTATTTTTTCGAGAAAATGTGATGCGCCGCCCATATTTACTCGCAGTTGCCTTCTTGCTAAGCGAGGGTGCGAAATAATGCCATTGACGGATAGCAATGCCATGACGAAGTGCGCCTCGCAGCGTTTAGTGGACAGTTGTCCACAAAACGCTGCGAGGCGCAGCAAAACTGCGTTATTACATTGCGGTAGGACGACACTCACAATGAAGCTGCCTGCACTAAGGTCTCCAATGAGGTTTAGTCTGCACAGTTTTGGCTATAGGGGTATCTGCATATGGTTACTCCCACAACAGCTCTCAATGCATCCAAGCACGTCGCAAATGTGCCTTCACGGACTACCTTGTGTGCCATAAAAAGTTGGGTGCATTAAAAAGAAGATCGTGGCATCACACTCCTATTAGCATCCACATTACATTATCGCAATGGTAGTTGAACCAATCATATAAGTGCAATAAAAGTTCGGCCAACAGCTAGTCCTGAAATTACAGCAATACTTAGACCATGTAGGTGGTGTGATCGTAACGAGACGCGTGCCTCGTCGAAGCCAAAGTTCGAGAACAGGAGACGCGAGAACAAAGCGCAAATGAATTGATCAGGGCTTCTTTTAACGACCTTTAAAGCACGGCCCTGCCGAGAGGAGAGCGATAAGCGAGTAGTGGTGCGCCTTGTAATGAATGCGGTTTACTACCGTTCCCTGTCAGAGTTCGCCCGATGCTTCACATATTAGGCTTTCTGTTCAGGAGCAACAAAAGAAGTGTAGAACGCTTCTTTGTAAGCTCTGCTGCACACGCGGTGAGCCTTTTAGGAAGAACCACATCTTCACTATTACTTACAACGATTCAGAGAAGTGTCTACCAGGCAAAGAATATGGCGCGTTCTCCTTTGCCATCTGGAAGATGGCCAGTGGTAAGAAAAAGGAAGTAGCATAGGAGATGAAGAAAGGCAAGTATTAGAAAGTGAGAGTTATAATGCTTATTTAAAAACAAACCAATGCAAGCGCGCCATATAAACAACCGTCAACACATCGAATGCCCTACTAAAGTTGGCAAATATAGACTATGTCAAAAGAACAGGCTACTGTCGACCAAGTTTACTTATATACCATAGAATGCGGGTTGTTCTGACCGGGTGAGGGGCACTTTTGCTTCCCTCCTCACTTTGAGGACAGTACATTTTGTAGGCTCTACGAGAGACGAGCTGAGAATTAGAAGGAAACCCCTTGGACTGTGCGTGTGAAGAAAGCTCTCCAACTGCCACTAAGCATACGCGAAAGTTTGGATGTCCTGTTAGTTTTCACACGCGGTGCCTTGCAGCTGCGCGTTGAAATTTTATTTACATTTAATCGCTGCCACCTGGCATAAGGTGATGGCCGGAGAAGGCGAAAATAAACAGCCATTTTCTTTTTTTCCCCTCGCACAATACTCGAGTGGAATAGTTTGCCAGATCCCATTGTCACTGCGTATCTTATGTCGTGCTTTTTTTTGTTACAATACCCCATTTTTATATCTGGCCACAGCTGATTTGATGCAGTGTTTATTTTGTTTTCTTTTCACTGAATAGTTGTGTTTCTGTTTTTTTTTTGTCTATTTTGTATAATGTGTACTGCAAGTCATGACGCTGTCATTGAAATGTTGAAGTGTTTGTTTTTTCGCATGACGTACGTGTTCTGTATATAGAACGACATTTCCACATTCCACCTTTTTTAATGCGAAAGCCTTTCTATGCTCAGGGAACGAAATGTCGTGCCGAGAGTTGTGGGCGAGATATGCGTCGGACACTGCGCTGATGTGTCACTTGTCAGCCGTCCTGATGACGTCATCAGAAAAATAAATACCCTGTCTTCATTGAAAATCGAACCTCCCTCCCTCGAAGCCCCAGCCGAGCGCTTTAATTAACTGTGCCACTCCCGGAATTTTTTTCCAGCATGGTATCTATTAGATGGCTTTAAATGTAGGAAATAGTTATATAGATTATTTACAAAGCAATCAGCCTGTAGCCGAAAAGTCCAATTGACAAATCAAAATTCTCCTTGTCAACCGTGAGGGCGATAGTAGCGATGACAATGACGCTGCAATTAGCGATAATGATAATGATGACAGTAGCAATGATAATCGCGGTGCATTCAGTTGTTAATGACAATGAGAGCAACCGTGAGGCACCGTGTGCAGCAGTAATGCTCTGGCTTTCGCATTTCTGCAGTGTAGATTCCACAGTGTTCTCGGATTTTTTTTTTCCCCAAAAATAAGCCCTGAAGGGCGCTGTGGAAACCTGTAAAAAATAATAACTAAATAGATAAATAAAGGTATCGAATAGCTATTTTCGTCACAGGTGTGTGAATGATTGTTACAGTTATTTGCTAGGGTTCTGCAGGACTTACTGCACGTTGCTAATTCCCGCCGATAAATTACGATGCAACCGGCACAGTGTTTTGTATTCTTAATACGCTACATTTCAGAACTCCTCTGTGGCGTATTAACAAAACGGTTGAGTTGTCGCATTTGATGGTACTTTTACATTCTGTGGCGTTAAAGAAACCGCGGATAGCTCCAGGCGTGCTCACTGTCGTGAAACATAAACGACCACGTACGGAGAAAGATTCAAAAAGCAATATTAATCCACAAGGGCAGCCCACCAGGGTAATTAGCTTCGAAGAACATCCCCAAAATTCTGGATTTGTACATCAATCATTGGAATTCTTAAAGTAAAAGGTTAAATTCAAAGCTAACATCAAGTCGTAAAATCATTTCCCAAAATTCTACAAGTTAGAATACTTCTCGAACTAGCCCATTTCCTGCAGATCATGCAAGAGGAAAAAAAAGTGTATAGTTTTGCTTTCACTATGAAAAATGAAAAGAAAGTTTTCATGTGACTTTGCTTTAAGTCGCGCCACAATTCGTGAGAAACTCATTCTGAATACTTTGAAAGGAAAACAAAAGTAAGCTGCGACGGTCAGGTTACAAGTTCTAATTGGGTTTTCTTGAAGCTTCGCTACTTCTTAGTACGTAAGGACACCTTCACGGGGTCAAAGAAATAAAAATATGAAGTCACTTGGCCGCCTTGAACTCTTTCTTACCTCCCAATCAAGGAAAACAAAACCGGTCGGAGCGGATTGAAATCCGGAAAACTTTTTTCGGAAGCAAGTACGGAACCCTTTATTTATATCCACAGCTGATCGTCTCTCATGTTTAACTCGATTCTCTCGCATTTGCAATGCATGACATCATTTTCTTTAATGTCCATCAGTGCGCAATTGTTCCAAACATACCGATATCTCATTGCCTTTTTACGGTGCGTTCAGAGGGCCCCAAAATGCGTAGCCCGTCACCGCTATGGTCTTTATTTGCCAATCGTGCCATTCTTTGCCTGAAACCTGACCTTAAAATTCTAGCTTCGAACTGGAAACGAAGTCAGATTTGACCTGCTTTTGCACATACTTCATATTTGGCCAACTTAGCTAAGCAGGCTGAAATTTCTTGCTGGGGGATCTCGCCCCCAGGAACACCTTCAAGGAGGGCCAATCACATTTCCACTCTCCAGAAATCCTTATGCGGAATGCCGACTCTTCAGTGCGAGCCCTTTCCGCGGTGAGGTAGATCACGCTGTTGGAGGCTCTCTTATTTTCGGACCCAGAAGACAAAGTTTTTGATGACTAAAGCTAATTTCCACGACGTTGCAGTACAGGCAGTAATATATTAGCGCCCGGAGCAGTGCAGTCCTTTCTCAGAAAAAATAAAACGAATTCCACGTCATGCCAAGAGCGCGTCGATTACACGCAACTTTGATCACATCCAGAAAAAACAATAAAGCATGCACGTTTATAAAACATTTATATCCGAAGTTCGCAACGTAATTTAGAACTTTTAAAAGAGGAAGAATGGACTGGCAATCATAGAGTATGAAAAACTAAGAGTTTAACGTGTGACCCATGAAATAAACGTTGGAAAATAACCTATGCATTTTCGCTTTGGAGTGTGCGCTAAATAAATTGTGCCTTAGAAATGCGTAATAAGAGAATAATAAAGGCATTAAATAAGAAGAGGCACCTTATTTCCAGAAGCATAAAACACGAGAGTTTTGGCCGTTCAGCATTGAAGAAAACTGTCTTGCGTGGTGAGACAGATACCTCGCCTTTTCCTTCCGTATACCTGCGCGCATAACCACAGATGCTCTTTCGGCGGCTGGCTTTTCTGCAACCATCGTAGCATGAATCACTGAGGCCACTCATAGAATATTGTGATCGCGTCTGAATTAAGTAAAGGCGGCCACAATTTTGATGAAGTGAAAGTTTGTCCTTGCGACTGGAAGAAGGAAAAGAAAATACAAGCCCTTCCTCGTGCATAGAGAGGAGACTTGAAAGTGTGGCGCTAAATAACCCGTGTTTAGCAAGCTCATTCTTTTTTCTCTTGTACGGCCACAGAAACACTATTGGATATAGTTACGTGGAAACAAAGGAGAATACGGCACAGTATGCCGACAGGGTGAATAACTATTTCATGGCTAGCCTAGCTCGAGGGCTCCTCTCACGCCACTGCCGATCTTCTTCACAACACTTCCTGGGGCCATCCAGCGATCGCCCCGTTTGGTTCTTTGAAGACGGTGATGACGTGATGGTGACGATGTTGAAGATAGAAGAGAACGATTTGCTGCCATTATGACCATGACCACAATGATGCATGGGTGCTCTGTCTCCCCTGGAGCTCTTCAACCATTCCGCCACCAAAGCATCCATGGGACCGATGGCTCGAGGTCGCGTCGGGCGGCTGGGCGGGGATTGCGTGTTCGTGTCCGGCGGTTCTTTTGGGTCGTTCGGGTCTTTCCTCTGATCTCGTCACTGGTCAGTTCGTCTGTGAGCCTTGTCTTCAGATCCAGGCTGGGAGCGGGGCGGCGGTAGTTGCGGCTGGTAGGGTCTGAGCAGGAAGGGCCGGGACGAAGCCGCGCGGTGATATTCACGGGCTCTCGGCAGATCGTCCCGGCGTACGGATGGCATCGAGGCTCCAAAGTTAGGACGGGGATGATGTGTGCCGCACCTCCACCAATGTTACGTGGCGACAAGCACGAAGACGGCACAAAATAGCGACAGGATGAAGAATGATTTAATGGCTGGCCTAGCGCGAGGGCTCCTCTCGCGCCACTGCCGATCTTCTTCGCAACAATATGGGAGAGGCGATAAAGGAATCCTTCTCATGTACTCAGTACTGCAAATTTGACTTGTGAAATACCGGCACTTGATGCAAAAATAATTTTGACAGTTTTTGCCCGACTCAGGAACAATTCGAACATATGCTTTAGCATAAAATGGAAGCGAAGCTATGGATGGATGGATGGATGGATGGAATATAGGAGCGTCCCCTTTGAAACGGGGTGGTAGCAGTAGCTATCATGCTCATTTTTCTCCCTATATCCTAATTATTGATTTAGATTGGTTAACTAAACCATCATTCTATTTCTTAAATTTTTGTTTCTACTTTACTAACATTATGTCACTTATCTACTTTTAAGCCACCAATCTTCTAGTCGTTTTTTGCTAGTTTCCACCGCCGGTTTATTCACCCTGCCACTGGTATCTCTAAACCCTAGAGCTTCAGGAACAGTGATTGCGCTTGCATCAACTTCCGGATGGATACCATTACATTCGAGTATAAAATGGTCAATTGTTTCACTGGAATTACCACATACAGCACATGCGTCACCTCCATTGTTAAATTTCTTTTTGTAGCTGCGTGGTCTAAGGCACCCTGATCTAGCTTCAAAAACTAGGGCACTGCCTCTTGAGTTATCAAAGAAATCTTCCTTCCTGATCTGCATTTTCCACTTTCGGTATAATTCCACACTCTCTTTCTTTTCCATTGAATTTATCCAATTTTTACCTTCTGTGTTTTTCACCTGTTGCTTAATCCTCTTTATTTCTCCGTCCTTGTGACTAGCATACTTACTAGTTAGTTTCCTAGTTCCTTTCCTCCAATTTGAGTCAACGCTTTTTAAGCACTTATTGATGTACTTATTGAGGTGTACGCCACCTGGTGCAGCAGTGAGGCACTTTATTCGAGCGAGAGTTACTCGGGAAGACTGGAATGAGCGTGTCTATTCGTTGCTTAAAGTTTTCGGTAATAAAGAAAAAAAAATCTGACGAATATATAATATAGTGCGTTAATAAAATATTTATTTTATCTGCATACAATTTTTTGGTGTTACTGAAAGTGGCGCTCCGGAAACCACGCACTGACAGAACAAAGCGACAGAGCTTCGCACTCCGCATACGGCTAGCCTTGCACGCATGCTCCATACCACGACCATGTTTTGCAGCTGTTTTCGTCGACCGATCGGCCGTAGTTGTAAGTAACACAAGTTGTTGAAAAATTTCTGCGGCTCACTTCTTCAGTCAATATTATTATAAGCAAAGACTGCAGCACATTTGAGCACGCGAATTCGAGAGTAGCTTTCTTTAAAACAAAGTAAAGAAAGAGACGTAAATACTCAGCCTACCTGGCACCTTTCAATAATTCTTTCACTTTTACCACACACAATGGATAGGACAGAGATAGATGTACAAATAAGAGCAGAGGAAAAAAACGGGGAGAAAAAAAGGGCTTTTCACTCAGAGAGTGAACGGTGACGCAGGCAAATAATATGCATGTTTACTTAGCTGAACCACAGTGTGGGTGAATGGGCGCCATCACGAAAATAAGAACAAGCTTATTCGTTCATGAAACAGAATGGTTTACACAAAATGTGAAAACCACATTCAAGATTGCGATAGGGGAAAGAGGGAAGGAGGGAGGGAATGGGGAGGAGCAGGAGACCAGTAACATAGCTTGCGCCCTCCTGAATTTGCTGAGATGCATAATTAACCCGCCGCCGAAAAAAAGCGGGGCTTCCGTACCCAAATGGGCTGTGAAAGCACCTACTACAGACTACTTTATTTCTCTACACTATGCGTTCCGGCAAATGCTCCATCCACTCACTTCGCCTAATTGTTCGCAAAGTGAATCAATTTCCACCGTGGTGCGGCGGGGAACTGGAATGATTGCTGCCCTCGTTCGTGAACTCGGAGTGCACCTGGCCGCACGGCGCATTTTGGAGGAGCGATGGGCCATTTGTACGACCGAATTTTCGAGCCCCGAAATGGGCGATACGGCTCTCAGCAGCACCTGCACTTTCCGACAACGCGGTGCTTACAGAGAAGGGTCAGGATGAAGATGGCGGCCCCTCGTCGATGGAAAACGTAGACGGAACAATAGAAGGAGTAAAAAAAAAAAAGAAAACGTTTTAGACCACTGCGGCCACTCGAATCGGAAGAGTGCGTAAGCAGATAACTTTGGACGTCGACATTACCCCATTTGGCTATTTCGAGATATCATTTACTTAATTGGCTATGATTAACCGATGACTCCACATGACCAGTGTTTCCCTGGGGACATTTTAACGCCATTTACGCACTTTCTGATTACTTTCAGTTGTTTATTCGACTCTTTTATATCCAGACACGCCCATTTTCGGTTTTATGACGTCACACGCTGAACTAACACAATGACGTCACATCTGATGTCGACATAGCTACGTCCATATTCCGACGTCTTCATAAGCCACATGGCCGGAATTGAGGTAACACGTGATAACGTTTGACGTCGACATAACGCCATTTGTCAGGTGGTCGATATTTCCAGAGCCCTTCACTACGGCGTCTCTCGTAGCCTGAGTCACTTTGGGACGTTGTACCCCATAAACCAACCAATTAACAATTTGACTATTTCGAAGTTTAATTGGCTTAACTGGCTATAAATAATTACCTAATGACTGCACATTGAACCAAATAGTTTCCCTGGCGACATTTGTTCATCCTCTATCGACTACAATTGTTAGCTTTTTGTGATGTCCCCTCAGTTGGACGCAACCCTGTCGACAAAGTTCTGGTGACAAACTCCTGAAACACAGCCACTTAATGCTCAGACATTAAAAAGGTTATAGGACTGAACTTTATACATGACAAGTAAATGAAGGCTGTTTTTCGTGCAGTAATTGCGTATTAGAAAGCGGCCGCAATAGAATGGCTGCTCCCTGCGCTCTCTTCCAATGACACCTTGTAACTGAACTATTCGCTCGCCTGTCAGAGTGTTTGTGGCAACATATATCGGGCAAACGATATGAAGCCGAAAAATTGGTCACAAGGGTGAACACTTGCTTTAGAATAGCTAGAGGTCTATAGCAGCAGCCCTCTCCCCCGAGGGGCAGGAACTGAACTGCTCGCTAGCCCGTGAAAATGTTTGTGGCAACGTAAATAAAGGGAAAACAGAATGGGAAGAACTGTTACAGGCCAAACCACAACTTGAGCTCTATAGAAGAAGCCCTCGCCTGTACAGATAGTGTATCGCGGGTGATGAAGGAAGCTAGGTTAAAAATAATAGAAAGGTACATATTACCAAATGTAAAAAGTAAAAACAGTAAATATGAAAGAGAAATACTTTCAGAAAATTCAAGGAGGAACCAGAGAGGTAAATTGAAGCCTCTCACTAGATGCCTGGGGGCGTCTAACAAGCGTTATTTTTTTTTAGTCCTTCTTACTTCACTTACTCTTCCTTACTTGTAGAAATCAATGGCAATAATCAGGATTTCACCTACAACATATTTCCTGACTGTCTGCTATTACTGTCCATAGTAACAACTTTGGTATTTATAGACAGCAAAAAGAGTTCTGAATCTCATAGCAGAGCTTTTTTCTAAACTACATTATATCCAAAATCCCCAGATGGCAAAATGAAAAAGACACGGAAGTGCAACGAGTGCCCTCGGTAAGCGCTGATAAAATATAGGTTGATAGGAAGCCGAAACGGGACATTTTCACCGGTATGCGAGCTCAGTTAAAGAAATATATACTTTTTGTGCCGTCTAAGCGGTAACTGCATTTATCTAAATTGGTAGACGGATTAAACTACATCTACAGTGCAGTACGCCTATATGATAATAGATATTCGAATTACCCTCCCGCTTCCCCCTACGGAAGAATAAAACGTTTTAAGCTGTGTGTACCTTAACAAAGAGCAAGCGGAATTTTACACAGCAGCAGTTTGGGCTCCCTGGTGGCCTTTTTTCATGCTGGTTTGTTTTTAAAGCGAAAGCCTTTAATGGCTTATGACTCGCCAGCGTGTGGGTCCGTATATACGTTCTTCCGCCAGAAGTGTCCCAGTACTTCCCGAGTTTCTGCTGGATGCCGCGGGTTTCACTTGTCAATCATTCTGATGACGTCATCAGAAAAATGAAGGTTCTGTCTCTATTGGGAATCCAATCTCCATCCCTCGGATCCTCACCGGAGCACTTTAATCAGATACGCCACGCCCGGGATCGGGAAACGCACATCACAATTCTCCTTGTCTACAGTCAGGATGATATATAGTCAGGTGATCCCGCGGGTAAGAAATACAGCGCCTTTCCTTTCCTAAAAACCAATTGGCGAGCGATGTATCGTGTGCAGCAGCAACAATCAGACTTTCGTATTTCTCCACCTCAGGTTCTGCAGTGCTCTAGATTATTTTTGTAGCAGTGATCACACCTCATCAATTTTGCATATTAGGCTACTTGCCTAACGTTCTTCCTAACTACTTTCTGATTCTTTCTTGACCAATACGCAGCGGGCGTTCTTTACGTATTGACCTCACCCCCCCCCCCCCTCCTCATCATCGTGCACCAATATAGCAGGCAAATAATTGCGGGACACTTAAATTCCACATTAGTAGTGTGACGCGGTTGCGTCAGCGGCTCCCTTCAGCTATTTGGAGTCCTCGCTGCCTTTTACGTCAGAGACACGAGTAATTTCTCAATTTCGTTTCTATATTTTCCACAAGGTACACAAAGCCCCTTTCAACACAAGTCGAACGAAAATGCATCGATGGTCAAGTATGGCGTGTCTGAATTGCAACCCAAAGATGCAAGGTTCGATTCGATTCGAGCATTTTAATTTCTTTTGTCATGAGCGGCGTGTATACGAGTTGTCACCACGGCATGACCTCACGAAGAAGGACGCCAGAAAAGCAAGTAAACCGTGTCGACGCCAGAACTCGAACCACCATCCTTCAATCTCACAGCCGGGTGTACAAGCCACTAACTCAAAGCCGACCTTCTGAGTAGAAGTCCGGAATTCTCCTTTTCTAGCGTAAGGACGCTGGAAGGCGCTGGGGAAACTATAGCAGCGGAAGTTAGGTATAAGAGAAGGTAAAAATGAAAATAATAATAAAAAGAAAAACGAAACAAAATTGAGAAAAATAAGGCTCAAATAAACAAAAAATACAAATAAAATGATTTAAAAGAAAACGATCGTCACAAGTAAATTCGTAAACGTCGGAAAAGCAACGAAATGCAGAACGATCTTGTAAGAGAACTGGGCAAAGCACTCGAAACACTTTCGCATATCTGTACGAATGGGGGCTCAAATGTACGCTTCTACCCCTATAATTCTTTTTCCGTCCAGCATTATTATATTTTATTATCAAAAGCTATAATGGCGTATCAGTCATGTTGTGACCACACAATCACAAATTATCTCTTTCTATAGCACACTGAATTACTCAGACCCCGTCGACCGATCATGAATTCTTCGACAGAGTGCGGATGGCCAGTACAAAGCCCGGCTTTTCCGCTGAACTATACTTTTAGCAGTGTTGCATTAAAACGGTATAACTTCTGCAGTAGCTGTATATTTTACCTCAGTCAAACCTGAACGCTTTCTGTAGGTACGACATATTCCCGAATAGAGGCATTTAGGATTATGTTGTACGAGTTCGTTGCAACCTCTCTTCAAATATAATAGATTCATCGTGAAATGTACACATAAATATTTTCAGCTGAGAAGCCTTTGCGCACTGCGCATATCTGGCTGTTTGGTAGCAAACTAAATGCACTTAAAAGGGAATATAGGGTCAGTACTCAACCGATGGTTACTTTATATATAGGATATCCTATATGTACTTACATACTGCATATACTATATATATATATAAATATTAGCAACAACTTTATAAGTTTTGTAGACAAATACGTTTTTTTTTTAATTTTATATATCGATTTCGCTCCTGGGCGTACAAAAACCACAATATATTTTCAATGTTAAGAAATTTAAACGCAGAATTTGTTCATTAAAAAAACTCAGTGCTTTAATTCTATTTGAGTTGCTTGTACCGGGTGGGCTCTTGCAGGAGCACCTTGGATTGCTTCAGACCTAAAAGAGTGCCACCTCTAAGCACATTGACGAGGGCGAAAAGGGAAACGTCATTTGGGCCAGCAGAATAAACATACAGACTGATATTTAATGTGCATTACTACTGAAATATCTCCGTGCGTTTCCTAGCTTTCTTGACCGACATACACTAGTCCGCCTCTAAATAGTAATACAGGAACAGCTCTCCACCAAGGCCGATTTTTTCGAACGCCGAACTGGCACTCGGCGAAAATGACTGCTTCGAGGTCGATCATAAACTTTCCGTAGCCAAACGCGCCCACTTTATCTAGCTGTGCCTCTTCTAGTAGCATCCCCGTAAACGGCAGCCATTAATATGTGCGCAACGCAAGCCGTCTGGAGGAAAAATGGTTGCACCGAGGCACAATGGAGTGAATGGGAAAAAAAAAATCCAGACCGGCACATGCATCCTTGCCTAAGAAACTGATGGTGTGCTATATGTCTTCCCTTCTTTGCAAGTGAAACAGACGGGGCGCTTTCCGGCTTAGAGTGGAGCCGCCGCGCTTACAAGGCAAAGTGCACGCCTATGAGATTCTTTTGGAATGCCCTCCGTTCCCCCTTCGTTTATTGTGGCATGTATTAAAGACGCTGCCGCTGTTGTGCTGTCGACTTGTTCGAGTTCAGATGACCTATTGGTCGTTTACCAGCACATCTCTGGCTAACAAAATATGGACATAGATAACGGTGCACTCAGGTTCACAATGGTCTTCAGCCCCGCGTCAATACAGGGCAGAGGTCCAGGTATTTTTAACGCGATTGCCTTTGTGTTTCCGTTATCATTCCTCGAAAATACTGCTGTCGTAATAGATGAAATTTTCTTTTTGGCCCGAACAGTGATGCCATCATAGAAAAAACGTGACCACGAGAACGTGATTACAGAGCACTGACGGCAAAAGTCATAATAAAAAGCGGCCTGTTTGCCGAAACAAGAATTTGGGTTCCTACCTGAACAACCGTTGGATGTGAGGTCAGGTGCTCGTCAAGGCGCCAAAGAAATGGCCGCAAACGCACAAAGGGAACGAAGATTAGAGGTTGAATTTTATGTCATTTTCTTTTGAGGAGTGGTAAGTCTCGTTGTCTTACAACTAATTTTCAGGTTTTTCATGACGGGTTCTTAGGATGTTCGTTATAATGTTGTCCATGCCACTTCATGATCGATTTCACAAAATAAACGCTTAAGGCGCATTTCAACGTTTGTCCACGTGGTTTTAATTTTGAGAGTTCGGATGAAAATTTCTGCAGTTTTCGTTTGCTTATTTCTGCTCCTCAATTAGAGCAGCCCATCTCTTCTAAGGTAAATGACTAGTGAAATATGGCACGTTATAAAATTTGGAATTTAAAGGTTATGACTGCTAGTAAAGTTTGGAAAGCGGTGCGGACTGCCCGTTGTTATGCTGATTCAGTGTTGGTAACTATGGATGAGGAACCAATTCCACGGGTTCTTCTCTTTGTCTAATAGATGGTATAAGCTCTTTGCTGGTACATATATACTTTGTCAAGGAGGGACAAGTAATACTTCAAGTAGATGCAATAAGGCCTAAATATCGCGTTCTTTTTTGGCGCTACAAAAATCAGTATTTCGCTGAAAATTATACACCTATGCAATTCGCCCGTTTTCTTTCTTAGGTAAAGCCTCTAAAGAAACAAAGAAGTTACGCTTATCGCGCTTTCTCGTTGTTATACTCGTACAAGCTAAGACACTGTGCGCTAAATTATTTTTTCATTGTGTCGCCTTATTTATATAGTTAAGATTCAGCATCATATTTCGCCGGAACAAATTATTTCGACTGCTTACCTAATGCTATTTTCATATGCTACATGTTCTGCTTTAAAGGAGAGATAGGAAGTGTTGGAAAATCAACATTCACAGCAACAGCTAGCTAGGTAAGTGATACAAACAGCAATCACCAGCAGGGCGGCGGCAGATCTTACATGGTACATGAAGTCTTATTGAAATCCAATTCAAATTCCATTCAATTAAAGGTGCCAAGCCCAGCAATCTGGCAAACTTGAAGGTGCCAGTAGATGAACAATGAAACAAAGAGAGTGATGGCCATTGAGTTTAATTGAAATTATATGCATTCAGACATGACAAAACTTGTACACGGCGAAGGCGAAAACTGCGCCCAGCTTTCGTCAAAGGACGATTCGTCTGTGCGACAACATGCCTGGCATCGTCGCGAAGATCTATAAGAGTGGCCTCAATGTGAATGTCATTAGCGTCAGTATGGACATCTGAGTCTTCACAATGATGTAAAGCAGGCTTAGAGATTAGCTAAACAAGGCAGTAGTTATCGGAGTAAAAACAAACTATCTTTATGTAGGAAGCTGTCAATCAAATCACTGCAGAAAGAGTGTGCGCGCGCTTCTTAGGTGTTTCAACTTTAATTCATCCTGAAATAAGACGTACTGCAGCATTATTTCGTGGCTCGGGCAGCAGGGTGTCTCTGTCGATACGTCATTCTATGACAAGTAATCGGCATTCATTGAAATGATATTTCTTGCAGTCTAGAGTTTAGCTGCCTGTTCAGTGCAGTCAAGCTTAATACCCAGTCGTTAAATGCGCCCGTAAAAGGACTAGCTATGTTCAAAGATGTCATCGAGGTAGCACAGCTACGCCTCCCATTTAAGTCCACACAGACGGGTGTCCATAAATTGTTTGAATATTACCACGGTGGTGCATAATCTAAAAGTCATGGTATTATTTTGGAAAAAGAAAACGTTTTTTCAGATGTGAGATACGAGTCGTCTAGCGCCCTCAGTAATGCATAGGAATTCCTCATAAATATGCTGACTGGAAGTTCCCTAACAAAAGGTATAATGTAGATCAAATGCATTCAACTGCGACATAAGGGGGCAGGCGATAGTAAATGACCTTCGCTGTTGCAGCATTTAAGTGACATTAGTGCATACATGCATGTAAAACCGGAACCACGGCGAGCGTCTGCTCATTTGGCCCCTCCACTCCTCTTCGCTCGTTTACTCGTCCCCCCTCCGCCCATAAGCCTTCTTCCAGATGAGATGAAGAGATAACTGCGTTAGGCTCGCGTTACACACGAGTAACTGGCAGCGAAGGAATCCACCAGGATTGCTGAGCAAAGGCGTCCTCTCTAATCACCTATTTGCGGCATTTTCCCTCTCTGCGATTATTACAGCGTGAGCAACCCAAAGCTTCCGGTTTCGAACCACCGGTCAGAAATGGTAAGACGTCTGCACCTGTCATGGCGTGAGTCATGCAGTCATGTCTGTAATTAAGAAAAACTGCTGGACCGAGAGTGCATATTTATTTCTAGCCTTCCACAGAGAGCCTATATAGAATTGTTCTTCGCATTATACAGATTGACCATACGTCTGTTCACACCAGCTTTTCCTGCACCTTCCTTAGAACGCGGTAAAAGGCTGAATATCTCGACTTACATGAGACAACCCGACAGTGCAGCTGAAGCTATGTATAGGATCGATGACTTGTAAGAGCGCACTATTAATTTCACTGCTCTTTTCAAACAGAATCACTGCCAGATCGCTTTTTGAAAAATATAGGCGTCAGTTTCCATAGTCCGTTCCTGGAAACATCTACAGGCCACCAATGAATTACTGTGTGCGTAGACAGTACTTGACAAAGTACATAGAGACGCTATCCTCCGAGTCTGCCAAAGCAGATGACGTCTCATTTTTGTTTTTACTTATATAAAGCTATGATTCCTCACCGTGGCGTTCCTCGAATTACCAATCCAAACGATTCCTGTCAGCTCACTGGGGATATCGTTTAACAGTTCAGTGATTCCGAGTCAGCCAACTCCACAGCCACGTTTTAAGCGACAGAAAGTATCCATACCCAGGAGCGATTGAGAAAAATAACAAATTATGTTCTACAAGACCGATGTTTGAATGCGCTAGCAAACAGCATACCACACACGAGGAAATACTCTACCACCTTCTTATAACTGTTCACAGCCACCTGAACACCCGTTAAATCTCTTTTCTTATCATATGGTGTTGCCTACTTGTCACTGACTCTCAAAACAAACTAGGTTCACGTCTGTCCTTCAAGTAACCCGGAGTCGCCGCAGATACTGGGCTTCTCACCAGGTATTGCTGCGTTCGAATCTATTCCGAGGAAGTTTTATATATTTAATTCCTTTTTAAAGCGTAAGAACCAAAAGCACATTATTCCTAGCGCATCAAACACAACAACAAAAAAACAAGAACAGCCCTTAGTGTTGTGTGATGCGCCATGTGAGGGGAAATTAAGCGAAGTAGGCCATAGACGAGAATTCATTGTAACTTGAAGAGGGAATTCACCTGAACTTCAATAAAGGGTTTGTGCAAGCTTCCCAGCCTGCACCGACGATATCATTTCTCAAAAATTTGGATGCCGAAAAACTGCAAGTGAGATATGTTGTTATGACAAATGATGATATAGCTAGGACATGATTGGGAAACTCCGGGAGTACGTATTCTCACTGTTGATTTAGATGCCGAGAATTCTGCTGATCAGCAGGATAGAAGAGATAGATAGAGTATTAAAATCTCAATATGGCAAGTAAAATTCATTATTCTCGGCACATTTATGGTTATTTTTGAAATTGTGTTTTAGGGGTTTGCTTTTTAAACGTCTCAAATACGCTCTGTAAGCGTCGCAAACACGTGTTCTGCCGGAAGTGCTTCCCAAAATATCCATCACATCGCAATCTTCGTACGGCTTATCACTGTGGCTCCGTGAGTGGCCCGCTTTGCCGACATTCTCTGCTGTGACTTCCTATCGCGGTACACTTTTGACACGTTTCGCCGTTTCTTGAGATTCTTGCGGTAACAGTGACAGTGTCGGATTCTGCGAACCGCCCTGCTAATAGATGTCTAACAGCATTTTTATTTTAAGTTTTAATACGCGTTATTTGGACAGCTAGTTTCTAAAGGCTCGTTGAATGAGCGAAGCAGGCAAAGAACGCAGCACAAAGTCTGTTCCCCGAAGCGACGCACGCTAGAATCCACAAAGCCCACGGTAGCGCCTAGGCGCGTCGCTATCATCCCTGCCAGCAATGATTACATTTTTACGTTCATTATGAGCCAAGCCGCCCTCGCCGCGCGTAGCTGCAGACGCCAGTGGAACGTCAGGGAAACCGCTAAGCTGCCCGCTCAGCGATATAACGGCGCATGACGGAGGGCCTCCACGTCCAACGAGTCCCTGTTGAAACCGGCAAGGCAATCCGTCAAACGCTATCAACGTCTCCGCCAATGAATGCATGGAAGCTGGCGGGGAAGAAGGGCCTTAATCCAATATGTGCGCACCTACAACCTTGCCTTTTCCTTCCCATTCCTCCATTTTTCGCATGCACTAGGGCTCGATCACGCAAGGGTACCCTTGGCGCCCACAGTCTACCCCTGTTATTTCTCGCCAGTGATTATAATGACAATCATGCTTTGATCTTTCGGCACCCACTCCTGCACCTCCCTGCTTCCTCCTTTGCAGTCATTCGTCTTTCTCAAAGTCCTACTCAGGCGCTGTGTGTGTTTTTCCTCTGATGACGCTTCTGTCGTGAGTGACTCTGCGCACGCTTTCCGTTCTTGGGCTGTAGTATAATGTTTGGCTGTAGGATTCCAATCTCGAATGTTTTGGTCTTTCCGTAGCATCAGGGCTAGCTAAGCTGATGAAATGTCTGCGGAAACAATCAGTGTTTTTAAACATATATTTGTTCTTATTGCCTGTCCATTTAATAAATCAAATGTATTCCAAGTGTGCTTGTCACTATTTACAAGAAACAACAGTCAACAAGCAGAATTAAACTTTCATTGGGCCATTGCTGATTCCCGCTGGTAACCGCTAAAAAATATAGCACCAACAAAACAAACTCAGTGCAGGGTTTTGTTTAATTTGTCGTACACAATCTATATTTATGCCTGAAATAAGTGCTAATATTATTTTGCCACCAGATATCATAGCGTCTTAAACATTGAAAGGAAGAATTGTGATGTGTTTGTTTCAAGGCATTTTATCCCATTTCTTCAGTGATTGACTAATCAACAAGGTGGTTTGCAAGCAATCTTCCCCGATAATCTAGAAAATCGATGGCAGGTTTAAACAAACAAGAAAGAAATAACTCTCTTTTATTTACCTACTATGTATTTACTAAGTGAGGGAGAGGAACGTTCAACTTAAACAGCCCGTCATACTAAGCCTTATGTTTTAAAGAATAGGGTGACGGTAAACTAATTCGCGCACCTTATGAGAGTTAGTGATTTGAATATGCGTCATGGTTTCCTAGAAAACCTTCCGAATAAGGCATCATTTTTGCGTTTCACGTCGCTCATGAAAAACAAATTATAACGTGAAGGTTAATCCTTTTCTGGGCTGCATATGCCTAATTTTTAAGAAAGTGTAATAAATGGTACGTGAGAGGGACAACGCCAAACAATATGTTTTACTGTAAGCATCCTTCCGCTTCTCAAATTGTTTTTTTTTCTTTATTAACGCATAACCCGCGTGCATTGACGGATGCCATATCCAAAAAGACAACCAGTCTGACTGCTTGCACTGACTGAGCGAGATTTCTTTTCAAATTCAAAGTGAGATCAGAAGGACACCACAATAAAAGTGCACAATGCTATCAAGGTCATTCGACAACCAGACATTAAGTGAACTCCTGCGTGTTAAGCACTACATTTAATTAGCTCGTTCAAACCAATATTGAGCTCCAGCCATACCCTGGCGTCCTAATTAATGCCTGGTTATTGTCTTGGGCGGATACTTATTCTCTGCTTTTCATGGCTATACTGACGCTTGACGAGACGCCTAAGACACATTTATCACCGAAAAAATTGTACATAAGTGTCTTCCCGCCAACCGATTCAACCTTGTGATGTCTACGCCGAAAAGGACTGAATTTAATTGCTTTGAACTGAACGGCGGTCTCAGGTATTTCCGCTCAAAAATCGGCTTCGACGAAAGCAGTTTATTTACGAATCGGCTATTCGGATTATACCCGTATTTCGTGTTGTTTGTTTGGTTGTTTTTCCTACCTTCTAATACTTTTCAGTGAGATCGACAATCTTGCAATTCGTACACCCTATTAATACAGGCAATATTTAGGCACCCACAAGAAACTGACATTTATTTAGCGTCGATTTATATGTCTCCAAAATCTCTTCTGGTTGGTTCAACTAATTCCGTTGCCGAACAAAAAGACAACACTGTTCTAGAGTGAGCACTCTTGAGTAAAGAAATAGTATTGCAAGTTTAATCAATAGGCTTGAGTAAAAACAAACTTATAAGGCTTGCTTCGAACAACGTGCGTTAAACACACAGCGGTCTGCTGCGTCAAAGAAAGGTTGTGAGCACAACTGAAACCAAGGCTTATGATAAGTGTTTGGGAAAATCAGCAAAACACACTGGTGATTGTTTTTATATGTAAAAAAAAAAGAAAGGTTATCACCGTATAACGTAAAAAGAGAAGTAGCCCATATGGAGCTTAACTAAATAATATTGGAAGGAAACAACTGGAGTAAAAATTAATGTGCTATGGGTGATAGGGCTATTAAGGTTTGATAAGTAGTATGCATGTGGCCACCGCTACGTATGTGTGGTTACCATACATACATACATGTTGGCAAACATTACGAAATGGAGTAATATGTTGTGTTTCCCGATAGGCTTTGCTTTTCAAAACGGATTGTCCTCTAACCCTGGCAAGGTACCAAGAAAAAAATCAAAGGTCAGAGCAGCACTTTCAAGAATTAGGCGAAACGAGGAGGTGCACACAAAGAAAGGAAAAAAAAAAATTAAATGAAGCTACCAGGTATGAAGCTTCGACGTTATTTGCTTGTCGAAACCTTCAGAGGATGACCGGATAAATGTGGGAACCCATCTGCACGGAGTAAATGCACGCAAATAAAAGGGTGGAACTATGGAGTCGAACGGGAACCCATGCCGAGCAAGACGGCTCTGAAAGATCAGGACGAAAGGACAGCATCCCACGCGCAGGGTATTGCATTGCTTTAGAAAGCCACCTACGAGAACCTCGGGGCTCATCTCTCTTCGTCGGCACAAAGCCAGCGTGGGCGACCGGCAAAGATCAAGGCACGTCTAACATCGAAAACACCTTGCTGGGCCCATATTCAGAGAAACAAATCAACGTTGTAATAAGCGCTAGTTACAGTGCGGGCAACAATGTTAGGATAAATGAAGAGGCAATATAAATTGCCTACAATTCTAGAATAATAATTTAAATCCTCGATGGCAACCTCGAAAGACGGCCTACAACTTTTGTAGTGACATTTTGTTCTTTAAGCCAATAATTAAGCAGTTACCTAATTAGGGTTTGCTCAATAGGCAAATTTATGAATGAAAAACTACTGCACATAAAGACAGGTGATTCTCAGCATCTCTAATTTGTTTGATTGTGCTCGGACAGTTCGTGTTCTTTAAGTGCTTGCATACATTTAGCTGCAACACTTGGTATATGAATGCCCTTGGTATATCTTTTTGTCTGACCTTGCTTACGAAAAACATAAGGGGTGCAAAGGTGAAAGCTGTGGAAAACATTACGTTTCCCCCGTCTCGCTTTCTTTTCATTTTCTACTTCGTCGATGTAAGTGATGTTTCTTTGTAGCCGCCATGTTCGGTTTGTTTTCTATGGGGTTTATCGTCCAAGAGCGATTCAGACTATTAGAAACACTGCAGTGGAGGGCCTGTGAAATTACGGAAACCTGGAATTCTTTATCGTGAATTGACATTGCACACTACACGGGCGCGTTGCTTTCAGCCTCCATCAAAGAGTCGCCTCCGTGGCCGGGAATCCGCCCGCGTCCTTGGGCTTAGCAGTGGAGCACTCAGCCAATATGCCACCGCGTCGGGGGTAGCCATCAAATGATGGTCAAGATTTAATGCTATGCTATACTGTTTTTACGTGACTAAAGCGATAATAAAAGGTTACTGACAAGAAACAAATTTTCAAATGCTAGAGTGTATTGTGACTATTCGGAGACGTTAATTCCTGAATGAGCACCCTGCGTCAGTGGATTTGCCTGTTATTGGTGCTTGGAAGTCAGGCTAGAAAAATGTATTAGATATATTGAGAAATAATTTATACCTAATGCCAGAAATAATGTTCTGTTCTGTAGAAGCGCTAATCAAACTTACCCTGTGGTGCGGTAGATTGGGAGAGGAAAACATATTCGATCTCTAATTTGATTATACTCCACTCCATTTGTTCACCACTCTCACTCTTTAACCCGGCACAATGGTGCCGTAGGGGCACATCACCAACTGGGAAGAGAGCAGAGTCTTTGAGTAGAATGGTTCTACTCACCTGGCCTAAACAGTCATGTTTAGGCCTCCATGGCCGGCCCTAGAATATGATAAGCTATCTGAAGACAACAATACTGAAAGGTAGAAAGTATATTTGATATATTTTTTCTCTCGTATAGATGCGGACTTTGGAACTTGCTTTTCGCGAGGCAAGTAGCTGTCTCCTTTAAACTGAATGTTCCCATTTCGAATTTTGCTCATCTTATAGCGTCCGACTGGGCCTTATTTAAGTGCTGTAGCAATCCCAGCCTACCATCGCAGATTTTGCCGCGGTCTGCGTGATGCCTATGCCGAGCTCATTGACCGGCGTTGCTATGAGAACCGAACACTGGAATTGCTATACGAATTTATGCTATGCTTTGCCGTGTACTGGTATCACACAGCATGACTCAACGTGGTTATCATGACTTGATGCGACTTGTCCGGATTTAATGTGACTAACAAAATTGTATCGTAATTCACTGCCTATATGACTTACCATGAATCAGCATAACTGCTCGGATGTTCTATAACCAAGCATGACTTACGCTTGGCTAGTATGTCTAGTAGTGTGAAGTGCTGATAAAAAAAAAATGGAACGTTTGTCGCAACTCATGTTCTACTGGAACATCCTTTGTTGTCCCGTTTCTCGTTTAGAAAACAAAATATCATTTTTTTTTGCAGTTGAAATACGAAATAGGTCATCCATCTAACAATGAACTTTAATTCAACTGCAAAAAATTATGAACCTATAGCTTAAGGACAGTTAAATACGAGTTCGAGGTGTGTAGAACAGGGCCAATAAAGCGTCGCAGAAGAGTCTACCGATACTTACGTAAAAAACGTTGACACGCAATGCCACGCGCTCTGACAATTTCAAGTAACAGCTATTCTGCGCCTCAACACTCGAATGAAATGTTTCGAGAATGACTCGGAAAAGCAAACAACCACTCAGGCAGTACGCAGCAGGATCAAACAAACCACGGTATTTCCAAATGGGGACACGCCTACAGAATGAAGGCACGATGGGTCGACCTTATTTATTGAAAGGAATGTCACCCCAGGAGCAGAAACGAGCTGCTTGAGGCGAGCCAATCACGAAAGCGACCGACACGCGGAAGTCGCAGGGTCAAAAGAAGCAATGGACACACAAAGCGAGCAGTGCGGCACCGGCTGAGGCTGGATTGTCCCACAGGCAGCATGAATAGAAAGAAAAAAAAAGCCGATTTCCGTGAGGCTCTTGGGAAATACAAGAAACGCCTCCTTGCGGGATTACGTACACCGAAAACATGCTGCGTTGAATTTTGTGGACACCGCCCGTGAGCTCAGGTCTGCGCCACACTCCTTGCAATCGGCCTAGCTTCAAGTATGCTGTTCTCCTTCTGCATTGTGGCTCGCCTTCGCCTGCCTACTTAACCTCAATCAAGCAAGAGTACACGGATGCTGGTTGCTAAGCTATGGCTCAGCTTGGCTTCGACGAGAACGTTTCGTGATATAAGCGCTGAACCATTATAGAAATAATTGAAAAACCGTCCTCTGATGGGGGCTATAACTAGTTGGTGACAGCTGCCACGCTTGATATGCTACTATAGCTGTCATTTTTACCCCACCGGTACGGATTTCAGGACACTTATGCATGACGAGAGGAAACGCAACACTAACCAGCCACCTTATTTATTTAGACGCAAAACTAATAATCTTCAGCTATAATTCTGTCTCCTGTAGCTATCTGCTGTCCACTGGTAAAGTTATAACGCTCAAGAGAGGGTTTCAGGGCACATTGCAAAGCGAACCTCTGAACGTTGATCTCTTGTAGAAGGTAGCAGCGGTCCTGCTGTAAAGTGGAATAAAATTTCCGAGCTATTTCTAACCTATCCTCAGTACAATATGCTAGACAGATAAAAGGTTTTTTTCTGCTTGCTAGGCTGCCATTGTTATGGTTGCTGCTGTTGGTCTTATTGTTGGCATTGTCCCACCGTTCTGGCTTCTGACGCATGCTGAGTTCGGCGTTTCGACAAGGCCCGGGTATATATCTCCTGCTGAAAAGAGCAGTATGGTAGATTTAGTTATTTTGTTTAGACTACAAAATTTAGGTGCAAAATAGTTTTGAAGATTTGCAGTGCCTCATGCTTTGGGTTGCAAGATGATGACACCATTACCGGTACCTAAAAAATATGCTTTTATTTATATAGTACATTTTATTTACGTCTGTATGTTGCTCTTTGCCTTTCGTATAACCTGCGGGTGTGGCCAGTTTGGCTCGACGATAGGACTGAAGACGCTAGTATTGGGGAACTTTGTAGTCCCCTGATAAATGATCTCAAAGGGTTTCGCATACCTCGTTCAGGGAAACAAATATTAATGCCTTCCACTTCCTACTATCAATGTGATGTTATTTTATTTTGGAGTTGAAACAATGCCCCTTAAGAATATGCGTTATTATATTATCCCTGTTTAGGGTTTTTTTTTTTTGGTAATGATGTAGCTTTTCCCCGCCATTCTACTCTCTTCCTGCCTTGCTCCAAAGTTGTTGGCGTTGTTGCCATTACACGTTGCATAGAGCAAAACACGCTTTGCAAGAAATGTCTCCGAAAAAACAAAAAAACAAATGTGGGTTAAAAACAAACCTCGAAACTTCCATCCTTTGTCGAGACGGTTATCTGACAGCCCCTCACCTCTGTACCTATCATTACCCACTTCACCCTAACCCACCAGGATGCCACTCCTCAATTTTAGACGAGTAAATCGACACAGACAGGCATAATTCACTCACCACCATCGCACCTGGTTAGAATTGCTATGCCTAGCGCCACCAACACTCGTGGCTTTCATTATGGCATTTGATGGCCTGACTTCACTGCTTTGAGCAGCAAAAAACTACAGGAAGCAAACGTACAAGATATAATTTAATTTCCAAAGGAGTGATGTTCTTATATTATATTTATTTCCAATTTTGAGACGGTAACGGTGCCAGAAGGTGGCGCATCGTGATGAATAAGATAGAAATTGGGCGCAAGAAACCAGGCTCGGGAAAGTTTGGGGCAAACAATTGCTCGAAAATGAACAGAGCCAGCAACATCTGTCCCGTGCATATCGCCCAAAAGAAATATATCGGTTTCGAACATTAAAAGACAATTACCCATATAAGGGAGGTGTTAGAACGGGCCCTAAAAAAAAAAAAGGTTTTTAAGATCAATACAGTTGATGCGGCAGTCTGAATTGCAGCAACGTTTTCATTCGGTAGAGCAGCCACTGCCGCTCGCAGGTTCAGACCGTGCAAGTGGGTGGAGCGATTCAGTCCTTGAATAATGCAGTCCCACCCAGATCGCCGGGCTACCTCTACCTGCCGCCATCTGTTACTCCCCATCTTCTCTCCGTCTTCCTTCTCAGATACACCCTCTCTTTATCCCTCTCTTAAAGCGAGGAGAGGAGTACCTCTCCTCTATTGCTGCCTGTCAAATTGATGCTTCAGATCGATGAATGGATGGACGGACCGATGTTTTTTTAAATATGACTGCTCTAACGCAAGTCCATTAAATGATTCGACACTGTCAGTAATGAATTATATGCTATGCATCCAATCGCAACGTAAAGGCACCTTTCAGACTATTTATAGGACGTGCACAAAGGACGTGCACGTGTTATAGGACGTGCACAAAGTAGCATTTTAGAGACATTCGAAGGTCTTGGGGCTACGTGACCGGGCTATACAGTTTTTGTTAATGAGGGCAGCGTAAACAGTCCCTCACGGACTCGCATCACTAAATATACCATTTTTTTTTGCCTAATGGCGAAACAAAGCAGCACTGACGGCCGACCGTGTGCGACTTTCAGTGAGCGCAGAATCACTGCGGTTAAACAATCGGCATACTTGGCTTCCGACGAATGGCTTAACACGAAGCACGAAAACTGCGACAGAAAATTTTACATTTGTTATGATAAAAAACAAAACGAAGCAAGAAACAAGCGGACTTCCTCTTTCAAACCTATTTGGCACCTATCATGTTGCTTGATATTTGGTCTGCTGTCTTATAAGTCATTCAGAAATTTATAAGCTCACACCGATAAGCCCCGCAAATTTGTGGCCTCTACCCCACTACTGCAGTCGAAAACTGAAAATGTTTGTGGACCTAAAAACAGCGTACTCGAAGCCACAGACTGTATCTCTGCACAAAAGAGAATGGCTGAGGCAGGAAGGAAGCCTTATTTGGAACATCCCTAGAGCACGAAGATTAGCTAATCAAGGTGCCCGCGCAGTCAACACCTCATAATAGCAAGAGGCGTCAAGAGCGTCGAGATACACCAAGGCTGAAACTGAAACTGAAGTTTGAATTCAACAGAAAATTTCACACGTTTAAGCCTCTTCAGAAGAGTGTCCTTGCTACGTGGAAGCTTAATGCGCACAGCAGAGGCTTGGCAGGATCCTTATGGCCGTTTCCCATCAAAGTGCGAAACCGTTATAAAATCAATAACATGCCATTATCTGATTTCTTATAATTTTAACTTCATGTGGGAGCACAGAAATATACAAACTTACAAAATGTCTCCCCCTTTTATGCCTTTTTATTTTTTTTGCTGAAGCTAGAACAAACAAGCCAATGATGTGCTAGTAATGTTTACCGAAAAGGTGTGCCCTCTAAAAGTAGTAAGGGAGTGAAATTTATTATAACCTCTACAAATAGATTAGTGCCTTAAAAAGTCTTTTCCAGATTGCGCACTTTTCCATTCTTCAACTTTTATGCTCCTATTACCTGTTCTGGGCTAAAACTATTGGTGCAGACTTAGGCTCCGAGCTCTGGACCGAAAAGAAAAGCTCGAGGCTGGGATTGAGGAGATGGAGCTTAAGCAAGAGAGGAAAGGAATGTTGATTCGAAACTCTCGGCGCCATGTGGAATAATGAAGTCTCTTGTTACTTCAAAGAACGCTGGGATTATGAACGCCCGCACACACAATAGGTCAGCCATTCAAACGCAGCGACTTGATTTGATTTCAGCGCTGTAACTTTTCAAAGGTCGGAATAGAATAACACTGCGAAGCAGACCTACACTACTGTTCAATGGAATGCCCGGAGGCGCTAGGCACGTTAAGAATAACGGAAATAAGCGCACGTCATTTCCTATACCACGCTATAAGGCAAGATGTCGGGGCCACGCACTGTAGCACTACTACTGCATGTTCACCATGCTGAATACAATGATTGCACGTTCGTTGCTGCTGCTGCTCTTGTTCCTTTAGAGGCTGAGATGTTTTTGTAAAGGTAAGTTAACGAGCTCACAGCATTGGTTCCAGGTCATGTTAAATCTTCCTCGTCTTATTTTTAATTTTTTTTTTGTCATGCGATACGTAAAAAGGAATACATTTACTAAAACGCAGAGCTCTAAAAAGGCATACAGTGCATAAAAAGCAAGACATGTGCATTTTTGCGATTGTGATTTCAAGTTATAAGTGACCGATCTACAGAGGCTAAGCAGTTGGGCTAAGTGTATTCCCAAGGGTACATTGTTACTCATGTTAATGCACTCAAATACATTATCAAGAAGACGAGCCCCCAATTACGCAACGCTCTTATGTTTCTTTGCCATTTTTCTCCGACAATTTTGGCTCAAAAAGATTTGCTCGCCGAGCCATTGAGTGCGTCGCTCTGAAAAATGTGTGTCGCAATGCTGCGGTTTTCAGAGCTTTCATAATTCCGTGATATGTTGGCGTTCTCAGGCATTTTTCTAGGTTTACGTATGGTTAATATTAGCAGAAAACTCCTGATCGACGGCAGAGCGATACGATAATGGTTCAGACAATGCACACTCTTCAGCAAAAACAATTTAATCAAGAATTTATTCTGTCTGGCGCATGATGTCTTTAGCCGCTTACTTGCCATAAAACTCAACACAACACAACACAACACGTTATATATTTTTCGAAAACTGTTTGAACTGTCATCTTTTTTTCTGCTGATGTATCGCGCTGTTATAGAGCGGCGCCACCTGTTGGTCGCGTAATGCATTTGCGTTGTACATACATAAACGTTACTCGACGTTACGTGCTTTTGTGTGCGGGACAAATGCATTCTGCGCTTCAGTCCGGGTGCACGTAGTATAGACCATTTCTCGCCGGGGCATATTTCACAGGATGTGTTACAACGCGCCTGGCACAAGTGGCTGATATGTATTCTTGAGAAGTCTAGATGCCTCTTCAGCTCAGCAAAATACCTCCGTTTAGGCGTCCCAGTGGGAGGCACTTTGCATTTTCCTAGGGCCGCAGACGATAAAAATTCCCTCTGTTTGGTTCGTACGGAGTAGGTTGCATTTCAAATCTGTTTTTCTACTTCGGTGGGGCCAGAACCAACGCGTTGGGAGTTAAGGGCCAGCTACGTGTTTGTGAAGCGAAATAGAGACACCGAAGAGATGACATTTTTCAGCGCCGTAAAAAGGAAGCTGTGATTGAGAAAAACGTCCAGCATAAAACCCGGCTTCGATAAGCAAGCACGTGGATGCTTTTTATGCCTGGTGGTTCGTCATGATATAAAGAACTTTGTTCTTATTTTTTTTTTTTTTTTTTTACTCAACGATACGGTAGTATTTTAGAAGCCTTTCTGAGCAAAATGAGTAAGTGGTAGCAGAACGTTAGGTGAGCGGATGCGATTAGCAAGTTTGCGATGGATAGCGGGTGCAACTGACGAAGGACAGGATTATTTAGAGAGTTATGGAAGAGAGCTCTGCCATAGAGTAGGTGCAATCAAGCTGATAATGAAGAAGATCAAGCAGAATGAGGAGAGCTATCACAGTGGCAAGTATGGTCCCATAGAAATCAGTGTTCCCGAAGAAAACGAGATAGGCGTAGTTATATTGTTTTCATTTTTCACGCAAGTGCCATGTGCGCCTGAGCCATTCTTCGCCCAGAAAACCGAGAAACTGTGGCAGCAAGCACGCGTTGACGCTACGTAAAAAAATACTGGGTAGATGTCATTTTAATCTAGTGTACTGCTTTCATATGTCCTAGCCTAATTTCTATATGTCACGTGGTGGTGATAATGTCGAAGGCAACAAAACGGGTGATAGGGCTGTACTGAAAGGAACTGTATATTGAGGTACTTGTGCCTTCAAAATAATAAAGTAACTCAGTGGCGGTTATAGCAGCAAGCATGCTCATCGGTCCTCGAACTACAATTGATTGTTGCACCCGTTAGCGCTCAATATGAAATCGGCGAATAAAGATATATATTAGGGTCGCCAGAGGAGACTAGAATAATTGCGAACAACTTGGAAGTGGACGCAGGAGTCTGAAGTCATTCGATATACGTCTCGGCACACCTTGCGCTCCAAAGGGAATGATAGTTTGTTTATATTCACCTGTGATTGTCGCTATAAAGTAGATGCTTTAAACAGTTCCATGCGATTTGAAAGATCATCTACATATGATGCATACGCAATTTACTTCGGTACTATGTTTTATAATCAATCAATTTTTATTATAGGGAGGATGATGCAAAAAACATGCCCCTAGGGCGCGCCATTTTTTGTTTTTTTTTTTTTTTGGGGGGGGGGGGAGGGGGGGGGGGCGAACCTCACAGATAATGTTGCGCTTAGGCGTGCTTCGTGTGGACGCCCGATCAGAAATCAAATTGGCTGTTAAGTATCCTGTCATAAAAACGTATGTCTACTAGGCCCGCAGTAGGCCGAACTGCGTTCGCGTCGTACGCCTTCTCAATCATGCAGAAAGCATGATATTGTGATATTGTGATTTATGTATGAATGGTTCTCGGCCCGAGGCGGGCTAGACAATTATTTGGACTTGGTGTTGGTTTGCGAGGTTTGAGCAGAGGCAAAATTAGGCTTTATTTACATTCTTTCAGTATTTTTACCGAGGTTCAAATTTTAATAAACGAATTCAGAAAGGCATCTACGGATGCTACGGAAAAGCTAAAAAGTTTTCCATGATGTATGTTATTTGGTCCTGGTGCTTTTCGTGTACTGTCAAACACCATTTATGTGATTCCCGCGATTACTTTTTGTAGTCTTAACTTTTGCTCGTCCCTGTGGGAAATGTTTTTCGTCTGTAGCTTTGAGTTTCCGGAATTGGCCAGTATTGTTGAATGGACTGGATACACCAGCAAAATAATAATTGTTTCACAATAATAATTGGAAGCGAAAACGTAATGAATTACTAATTACCTGGAACATCACTGTTTCAAAAAGTAATGAATTAAAATATTAAATTGCACGTATTATAAAAGACTGACCGCCGAAGAATTGACGCGTTTGAATTGTGGTGCTGGCGAAGACTCTTAAGAGTTCCTTGGACTGCCAGAAGATCAAATCAGTCGATATTGTCGACCATAAACCCTGACTGCTCATTGGAGGGTCAAATTCTAAAGTTAAAGCTCAGCTACTTTGGTCATCTGATGAGAAGAGAGGAGTCGCTGGAGAAAGATTTGATGTTGGGAAAGGTTGAGGGTCGCCGGAGAAGGGGTAGGCAGCGAACGCGATGGTTAGATGGCATTCTCGAGGCATTGCAGATGAAGCTATGTGATGTTAAGAAGATAGTGAGAGACCGGAAAGCGTGGCGTGACATGGTCCATAGGGTCACGAAGAGTCGGACATGACTGAACGCCTGAACTGATTATAATTATTAGCAAGTAATCAATTACGTACAACTCTACATAGTATAGTATTTTCCAGCAAAGTATTATGTGATGAGATGGTGTTGTATGGTGAGTTTTGGCAGGACATCATGGTACAATACGGCAGGGTGTGGAAATGCCGTGGCATGACTTGGTTTTAAAGTGGCATCGACATTGTGGGACTCCGCGGTGTTGGTTTTCGGATTAAGCAGTCATCCGCCCTAACCCTTCAGCCACCGTAACGGTGCGTAGTTTGATTTCATACCAGTGGAAATCGCACTTAGATTCTCCGGCTGTCACTGGAATCAATCAGACGGGTGAACGACAGGTCTCGACTAGAACAGATAACATATGATTATATCATGAGAACTGTACATTAATCTATAGTGATCTACCCACTCTGTACGAACAGACTAGCGGCACTAGGTGAGGTTAAATACTGCGACAAAATAGCTCGCAAAAACTCGACTTCATGAGGACCCAGCTTCCAAGTATAGAAAAGTAAACAAATTAAATGTTTTTTAATGCCGCACATAAATAATAATTCTGGGCATTAGAAAACCAAATAGTGCTTAGTTTGTGTCAGTTTTAACAATGAAGTCGAAGCTCAAGCTGCTACGATATTCGTCTGGATTTTTATTGTGCGAAGAAGCATGGCAAGCCGAAACTTGTTGTACCTTGCATGCGTGATCATCTATTGATATAATTAACCCGCCGAGCAAAGTTTTTATCATTAATGCCACTAACACTAAATTCTCTGAAAAGCCTGTGTCGCGCACTTAGCGCTTTATATTCCTGTTGGCTGCTGCTGCATTATTCACTAGTTGTTTCACGTTCATTCTTCTAACTGCCAAGAAACCATAGTGTTCCGACTCACACAATGTTGTTCCACCGACAAATATACCCGTCAGGTTTCACAGAATACTATGAGAAATGCAATGGCTGACCCCAGAGGTGGTCCTCCGCAAATACACCATATTGAGTCTATAGACCACCCCTTCTGGATCGGGAAAACGTTGAACTATTTGGGTGCTTTACAAGTATGCTACCGCATTAAGGCAGAAAAGCATACTGTGCTCCAACTTGGATCTGCCGTAAAATGTGTTCCGGTTCACAAAGCAACCAGCACGGCGAGAGTATAAACTGACTATACCCAGAACGTGACAGCTGTGCTGATTCACTGAGTTTGTTCGGTATGCCTCATGACACCGGGGAACACACGTTTTCATTTCGTCTGCAGTGCAGCCTTGGCCTGGGCATTTGAACTAAGGAAGACGGAGGTTTGCTCTCGTTTTGGAGTGATGATGTTACTTGGATAAGATATAAGGAAAGTTACTGTTTCCCCAAGCACACGGGCAGCGGGGATAGGCAATTGGGCGAGCTGGGAGTCTGCTCCTTTTTCAGGCTTATATTAAATAACTGGGCACATTAAAAACGAGGAGCAGGACATTTATTGTTTTTTGCATAACCTTACAAATAACACGAAGGATATTTTTCAAAGAATTTGACGTTCGTGCCAACATGCAATGTCTGAGTACTTTAAGGACCGCTTCAGGCTGGTTGATGTCCTCTATGTAAAACGACCCCACTACGCAGTCCTGTGGCACTTAAAGCTAGGACCATCTGACGTCACCGCACTGGATGAGAATAAATGCGAGCATGCTTAGGTTCATTTATTTACTATCCGCCGATTGCCCTGGTGGCTCTCGCCATGACTGAATGAGAGCCCTCTCGCACCGTAATATTTCGCCTAGCAGAAGTATCGACTAACCTCGCCTTCCTGAACTTAGCCTTATAAATTGATTATCCACGTTCTTTTTCCACCTACAGAAACTGAAATGCAAGCTTAAAATTTGTTCCCTAAGTAGAGCGGAGTTGCTAGATTGAAAGCGACCTTTATTATGCTTTCTGGGTGACAATCTTCACGATGAGTGGTATTGAAAAAAAAAACCAAGCAGCTGCGTTTTTTAAGCTATTATGATATATGTTTATTCGTTTAATATTCATCTTTAAAGAGGGGCAGCTTTGTATGTGTACTGCAGTGACAACAGCGGTCTGAGAATACACCAAATAGTGTATTTTCAGAGGTCAAGGGTGAAGGGTCGATACTAGGCCGGTTACTTTTCTCTTATATGTGAATGACATCACGGAATTAAAAACAACACCCTCAGTAACCACGTTTGCAGACGACACTAGTCTATTTTTACAGGTAGGATACTGCACGAAATCGAACAATAAGCAAATTGTTATTTGGATGAACTATCCGCGTGGTTGCACCATAACGAATTTCAACTCAATGCAGTAAACACAAAGTACATGGCATTTAAGTCAATCAATACGCACGGGAAAAAAAGAGATTCATCTAAAATACAGAGGACAAAACATACAGCAAGTGAGTGTGCAGAAGGTTCTTGGGGTATGGTTTAGTGAATACTTGTCTTGGACCCCTCATGTCAATCACCTGCTCGCTGAACTCGCAAAGTCTGTCGGATGTATCACTCTATTACTCTCTGTTCTATTCCAAACTTTTTTATGGTATTCTAGTCTGGGGAACGACGACAAAAGGTAACTATGATAGGCTACAAATGCTGCAAAAGCGTGTCCTCCGAACCTTTGTAAACCACACCGCTCCTATTAGATTGCTACCAAAGCAACCATTTTTTCCTACCTTTGATCTTTTACCAGGAAATAAAGACTTTTTATGGGTACTGACACAGCAAATCTATATAAAAAAAAAAGCTCCACACTATTTACATGCCTGTCTTGGTGCCATATGAAATTAATAATAATAATAATTGGTTCACAGGAAGGGAAAGGCGCAGTATCTGTCACATTTGTTTTCTGTGGACACCTCAACCGCGCCGTAAGAGAAGGGAGGAAGGTGGGAGTGAAAGTGGATAGAGAGAAAGAGGAGCCGTAGTGGACGGCTACGGAGTAATTTCGACCACCTGGGGACCTTTAACGTGCGCTGACATCGCACAGCACACGGACGCCTCTTCGTTTCGCCTCCATCGAATCGCAGCCGCCAAGGTCAGAATTGAACCCGGGTATTCCGGCACAGCTAGTAGTTGGGCGTTTTACCACTGCACCACCACGGCGGGGTGCCATATGATATTCCTAACCCCAAACAGAGAACCAAAAAAGTTAGAATAAACTATGGAAAGCAAGATTTTGATATCAGGTAATAGAATATCAGGTATCAGGTAATCACTATGTTTCTATTTTGGATTTCGATTTGCCGACAAAGGCGTTAAAATGACAACTGCAGGCAATTTTGTTTTCAGTTGTTATTGTAAAATAACACTGATAAATCTATGTTTTCTTTTCGTTATGCCAATATAAACTTTTTCTGTGTTTGTGTGGCATGATAATGTTCAATGTAAATAACGAAATTGAATTTAGCTGCCCTAGTCCATAGTGGTTGAATGAATGGGGCCATGCTATATGAATGTATGCGTGTATTTGTCTTTTTTTTTTGTTCGTGGCTTCTATGCTCATATTTATGTATTGTACCAGCTATCAGATGTACTGTTGCGGATTCCTTAGTTTGTTACAGGAGCAGAGACTTCGTCTGGAAATAATGCCTTTTGTCTCTGCCACCCACAGGAAGGAGCGTTTTCCTGAAAATAAAAGAGTGACTTACTGGCTATCATTTACAGGCAGCCCTCTTATAGGAAGGACTCAACAGTGTTTTTTTCTGGAGTACACTTAGGACCTCTAGCAAAGGTTGCTTGCTCTAAATGTGCGTTCAGATAGTCACGTTTCATGGTTACACTTCCAGAACAATTAGGAGATATAAAGAATTTGAGCCATTTTGTGAGCAATCTTTCACGCAGTGGTGCTGTAGTCTGCCCTTGGCACTACCAGTTGGAAAATTCATTTCGTATGCAGTCACGTTTGGCGTTGATGTTTTTTGTTACTTGTGTGGAACCAAGCTAATCTCATTCAGAGTAAAAATGTCGGCAGTTGAAGGCACTGTAGGGTCACTCGGAGATAAGTCAGCTGAAGATTGTATTCATCGCCTAGATCTGCTATCTTAAGAGGCTGTCTTTGCCTTTAAACCTGGTGTCTCCGCTATATTGCCCCATTATTTTAATACACACGAAGTGTCCTAGGCCATTGAAGTCAACCGAGAGCTTTTGAGGTCACTTTACGTAGTTTGTAATAGTTCTTCATTTAAAAAAGGTAAAAGGAAAGACAAATTAGCTACCACTTTAACTATCCACTTGAAGAACAGAGTGTTAATTCAGAATTTGCAGACAGTTTTGAAAAAGAGATTATTTTTGGTTTAGCTCTGGTGAACCCTAGTTAAATTGCGAAAGCATCGGCGAAAGCTTCTTGCTTGCTGCATTATTCCCCTATCACGCCCTGTCAGTGTAAGGTGCTACATTATTGGGGACACTTAAGCTCAGCCATATGGGGTATGACCCGAGAGCGTAAGCTACCAGCCCACATATAAAATCATGCTTCAACCAAGCCGTATGGACGTGCCTGCTTGTCGCAGGGGTAACGAGAATGCATATGGTTCTGGCAGGCTTTTGAGGTCCCTTTACGTAGTTTGTAATAGTTCTTCATTTAAAAAAATTAAAAGCGAAGACAAATTAGCTACCACTTTAACTATCCACTTGAAGAACACAGTGTTAATTCAGAAGTTGCAGACATTTAAAAAAAATAGTTGTGGTTTAGCTCTGGTTAACCCTAGTTAAATTGCGAAAGCATCGGCGGAAGCGTCTTGCCCGCTACATTATTCCCCTATCACGCCCTATCAGTGTGAAGTGCTACATTATTGGGGACACAAAAACTCAGCCTTAAGGGTATGAAGCGAGAGCGTAATCTACCAGCCCACATATAAAGTCACGCTTCAGCCAAACTGTATAGAAGCGCCTGCGTGTCGTAGGGGTAACGAGAATGCAAATGGTTCTGGCAGGCTGATTCTGTTATCACCCTCCCATATGAAAGGAGCGACCCGAGTTGGCAGCTCCTGCCAGTGGCGTAGGGGCAACGTGAATTCAAATGTCATGACAGGCTGATTTTTTTATGAGAAGACCGTAGCTACGCCTCTTCACGACGTAGCTGCAGCCACCTGAGGTCTTGAAAACCTACCGCAGTGTAGTTTTTGCTAGAAAACTGTTGAAGGCGTTGTTTTCGGAAAGGTAAAACTCATGTAGCTTTATTCAGTGGCCTTCAAATAAAATTGTCCCGTGGCCAGTTACCCACTCACCTCTCTCGCCCACAGCATAGGCAAGGCTCCATAAGAAAGAGCGCTTCAAATGGCAGACTTTGTTCTTTGCGGCGGATTCTGGAACACTGAAGTGACTCTGATATCAAGCGGAAGCTATCTTTTTGTTACGCAAGATATCGTTGAAGGCAGGTAAAAAAAACGAAGTTTAAGTAACCTGCATTCTGGTGCGAATATTTCAATAAGCTGGTTTTATGACAATTTAAAACTTCAATATTCACAATTTTTGTTGAAGGCAGTAATAAATTTTCAACTAATTATTTAAAATTAAATAAATTTTGGAGGACTGGAAGAGGAAGAATGTATTTCAGTCCATGCTACGAGACGAGTGGGTATGAATAGGGCTAGGAAACACCGTCGTTCCAAAATATCGATTATGGTTAACTGAGAACGTGTACTAGCTCATGCAGAAATGTCTATTCGCTAGCATACGTATATCTCACGCTTGATCTGCAAGCTCTTTTCAACGGAAATAACCTGCTGAAGTGCGCACCGAAATAATGCACTCAGTATAAATTGAACGGGGAGTCCTCAAAGCGGCTGCGTTGTGCAAGCCAATAGTTTCGTTGAAGCTTACTGCTGCTAGATCATGCAGGATAAAACCCGCTTACGTGCTCAAAAGCTCCTTCATCTGTCGCAGAAAGTATTCATAGGACACGAAAGACAGCGAGGCGAAAACGGCAGCCTAAGTGCTGTCGTTCTATAAAAGACGTCTCTCGATATTTCATCTCGAAAGTGGGCTGATAAAAGGAAAAGGAGTCACATTAATTTTGAACACTGTCACCAAGGGCAATGCAGCGTAGCAATTCGATCGGCTGGAAGCAAGTTGAAAACTTCATCATTCATCTTTCGTGAATGACACTTTGTGTCTCTCTACCTGCTTTTGAAAAATCTGCAAAAACTCTGCATTGAAAACCAAGCAGTAAAGAAATAGAGTGCTATTCTGCTCAGCTACGTATTCCTGCTCCTTATTTCTGGCCATTTATAAGTGCTCTGTCATCGATGTGGTAAGGAAAATAAAAAAAAATAGATTTAGGATTCTAGAGCAACGTGATTTTAACTTTATTTGGAGACCACCAGCCGACCACGTGAATGAATGTTCACACGTGCTGCCAAAAAAAAAAAGTGAAATAAAAAACGAATCAGCAGCAGCCTGCAGACTTTTGGGCGGTTGTCTATACGTCATTTTTAACGTCGACAACCAACAGGGTTTTCATTGGTGCTCGTCGTAAATATTTTATTATACACTTCTTTTTTTTCCACGGTACTCCTTTTGGATGTGTTTACGGGGTAACCTGCAAGCAGTCCGATACTCTGTGACTGCACCAGTGGGGTAATGTGACTGCGTATTCGAATAAGCAGTATTGCCATAATTTATTGTTCTAACAAGAACACAGAATTTCTTCCTTGGAGCAGGTAGCGTTCTTTTTTTTATTTCATCCATGTATTCATGATCGTTTATTCCGCATATATTAGTAACAGCAAGACCAGCAAGGAAATGCTGTGTACGATACACTTTCTGCCCACATTAAGCGAGCTTTCAGCCATGTTTACTTCGGCAACTTGTGCAGTTTGCCGTGTTTCTTTCACTGGAATAAAGAATTAGTATTACTTTCTTGGGAGATAAAGAAAGAGCATTATACTCGCTCCAAACCAATCTTTTAGAACACGTGATTGAAGAAATACGCTTAGATAAAACCTATTCAATAAAAATGAGCTTACATGACATCATCTTTGGTGCAGTTTTTTTTCTTATGGTTCGATTATATTTTTGGACATCATTTAGACAATAAATGCAAGCATGCGCTTAGAAAAACTGCTTACGCCTATCAGTTTGTAGGCTGATACTTTGCGCTTCTTCGTGTTCATGAGGTTTTGTAGCGCTTTGTAACAATAATCCGAACTTGATTCTTACTTTTCCACTGAAACATAAAAAGAAAAGAAAACACGACTACAGGCGTCTCGAACACTACGTCCAGGAACTAGCCAAAACGACTCACGAATGGTGTGGGTGCACCAAACTTATTTAGGAGCGCACGAGGCGTGACCAAATCGCATTTTAGCACGCTCCATAATTTGAAGCGTACGTAAACAGCGAGGATCCGGCAGACCAATCTTGCCTCCGGCACTGGTGATGGCTCTCCTTTCATCATTTATCGTCAAGGAGCGCTTCTAATACTTGAGCCGGCGATTTATTGTTAGAAAGCATCGTGCTGAAAGCGTTCGCTTGGGCGGCTCACGCTTTTTTCTCCACCAATACGAGGACTTTCAGTGTCCGTGCTCGCGGCAAACAGCCATCTCTTCGGGGACGAACAAGTGGGCCACTGGTGACAATCAGCGCAGCACCGTTGGTGGTGGCGCCTCGTGCGCTCCTGTCTTCTTATACTGACGCATTGCTCGACAACACAAGCTCGCAATGAGTTTTCGTCCTAGCATAAAGATACCTTAGAAGTCTTTTAAGTACCTACCGCTGTACTAGCACCGGGCTCAGCACGTAAAAAGTAAAAACAGTCGTCACAAGAGCAGAAATGAATTTTTAACGTCTTTCAAATTTTACGTTGTGAGCTATAATTCGGACTACGCTCTCTGTCATCGTATGGATAAATCCATTCAAGCTTTTTCATTGGAGCGTGGATATTCGGTACCTGTAGAAATTTTGATAGCAGTTTCGCAATATTTTCTCTCTAAGGGTCCAGTGGGTGCTGTCAAGAGCAACAAAATAAAATTGAAAATTAAATTACGATGGATTAGTACTGCATTACGTTGAATTAAACTGAATTGGGTGGATTATATTAAGTTTTGGTGGATTAAGTTGGAATAAAACAGATTGCGGAGGAATAAGAGTGGATTATAATGGATAGCTGTGCATTACTTTGTATTAGTCTGAAATAAGTGCATGAGAGGGATTCTGGCGGTTGTGGTGGATTGAGAGTAGATTACCTTGCATTTGGTTGAAGTCCGGTGAAATACAGTGGATTATGGCTAGTCTGTGTGGATAATAGGAGATTGTGGTAGTCTCAAAGTGGTTTGCGGCGGATTGTGTTGGATTAGGGTAGATAAAGATGGTTGCGCAGGATTAGGTTCGACTGCAATGAATTAAGAGGATATGTTTTGTTTAGTTGGAGCAGGGTGGACTACGATGAAATTAGGTGGATTCAGTTGGAGCACGACATACTGAGGTTAAATAATAGACAATTAAGGGGATTCTATTGCTTTATGGTGGATTGAGGCTAAAATAAAGTGGATTTGTGGACACAGTAGAAGTAGAGAATGCTTTCGCCTTTAGAGCACTTAAGTATAGCCCCAGGTGCCCTTGATAACTTTTTGTCTGCGGGCCTCGCCGTCTCTGCTTGCTAACTTCTTCCTTGCATAGCTAAAGATATGATGAAACAGGAGTGGTCGACAGCAGGAAGCTCAGGCAGGATCACACGAGCGGGTGTACATATAAATAATTAAAAAAAAATCAAAATACTGGTGTGGTTGGACTGCCAGCAGCTGCGGGCCCACAGCTCTATGGATGAATCAGAAGATGCTCGCCGTGCTCGCAAAGTTCGACGTCGGAGGCAACAGCACCAAATGGTTTTCGTAGCCGAGTGAGAAGCCGATTGATGGCTTAACAAGACCAAGGCGCATTAGGCGGCGAAGGCACAGCAACAGCGAGAGTGGTGCTGGCAAACACAGGGCACACTTTGAATTTTTGGAAAGGATGTCTTGGATGAAGTTCATACTACGCGGGCCGCGCTGGAGCGAGAGCGTAGGAAGCACCAGTGTGAAGCAACCCGCCGGAATTATATATCTATAGGCCGTTGGTTAGTTTAACCCTAATATAAATAAATAAATAAATAAATAAATAAATAAATAAATAAATAAATAAATAAATAAATAAATAAATAAATAAATAAATAAATAAATAAATAAATAAATAAATAAATAAATAAATAAATAAATATGGCCTACCTGAGCCGCCACTATTTTTCCATATACTGGCAGCGTGAACAGGTTCACTTTCGCTGTCCATTGCACACTATATGCTACGGTCCGCAATGCGTGTTTAACTGTAGCCCCGTCTTTTTGTGCATTGCATGCCATAGTCTCCATCAACTTCCACCGTTACGCAATGAATTTTAAGATACTGCATTCGCACTGGCCTCTTAAGGTGGGTTAAATGGTCCTAAAATTAGAATGTTAGCCAGCGTTAAGGTCTCCGGTTGCCACTTCACTGATATTTGCCTCAGTTGTGGTGTTGAAGTAGTAGGATCGAACTGAAAGCGAAGTGAAACGCGATGTGCTGGCACAAATACTTCACATTTGGCCAGCTTAGCTAAATGGGACAATG
Source organism: Amblyomma maculatum (assembly GCF_055883805.1). NCBI lineage: Eukaryota > Metazoa > Arthropoda > Arachnida > Ixodida > Ixodidae > Amblyomma > Amblyomma maculatum. The sequence goes on from NC_139345.1 coordinate 78,480,827, forward strand.
TTTTCTCTTCGCTTCTGTAATGCGAAACTTCTTTTGAAGGTTTATTTAAAAATAAACAAGAAATATCCCCCTATCTCGGAGAATGGTTGTTTCTTTCCATAATAAACGGCCTCGGATATGAAGTTGCAGTCTCTCACCAGTTTCATTTCAGACGCCTTTCAGCTTCTATCGGGCCACAGGAATGCTTGATTTACAGCAAATCAGTCAAACCAAAGCTTTTCAGCAGAAAAGCAGCTACGAATGCTGCTTCATTTCCGCAATGAAACACAAAAGCCAATGTTTTGAGGCCGTGGGTGTCCAAACCTATTCGAGACGCAGTGAGAAACAGCTTGCCTGCAAATCACGGTCGATTATTTAGACCTCTGTACATTCCACATTCCACTTCCGCTGAAACTGAATCCATTTCACAGATTGGTGCTGGCAAGAAGCAGGCTCTCTTCAAGTTTACCGATGCTTTTGCATCTGTATACATTCCGAAAATGGGAGAAAAACCTCCGCAGCTCGAAAAAGAGCCACAGTTGTAGAGTTAGCATCTGGATGCACTCCCACAGTTGCCTGAACGATTCAGTGTCACAGGACTCCCAGATTCTTATGACGTGCGATGAGGGCGAATTCATTAAGAAACCGACCAGAACGGGAGGTTAATAGTGCCGGTCTCAGAACGACGCCGGTTACAGACAGCTGGCAAACGGGGCGGTATAAGCTCCGACGCATGCGTCCAAGACATGCGCGCGCCTCAGTGCAAACGCGAGGACCCTCTCTCATTGGGACTCCAAGCGAATGCCCCGGTCATTTGAACCGACAGTCGAGCACAGATGCGGGAAAAGCCGAGCCAAGACAAGGCGAGCCGGAAATAGAAGTCCGCAATCAAGCCGCGCAGCCAAGTGGAAGGAGTGGATTAACTAATGCGACGTGCTGAAGAGCGAGCCGCTCCTTCGTTCGCAATACGCATATGCATGCGACTGTTGCCCTCGGGAAGCCACGTAAACCATGTTTATATTGTTTCGTTATTCCCACCCAGCGGGCCGATACGCTCCAGGTGCCGCTAATGTATACGGCGAGATGCACTCTCAAACTTGGCTGTTGCATTCGCACATCTCACTTTGGTGTTTCCGAAATTGGTAGCAAACGATATCGTGACATCAGCTTCCGTTTTTCAGGGCCACGCGAATTAGGAAATGCAAGCAAGCCCTTTTTGCCTCCGGCGGGATAGCATTCGAAATGAACAAAATAAAAACGAGCACATAATAATTATGCGAGAATTGTACCACGAGAAGTCGGAGCTAGGCGCGTGTTTGTGCCATATTGTTTTAAAAACAGTGTATTCAATGGTGGTCGAAAGCATTTCACTTGTGCTGTGGCTACGTAGCGAGGTAAAGCACCCACAAGGCGCTTTACAGAAAAACCGCTCATGGATACAGTATCGTAGCGCGCCGTGATGAGCGGACATGGATGTTTTGCGTGACATCAGCAAGACTTGAAAGGGAAATCTAAAACTATGAAAACCTGTGCTGCTAAAATCCAAAACAAAAACAAACTAACAAACCTGAAAGGATCGCGTCTGCTTTTTGCGTCCAGGAATTAGCGCCCTGTCGGTTTCTTCCGAAAGCATGTTAAAGAAGATCCAAGTGAGACTGAGTAACGGATGGCTGACCAAGCGGGCAAAGGAGGCGTTGTGCAACGTGTACGCTGGCGTAAGGAGCAGTCAGCCTCAGCTGTCTATATCATCCGTGCGCTGCAAAGTCAGCGAGCTCACCGGTGCGAGGGAGTGTGCAGTCTCCCGTAATAAAGCGGAGATCGCCTTTGATGCTGGAAAATATTCAAAGCGAAGAAGGCTGAAATCGTCGCATGGGCTAGTTTGAAAAAAAAAAAAAAAGAAGAAACCGGGAAGACGCGGTTTGCAAGATACGACAGCTTCATTTTCGCTGCTCTGAGGCGCGAAGTGAATCAGTATGACATGCGAACTAAGTGCGGACTGCCATAAAACTATGGGAGGACGTAGTAAATGACCCCGATATGGATATGCCGAGTATGTGTCCGTACGGTGCAGAATATACTAAAAGATATCGGGTTTACGGTTCGGAAGCGAAAGCGGAACTCTTCCCTTTTCGAAAGAGACGATATCATCGTGTAGCGCCGAACGTACCTCCGGACGATCCGGAAAATGAGATAGAAGCAGAGGCAAGTATGTTTTTTTTTACATATATTTGGAAACGTATCTGCACGCATTATGTGAGAAGGCAAAGATGAAACAGGGGGTATTGTTATGTAATTGCAGAACTATAAATCAATTAAAATGGAAAAGCACAGTGAATAGTCGGAAGCAGCTGAGTGGGCCTGGAGAGGCAGGCGCGTAATAGTCGAAGTAATGTGGTCATACGTAAGTTAAGTGTCTTTCACTGCCGGCTTCATTGCGTCATGATCGCGATGAAAACCGTCCAGGTGCATCGTCTCACGTGCCCTGCGATCTCTTTTGATTTAGAGCGACGGGGCTGCTTCAGGGCTGCATGTGTGAGTCTATATGCATTTTATTAACCTCTGCCGGTCATAAACCGAAAAGCGCGTCAGAAACACTTCGGGTTTATTGCGTTCTTATTTAGCTTTCAACTCTCAATGAGATGACAAAATAGCATAAAATTCACCTTCCTTTTCGGGACCATTTATATCATGATGAGACCTGGGTTAATGCAGGCCAAGTTAAAGAGAAAGTCTGGAAGACAAAAATGACTCGGATTTAGGCATAGCTAAGCGGCTCTTTTACGTGCGGTAGCTACAAGTGATTTCGCCCTAAATAGGCTTAGTTGGGACTATTAAGCTTCGCTAAACCTAATCAGGACTGATTAGGCTTAGGAAGATCTAGCCACGACCAGTGTGTATGCTGACAGCTAAGTACCCCAAAATATGCTCTTGCTGACATTTAGGCTAACCGAAAGAAACTCACTAGTTAGGCTTAGGAAAGGCCTTTTGTACCTGCAAGAATGTTTAGACCTCCTTAAGGTAACATCGGCTTTCAAAAGCGCAATTAGTATTAACTTAGCCTAATTAATTGAGCTTGAGCAATTGTAGTGCATGAGCACTGAGCTGCGTGCGTGCGCGCGCGCGCGATGCGCCGCTTTTAAAACCGAGGGCAATTATGCTCAAAGATTTGCCCTTGAAGTACTCCCGGCGTCTATAGGTCAACCATACTGCAGCTCTCTGTTTCATGGCATGGGGGTGCGACCTCCATCGTGGTCTTGATAACATTCCCGCGTGCGTTGCACGGGAATGGCCTTGTCCTTACAGCCTACCCGCATTGCTGCCAGGAGCCTCGTATACACCTCGCATATCGGGGTGCAGGGAACCTCGTCATGCTTCACGGGATGTGAACGCGTGTGCGTGACTCCCTACTGTTATAAACCAGCTTGGAACTCGATTGTCCTCGGTTTCAAAAGCTTTGCTATCTCGCACAAATCGCACGACAACACGCGCATCCAACGCAAACTCGAAATTGAAAACTGTGGCTTCATTGCGGCAGGCAGGGTGCATATAAGAAAATAAACTATGTGAACTATGAAACTGTTCCAGCTTTTGCTTCAAAGTGTAGAACATTTAAAAAAAAAAGTCGCCAATTTTGCACGCTCCTGTTTCACGTATGACGTGACACTCAAAATGCTCCAGTTAATTAAAGAGCTCGCTCCACGTGCAATCAATCGAGCTCGTTGGCCAGGCGTGCAGTCACCCACATGCAAATGCTACGCATGTTCGCGTGTTTGAAGCGCGGCCGCAGCCGAGAGGCGGACGTGCCTGCGGGAGTCACAGAGACAAACTTCCGGTGCGCCAGGAGCCAAGTGGGCTCTCTCGCCTTGTTATCGGCGTCAGGCCCGCTCTAGGGGGCTGCATTGTTAGGTCAGGCTCTGGGAGCGGGGACGCGGCCATTCACTCCGTGCCTGAGCGAGCGCCGACACAGGAGGCTCAGCAGCGCAAGTCCAGGGAGTTTTTCTCTAGTGTTTGCCTCAGAAAGGAACTCCGACTCAGCACGTGGGTGCGCTCGTGCGTCTAGACTGGGTGCGGTGCGTCTGCAGAAGAACCGAAACCTTACGAAAACTAAAGGAAAATATTATACAGCTACAGCTTCATCTAGCACGTATTGCTGGAATATACGGGGTAGTTGAGCTGTACTGCAGTGCAAGTAAAGGCTGCTTACGAGTGTCAGTTAATGGGAATAGAGTAATATTGAGAGACGTCCCAGTAGTAGCAGCAGTAATAGTGGAGGAATGAGCTTCATTCATCAAAAATAGCTCTCGCATCCTCGTAGCTCCTAAATATTCCGAAAGCACTGTGGAATCTACACTGCAGAAATGCAAAGGCCTGAGCGGTGCTAGTGCACACGGTGCATCACGTTTGCTTTCATTATCTTTATCAACTAAATGCACTATCATTGCATTATTATTGCTAATGGCACCATTATCATGATCACTGATTGCAGCGTATTGCCATCACTATTATCGTCCTCACGGTAGACAAGGAGAATTAGGATGTGTGTTTCACGATCCCGGACGTGGCGTATTTGGTTAAAGTGTTCTGCTGAGGATCCGAGGGATGGAGGCTTGATTGCCGTCGGAGACCGGATTAGTTTCGGTTTCGGGTGATGGTCATTTGATTGACAGCTATAGTGTGACCGGGCAAATGAACGCCGACAGTATGAGCCATTAAAGGCTTTCAATTTAGGTCCGGAAGCCCTCTGGCCTCCGCCTCACGGCTTGCTTGGAGGAACAGTCTTCGAGTTTCATCATATCGGCGGCAAGCAGTAATAACGGTGATGGTGGTGGTGGTAGTAGTGGTGGTAGCAGCAGTAGCAGCAGTAACAGTAGCAGCAGTAGCAGTAGTAATAGTAGTATTAGCAGCAGAAGTAGTAGTAGTGGCAGTAGTATAATGGTATTAGTAGTAGCGTTAGTAGAAATGGTAGTAGTAGTACTACTACTACTAGTAGTAGTAGTAGTAGTAGTACTAGTAGCAGACTCTTTCTCTAAAGCAAAAAAAGCACTTGTTGACTTCTCTACGGCGTGTTCACATGACTATGTCTTGACCGATGGGAGCTCCTATTCAGATGAAGGTTGTAAACTTTGTCAATTCTGGTTGTAGGCCAATTCATCTATTGCCTTCATCGCTTTTCCAGACTACTATCCCCGTTTCCCATATTTTACTCTAAACTGAACCAGCGAATTATTTTAGTGCGAAGACACGCTTAGTACGATGGATTTCGCCAATTTCTGCATTGCGGTTACAGCCTGCCTGAATGAGTGTAGCTATAAACAAGCAAACCTAACTTTGCTGTGTATTCTTTTAATATAATTGCCATCAGCGACCATTACTACCATCACCATGGCTAAGGCCATGCTTGACCTATGGTTGTCCTAGAGACACCGGGAGTGCTTCAATGGCAAATCTATCGCACAGCATGTGTCATAGATGCCTGATTAGAACATGTTCGTCTTGCGATTCTCAACCTGAGCAACGAGTTGCTCAAGTGCCTTTAACGCCAACCATCGGTAAGAAAAGGCAGTGTTTATGCGGGTGGGCTCGCATTTATTTATTTATTTATTTATTTATTTATTTATTTATTTATTTATTTATTTATTTATTTATTTATGTATTTATATATTTATTTATTTATTTTCACTAATTATGAAATTGTTCAGGAAATAGGTATCAACGTTTACTTGCCCGAGTTCTACTATCCGTGTGTGGCCTGGACAGAGAAAGGAAAATTTATAAATAGATCACTAAACCATGCCCGCGTTAGTTATCACATTTTGTATGGATATAGAAGTGGGCCATTATGAAAGATATAAAGGAGGTAACAAAAGAAGAAAGAAAAGGTCGAATGAACGCACAAAGGCGTAGAGAAAGAGTTATTCATAGGTTAGTTCACATTGGCAGTCATAAGTTCCGGAAGAGGCATGCGCAAGACATTTTATAGGTGTAACTAAGTGTGTCTTCCTTGGAAATTTTAGACTAAGCTGGCCCATACGGATGCAGTGGCTCATTGATGCGTAGCTTGTAAATTGAATTAAGTCTGTTTTATACCTCTGAAGAGAAAACGAATCAATGCTGTCATCGGATTGCATCTTGTGGGCAATCTCTAAAGGTTTACGGCAAGCTTAAGAGCTTAGCTAGAAGAGCTTGTGTTCGGATAGCTAGCGATTACAAAGAGCCTTAGCCATATTCTAAAGATAATAAAAATAAATCTTTATACCGAAAGTTTTTGATCCTATAATATTCAACAATACCGGGGCTTACGGCTTTGTAAAGTTCTGGTAAAAATAACTGAAAATGTGGGTGATGAACGGGGATATACGCATCTCCAATGTCCGCAGACACAGCTGTCAGCGTCAATGAATAAACGTATTTTGATGGCAAAGGCTAGCAAATTCTCAAAAAGCCGATGCTTGTCATCCAGGCCGCATACTGGAATCATATTCTTCTCAGCCTGTAAATGCAAGTTCGAATACAGGGTTATTGTTGTGCCTGTAGGAAGAAGGAAAAGAAAATGCACGGGTCTGCTACTGGCTCTGTAGCTGAGTCACCTCCGCTCCCTCGTGCGGACAGAAGAGAAATATAATGTATAATTGGTTCACAGGAAGGGAAAGGAACAACTTTGTTTCTGTGGACACCTGAACCGCGCCGTAGGGGAAGGGAGGAAGGTGGGAATGAAAGTGGGTAGAGAGAAAGAGGAGCCGTAGTGGAGGGCTACGGAGTAATTTCGACCAACTGGGGATCTTAACATGCGCTGACATCGCACAGCACACGGACGCCTCTTCGCTTCGCCTCCATCGAAACGTAGCCGCCGAGGTCGGGTTCGAACCCGGGTACTCCGGCGCAGTAGTCGGGCGTCTTACCACTGCACCACCCCGGCGGGTGCCCGACAGAAGAGAAAATAGAAAAGAAAGAAAAGGAAGAGGGAGAGAAAGACACGCTCTAGTGCCAATATTCTAGAGCACTATAGACGCACGCAGCAACAACAGCCGTCGTCCACCCCCGAAGCGGTGGCAGGTGCAAGGACAGCCTACAGCAGATAAAATCTCGCTGACAGACAAGCCCCCGCCGCAAGCAACCTACCTGTCCCAGCCCCATCAAGAGAGTACTGCTCCCAGACTGTTCGAATACGGGGAAGCAAATGAGACTGAGGTAATGCCATGACCAGGTCTGTAATTGCAACAAGTCAGTTCTGGTGTGTCTCCTATATCCACTATCCTCCGGCGCTATATATATATATATATATATATATATATATATATATATATATATATATATATATATATATATATATACACACATTTATTAAGGGGAAATGAGGGTGCTCGTTATAATACATGAAGGAAAGATGCCAACAGTCGGCGAGGCCAAGGAAAGCGTTGGGGATGGTACTTTATGTCATTTTTTTTAATGTTTACTTGGATAAACACAGAAATTAGTAATGTAATCTGTTTAGGGGAAAGATAATTAAACACAAAGTAGAAGAAAAAACAACGTGCCGATGGTGGGAACCGAACCCACGACCTCCGAATATCGCGTCCGGAGCTCTTCCAACTGAGCTACATCGGCCGCTGTCCCCCCTGCTACTTGCTTGGGTATTTATGTTGTCTGTATACGAACCTTGAGGTTCGTATACAGACAACATAAATACCCAAGCAAGTAGCAGGGGTTCGTATACAGACAACATAAATACCCAAGCAAGTAGCAGGGGGGACAGCGGCCGATGTAGCTCAGTTGGAAGAGCACCGGACGCGATATTCGGAGGTCGTGGGTTCGGTTCCCACCATCGGCACGTTGTTTTTTCTTCTACTTCGTATTTAATTATCTTTCCCCTAAACAGATTACATTACTAATTTCTGTGTTTATCAAAGTAAACATTTAAAAAAAATGACGTAAAGTACCATCCCCAACGCTTTCCTTGGCCTCGCCGACTGTTGGCTTCTTTCCTTCATGTATTATAACGAGCACCCTCATTTCCCCTTAATTGATCTGCTTGTAGCTTACGGGGGTCTCGGTTCTGGCAGTCTTGAAGCCATAGGTAGCGTAAGAGGGTTCTAGCACAGCTTTCGCCCTCGCTCTTGATCACGTTCTACGTGACGCTGGCGGCAACAAAGGACGTTCTACGTCCGCCGCTATGGTTGAGGGTGGCGCTGGTGAACACTCTCAAGGTTCGTATACAGACAACATAAATACCCAAGCAAGTAGCAGGGGGGACAGCGCCGATGTAGCTCGGTTGGAAGAGTAACGGACGCGATATTCGGAGGTCGTGGTTTCGGTTCCCACCATCGGCACGTTGTTTTTTCTTCTACTTTGTGTTTAATTATCTTTCCCCTAAACAGATTACATTACCAATTTCTGTGTTTATCCAAGTAAACATTAAAAAAAATGACATAAAGTACCATCTCCAACGCTTTCCTTGGCCTCGCCGACTGTTGGCTTCTTTCCTTCACATATATATATATATATATATATATATATATATATATATATATATATATATATATATATATATATATATATATATATATATATATAGCCTTTCACTTGAGTGCACCAGCTCAATTGGGTTAAATTCACAGTGATAAGGAGGCAGCCGGACTGCGTCGTGGTCAGCATTTTTTGCCAGAGTATCAAAGCGGTACGCAGAATAGCGATGTTTAAGCTCGTTTACAACCTCCAGCTTAGCTGGCCACCCGAAAACGGAATGGTTTTCTTATTTTTTTGTTTTTGTTTGTTCTGTGAACCATGACTCAATATCATCCTTATAGTAGGCGAAGGTGGTACTTTTTCGAGTTGCAAATTGTGGTAGTAAGCGTTAACTATCACTGTTACATTGTTTCAATCTATGTTTGGCCCTAATGGTTTCATGAACCATTTTTTTAATCGAGCGCCGTCCATTCTGGTTGTGGTAACCGGCAGTTCCCTTTGTAGCGCGAAAGCTCAGGCGCTCGTTTTCGACGAATCCATTCTCACTGCCAGCGTGCACCATGATCAATTTGCCGCCTTTGCCGCTTGGTGCGCGAAGTCCAGATGTTAGGCCTTGGCGAAAGGCATCTTCCCTTGGCGCCAGTGTGGTGTCTTCCAAACTTTCTCTTTAACTTGGCCTGCATTAACCCAGGTCTCATCATGATATAAATGGTCCCGAAAAGGAAGGTGAATTTTATGCTATTTTGTCATCTCATTGAGAGTTGAAAGCTAAATAAGAACGCAATAAACCCGAAGTGTTTCTGACGCGCTTTTCGATTTATGACCGGCAGAGGTTAATAAAATGCATATAGACTCACACATGCAGCCCCGAAGCGGCCCCGTCGCTCTAAATCAAAAGAGATCGCAGGGCACGTGAGACGATGCACCTGGACGGTTTTCATCGCGATCATGACGCAATGAAGCCGGCAGTGAAAGACACTCAACTTACGTATGACCACATCACTTCGACTATTACGCGCCTGCCTCTCCAGGCCCACGCAGCTGCTTCCGACAATTCGCTGTGCTTTTCCATTTTAATTGATTTATAGTTCTGCAATTACATAACAATACCACTCTTAAATGCACTAAATAGGCTTCCAAACCCCGACTAATATCTTTTTCTCCCTTTCAAAATTTCTGCTTTTTGCAGACAGTCGTGCAACTGATGAAGCACAGGGAGAATTCAGAGTCCTCTTTCAACGCGGCAGCGTTAAGGAGCTCGTGTCGCAGAAAAGCCGGTGTCGTCGGCGTCGGCGGCATTGGCCGTGAGCGATAAATCCCGGCATGCACTTCATAAATAAAAAGAAACTTCCAAGATGGGCTGGGTGGAAATCGAACCAGGGTCTCCGGAGTGTGAGACGTGGACGCTACCGCTCAGCCACGAGGTTTTTTTTTTTTTTATTGCCTTGATGCTTGAAAGCGGTACAAAAGTGCTTCTAGTGAATGAGGTGTTGCCTTAGAAACGTGCCGTAGACGTTATACTGCGGTGTATATCGGTAATTATGAGCATGTTACTTACAGAAGTCGCAGTTACACGAGTAGCGAAGTACGTTTCCGCTACATTTCTTCTGCGCTCTGCGCAAATGCAGAGCCATCTTGCGGCAAACACAGAAGAACCCCTCCTCGCAATGTGCGGCGCTGCCCCGACACGTGGCGCGGCACTCGCCCCTGACGTTTCGCCGTGCACCCTCACGGGTTGTAGAATCAAGCGTCTTTCCTTTCTTTAGGTGCAATAACGCTACCGCGTTCCACTCTTGAAGGCGAAGCTTAATAGTCCTCCAATTTTTTTTTTTGCCCATGTCTGCCTGTCTGTGTAGGCTGAGCTTTTATTTGCAGCGAGTAGTTAGATCATTTAAAATGTGTTTAACCAGTCGTTAAAGGGAGCGTAGATCCGCTTTTATTTTGATCGCCACAGTAAAAAAAAATCATCTTACATAGTTGTACCTTTATGGAAGTTCCTAAGTAGGAAAGAAACGAAGCGCCTTTGACAATTCTCGTTAGTCGTCAAAGTAGTGGGAAATACAGCCTTGTGTCCAGGGCTCACCGAGCCTGCTGTTTCGTCGTACGACGCGTGCGAAAATTGAAAAAGATTTCAAAGACAGGTATCGGAAGGATGCCACCATTGCGGGTTTCTGGGAAGCTACTCAGTAAGGGTTCAGCTTTCTGCGGCCATCTGATGCATCTGTCCGGAGGAGTCGAGCTTTCGAAGCGAAATGCCGGTGGGAAAGGGGCGGACACTAGTTTCACTTTTGTCGAGGCTAATAATAAAAAAAAAATCTGGAATTTCCTTTCCGTTAAGGGCGCGCCTGAGACTAGAAAGAAGGCGTGTAGATAGGAAAATACCCATCGATCTGTCACTTTTCCCAGCGCAAATGCACTGGAAATTACTTTTGTAAATACTTTTTAAGTGTAAATATTTTTTGGCATAGGCAACATGTTTGATTGCGTGCGTAAGATGATTACTTTATATAAGCGACCGCGGGACGAGTGTCTCTATGCCTATCTTAATGTTCTGACGAACGTGATGTGTTTTCGCGCATCTGTGCGATACCAATTTTCGCTCAGAGGTTACACTTTTTGCAGATGAAATATTTTGCTTTAATATCAAGTAAACACCGGTGTGCTACGTAGCGGCTGATGACTTGTAATCTGGTGGAGGCAATTTATGAAATACTGGTTCGCGAATGGAATTTTCACTCTTGCAGCTGTCCTCGCCGGAGCGCAGGATTCAGTGACTGAAGCCTTAGCGTGCCAAGCGTCTCAGCAGAGGATGAGAAATTCGCAGATAATTGAATTTGGCTGGTTAAAAAGGCGGAAAGCTCGCCAAGAATACTGTAAAAAGACGACTCAAAAGAAAATAATATTTAAAGAGCGCTAGCTTAGTTCCAGATTGTTGTTTTGTTTAAATTAGAAAAAAAAAAAAGATTCAACCTACACACAATTCGCGTCAATTATGAGCATGTCTTGAGACATTGCACGAAAGTGTTTTTATATAAAACCGAGAGGAGATACAGGAACGGATCTAAATTCAGTGATTCCACTCTCTGCTTCGTCTTTCATTGAGGAGTTTTCTACGGAACCACTAGAATTAGTTTTTGTACTATGGAAATCTACTGCTGACGTCTTATAAAATTGGCACTGAATTTAGGGCGAGGTACTTTTTTCTGCTAATCCGAACGTCATCCTTATACTTGACAATTGGGAAGTGTAGAATGAATTGTCGTAACCGCGTAAAAACTGTCAAAGTTTGCTCGTTTCCGAGAAAATTCAGTCGCAAGAGAAGCATTCCACAGGGACACACGTGACTACAATAAACACACACCTTATAGAATAAAACAAGAGTTTAAAAGAAATCTCAAGCCCTGTTCTAGTGTCGTTCTGGTGCACTAGGACTGCATGGTTCTTCCCCAACCACTTCCAATAAAGTGCACATTTTTAATGTTGTACAAAAAATAACAAGGAAAGAAAAGCGACAGAAAACCTAGATGGCAACCAAACCATGCTGATTAGCTAGAAGTCGTCCCTTGTACAACCTGCGATGAATAAAGCCCGATGAAAAGGATCAAGAATATAAATGTAGGTTTGAAGAATACGTTAGAAAGGGGTTGAAGGGTACCTTAGAGGTACATTTTGTGCTTTCAAAGGTGCGTTTCTTCAGTGCAAGTGAACGGATTGGCGTGGAATGTTACGCAGCACAATCATATGTCAAGTCTATTTATGCCACAGCGAGAGATTTTCATTCATTTCACAAGGTCGAGAGAAACCTTCGAAGCGCATCTCTCTTCGCTACTTTTCTTCGCGGCCAACTTTCCAGGCTTGCTTTGAGCTTTGTGGTTGCCGCTTTCTTTGTGCTGTTAGTATTTTTGCGTCATCTTCGAGTGAATGCACTTGTGCTGTTAGTATTCTTGCGTCATCTTCAAGTGAATGCACTTCGTTAAAAAGCAGACAAAACTGTAGCCTTGCTACGCACGCTGGCTTCCCCAGAAGCCCTATAACGTGACTGAAAATGAAAATCCTTATCGGATTAGCACAGTGAACCAACTGCGCAAGGCCAGATTCTGCATGAAACGAAAAACACGCTCAGTGTCACGCATTTCTATTTTTATGCGCTGATTTATCTTACTTTGCTGGGTCGTTACCGTAATTTTAAGCACAAACTCTGATGAGCAACGAAATTAGTCACGTTCAGTGAGCTTTAGTAAAATGTTAGGTAAACAAAAATTATGCACTTTCATTCACCACTGATCAAAAGCAAATGGCAGCTTCAAAGCAGCAGACGATCATTTTTCTCAGCAATGCAGACGGCTTAGAGAAGCTGGCGAACGTAAGCAGCCGGTAATCAAATAAGCGAAGCTCTATGACAGGAACCCATGGTTTTGGCGTGGACGTCGTGAATCATGAATTTCTTCCAGCTGCTTCTGAAAGGCAAATGGTTATTGATGGTTTTATTGGTGCTAAGATATGCGGCAAAATGGCGTATCGTATTTGGAGTTTAACGTCCGCAAGCTGTAAGTCGGCTGAGAGGAACGACCCAGTTGAAGCTCTCTGAATAATTTCAGCCACTTCGGTCAGCACAAGGGGCGCTTAAATCGCACACTATAGGGGCTTTTTTGTATTTCGCTTAAATTAAATTCCAGCACGCACAACCCAGGTTTCATCCTGATAAATAAGCAGCAGTTATGGTAGTTGGGTTCACACAACGACGAAATAACCTTACATGTAAATGGCCTTTCGGCAATCGCTCCGTCAGAGTTACTCGCTTGAGCAAATGTACAGTTGCGAAGAAACGTTTGCCAAAATTGTGTGTGTGTGTGTGTGTGTGTGTGTGTGTGTGTGTGTGTGTGTGTGTGTGTGTGTGTGTGTGTGTGTGTGTGTGTGTGTGTGTGTGTGTGTGTGTGTGTGTGTGTGTGTGTGTGTGTGTGTGTGTGTGTGTGTGTGTGTGTGTGTGTGTGTGTGTGTGTGTGTGTGTGTGTGTGTGTGTGTGTGTGTGTGTGTGTGTGTGTGTGTGTGTGTGTGTGTGTGTGTGTGTGTGTGTGTGTGTGTGTGTGTGTGTGTGTGTGTGTGTGTGTGTGTGTGTGTGTGTGTGTGTGTGTGTGTGTGTGTGTGTGTGTGTGTGTGTGTGTGTGTGTGTGTGTGTGTGTGTGTGTGTGTGTGTGTGTGTGTGTGTGTGTGTGTGTGTGTGTGTGTGTGTGTGTGTGTGTGTGTGTGTGTGTGTGTGTGTGTGTGTGTGTGTGTGTGTGTGTGTGTGTGTGTGTGTGTGTGTGTGTGTGTGTGTGTGTGTGTGTGTGTGTGTGTGTGTGTGTGTGTGTGTGTGTGTGTGTGTGTGTGTGTGTGTGTGTGTGTGTGTGTGTGTGTGTGTGTGTGTGTGTGTGTGTGTGTGTGTGTGTGTGTGTGTGTGTGTGTGTGTGTGTGTGTGTGTGTGTGTGTGTGTGTGTGTGTGTGTGTGTGTGTGTGTGTGTGTGTGTGTGTGTGTGTGTGTGTGTGTGTGTGTGTGTGTGTGTGTGTGTGTGTGTGTGTGTGTGTGTGTGTGTGTGTGTGTGTGTGTGTGTGTGTGTGTGTGTGTGTGTGTGTGTGTGTGTGTGTGTGTGTGTGTGTGTGTGTGTGTGTGTGTGTGTGTGTGTGTGTGTGTGTGTGTGTGTGTGTGTGTGTGTGTGTGTGTGTGTGTGTGTGTGTGTGTGTGTGTGTGTGTGTGTGTGTGTGTGTGTGTGTGTGTGTGTGTGTGTGTGTGTGTGTGTGTGTGTGTGTGTGGAGGGGGGCGGGGCAGGGGGGGGAAGGGCAAGAAAATAAATAATTTCTGCATAAGTAGGCATTAGAAGTCAGCCAATAGGTGACAACTGTGCTTCATTCTCGCAAGAAATGCAAGCAGACTGATTAGCGAGGAAACAAAAGCATCGCGCCTTTGTTACACGCTGGCAGTCGGAAAGATCACCTAGCGAGTTTTAATTATTCTTTCCGTATTCTGCACGATGCTCAAGTGATTAACTGCTAAGTGCTTGCCTCAAGGTTGCTCTCTGATTGTTACCGAAATCTCCAATTACTGTTGCATCGCGTCCATAAGCGCCGTTGTTCTCTTCATTATCGCTCAACATCGATATTTCTGCTTGTCGCCAACGCTAAACTTAGTTTCTTGCTTCGATAATCATCAGAGAAGCCATGAACGTATGGTAGTTAGCGAAATAAGACGCTGAGCAGGAACCGAGCCGCTCTGCACATTTAACTCGCAAACTATCTTGACGTGACGGCGCGAAGTCAGACGCGTCGCTCAGGTGAGTTAATTTTGTGCCGTTAAATAAGATAAGCGCTTGTTTAAAATCATTACGTTTAATGAAAACAACAACAACGACAACAGCAAAGAAAGGGGTTTGTCAAGAGTGCATCGTCACTAGCCAGGACATAACATGTCGGCGCTCGTGATCACGTAATCCGGCAATGTTTTTGAGAAATACGCCAGAGTGTTTTCCTTGCGTCGCCATGGGCATTGCTTAGTGCCACTGCTGTCATCAACTGCCGATGTACCCGGTCGCAAACTATATGATAAAATATACGGTTTGTCCTGCATTGCGCGGGAGTACACAAATAATTGTGACCTTTAGCACTCTGTATTGAGCGTAATAGCCTTCCAACCTTCCTACGGGAACCTGCGTACAACTTGCGATCTTATTGATTCAAGAGTGCCAACCTCACCAACCAGTTGCACAGCTTAAGAGAAATGTCTCCAGTTTCCCGTTTTCGTCCCGTTATATTGATCCTGATGGCAAATGGTGCTTAATTTGGTCATGCCCTAATAATTACCTAAAAAGCGGCGTGCTACACTACAGGAAAAATTTTTGGCATTCTTCTGTAGATACTGTAGATACTCTAACAATGTTTTTTAAATATGCAGTTAATGAGATCACCTTCCATGGCGACCGAGAATCAGTGTGGTCAGCTGCTTACTGCGAAGAGATATTACGAGGTTGTTGACTCCAGTACCTCCTGTAAGATGTAAGGTTGAAAGTTGGGCGAGTTGAATCTGGTTCATTTTGAAGGTAGCGCGAAAAACGAGGACCAAGAGTAGAAGGCGCTCGTGTTGTGTCCTTCTACTCTTGGTCCTCGTTTTTCGCGCTACCTTCAAAATGACCAAGATTCAACTCGCCCAACTTTCAACCTTACTACTATATATTTCTTCTACAACGGGCTCTGTTACGTGTTTTAACTCCCAACTCTCCAGTCCAGCCTCGCTGGCCACTGCGCTCGTGTTGTGTCCTTCTACTCTTGGTCCTCGTTTTTCGCGCTACCTTCAAAATGCTCCTGTAAGAGTTATAGGATTGAGCTTGGGCTGGTTGAGTCAACGTAGGGATAGGATAGGAAATGCGTACAAATTTCGAGAAAGGTCTTGTGCTAGTAGCAGAAGAGGTCCATCTTCCGTCTTCTCTATTCCAAGGCTCCGCTGAGCTTCGCTGCTCGCTGGGCGTGCTGGATTAGACCTAGTTGGCAATCCAAATCGCCGCTGGAGAGCCGGCTCTCCCACTGTTCCGCACTCGGGTCTTGAGTGTACGTAAGGCTTATACATTATCAGTTGCTTTGATGAAAGCTATGAAGGAGGCAGCACAGCAAGTGATGTAAGCTGGATATACGTAAGAAATACGACATATTTGGGTCTTCTGCACGTTGTCGTTCCCAAAGGAATAAAAAAAGGCCAAAATTAATTCAAGGAGTATAATTGCTCTGTAGGGTGCTGGTTCACCTTCACATTACAATTCAATGTTTGTGGTCAACAAGAAAAAGTGGATCAGGAATCAATTCAAAATTATTCCTATGCAATTGTTTTCATGGGGGAGTATTCAGAGAAAATATGCTGTAACGTGAAGGCCATAGTTTTTTAATTTAATCGAGGCAATATCAATGCTGCCGCCAACTTCTAACATATTTCAGGAAGCCCAATTTTTAATATCAAAATCAGCTTTCATCATGCCAGTTGTCAGTTTTGGTGGATATATTGAATCGTGACGCCAGAGAAAAAGATTTATTAAATAACTTAACCGAGATAATCTAGAAATGCTAAGAAAACGTTTATGCTCGCAAAATTACCGATGGGGAAAGTTGAGTCAACCAAAATCGTCCGGGGGTCAATCGAGAGTCGGGGAAAAAACTCAGTAGCTACAAAAATAGTTTATTTGTAGCAGTGAGCTGGACATATACTAGCCACAGTTTTTTGAAATGCAGAATATAGTTTATCGCTAGAGTTCCTGCCAAACGAGACGAAATAACAGAAGACTATGACAGAGGAGAACCGCGCTATCATATTGAAAGTGTTGCATAAACAAATCGAAGAGGAACGCTTCAAGAATTTATTGGCAGGCGTGTTGGTACATACTTACAATTCGCGAGCTCATAAGCCATCAAAAATCAGAAGTTGCTACGAGGCAGTACCGCCTCATAAAGCTTAACCCCCCAATCTAGAGCCTTGAAGTGTCCTGCTTTCTCTTTTGTAAAAACAATTTACGACCGATAATGAATAAAGTGGGGTGGCTCAGCTAATTGCAGCAACACTTTCGTTCCATTCTAAGACCATCCATCATTGAAAGTGAATGATAAAAGGTTTGCTGAAGTAAGGAGTGACCGCAAACAAAAGTAGTAGGATTAGTTTCATTACAAAGTGTGCTTTTATATTCAGCTAGGAATTTTTAACACCTCCTATACGTGCACCTGTGCACGAACCGGCACTTGACGCGGAATCCAAAACGGTAACAAGCAACGCCTCCCTTTGTAAGCTACTTCACTCAGTGCTGTCCTGCGTTCAACAGTCGTCGCGAGCTGAAGTCCACAACCTTCCTACACGCATGCATGAAGCGCTGCCTCTGTTCTCAGGCAAATGACTGCCAGGCTAACCAGCTCTGACTGAAACATTTCTGAAGGATCAGAAATTAATTTTTCACATTAGTGGATCCAATATCTACAGCATGAAACGTCAACAATACGCGTTGTACGTTGTCACAGAAATTCCTCAGGCCAATATAAGAGGCCATATATAGTAAAAAAAAAATAATAATAGAAGGAAAAGTCTCTTTCATGTCTAAGTACATGTTTGGTATCTTTTTCCGTTCGGTTATCTTGCATCCTCGACCGCGTACGCAAATTGAATACTTAACGCTTTTAAGATTACTGCGGTAACAGGGATCAATTTTGCTTACAATAGGCAGCACTTTTGAAACAAGCATACAAACATAGACAACGCAGCCAAGATACGCTATATTTCGTCAGCGTTATGGCCTATGTTTTCGAGACTAAAGCACAAATCAACAGGTGGCCGTCTTCGCCGCTTGACGCAGAGGCATTACAGCAAAAACAAATTTGAATCGTGAATAAAATTGGTGTTTCTGCTTACTTAAGAATATCATCATCGCCATCATTATAATCGTCATTCTACTGCGCCCATCCTAAGACAGGTCTATGACGTATTTGTCCAGAGGACCCGCTCGTGTGTTACTTAAAGATAAACTGTGTTGTAAGCAGCCCCTTTTTTCGCTGCAGTGCTTTCCACCCCCTTTTTTCTTTTCGTCGTAAAGATCGTGTATGTACGAAGCATGTGAATTTGCCAACTACGTAATGGAATAAAGTTCCCAGCGCAGAACGTTTTGTGAAGAAAAGAGAAGCAGCCGTGACCATTGTTAAAACAGCAACGCTCTTACATAGCGCGGAAAACTTAGGCACATGCATTGAAAACTTGTAACACTTCTAGGGTTGAAAAT
This sequence comes from Amblyomma maculatum, assembly GCF_055883805.1. Lineage (NCBI taxonomy): Eukaryota > Metazoa > Arthropoda > Arachnida > Ixodida > Ixodidae > Amblyomma > Amblyomma maculatum. Next base: position 78,499,039 of record NC_139345.1, read on the forward strand.
TGCCTTACCGCTAGATAGCGCGACGTTAGCAGTGAAAGCTCTCACCTCTTTCAGCGTCGAATATTTCTCCGGAGAGAACGATCAAGAGCACGCAAGAGTGTCTTCCTCTTGTCGGCAGCACAAATTCAGCAGCGCGCGCATCCAGCTAACGTGACACGAGCACAAAGATCAACGTGAGCGATCGCTCTGAGTGGAAATGAAGCGTTGCCCTCCAACGGTCGAGCGATGCAACCAACTAGCGGGACGTCAGGCGCCTCCTTTATCCGCCGCGTGCTGCGGCAGGATAGGAGCTGCCGCCGCCGCAAACAAAACAGCCCGCTCCACCGGTATCCCGGTATCCAACACAAGTGTCGAATAAACCGGCCAGGAGGGGCGAACCGAGCGAAAGCGGCGAGCATCACGTGGGCTCGCGATCGTTGCCTCAGGTGTCCGCAAGATGGCGAGCACGACGCGAGAGAAGCCTACAGGGTTTCGAGAGACTCACGCCCGCTTCGGTGGAGGTAGCGGGCACGCGACTATTGTGCGCGGCGTACGCCTCGCGCCCAGCACGAGAGATCTGCGCAGATTGGGATAAAATGTCGCGCCCTTTAAATTATGCACTTCTGAAATAATCACGGACATCGAAACATTCGCGACCTATTTAGAAGGCTTGTCATTCAGCAAAGAAGATATCGCAATTGATTTAAACGCAAGCGTGAACAATAAGCTAGAAGATAGCGCCACTATCCAGATTAATATTTTGTGAAATATTTTTTTTTTTCCTTGGTAGCAAGCCTTAGTTAAAAAACATGTTCACTTACCCACTATGTAAACGAAGCTGATTGTGAGCATAGAGTACTTTGTGAACGAAGCATAAGCAGCAGTGGTTATTTTCAAAACAGCCACGCTCTTATTGCATTCTGACTCAATTTTGCCCATGGGTGAGGTTTGGTTTAGCTGTAAAGCTTCTGCATCAGACGACTAAGAGCACCACTTGCTGACCTGTGCTTCACAGAAAAAAGAATAAGTGTTAAGTGTAACAGAATATAGCGTATGTTATCTGTGCTTTCTGGGTTTGCATGCTTGGGGTCAACTGTGCGTCAGACAAATTGCTTCCTATAGAGCACGGTGATCGAACGGGAGGAAAATAGCAATTGCTTTTATGACAGACCGCTCTAGATGCAAATTCTTGCCTCCTTATCTAAAAATTAAAACACCACCATTGTTGATGACACTACTACTCTGTGCACGACGCAAATACACAGTCAAAATTTTTTACGCAACTTGCGCAACATCACCCACTGAATTACTTGCAAAGGATATATGCTGCAGTGGTTCAGAGAACAAGGTCGCGGTGTCAATATGCGGCCCTCGTGACCGCATTTGAGAGGGAGACGAAATGGAGAGCACTCACGCACACTGAGATCCCGGGCTTAAATGAAGAATTCCTGGTCTGTAATTTAAACGCCATGCACTCGCTGGCGGGTTCATTTCAGTGGGGATCCAGCTGCGGAGTGCTCAAGCTTTCTTTTTTTGCTTCTTTTTTCTTTTTCTCGCACGAAAGTAATTTTACAATATTCAAATGCTACAGAGAATATTTTCCCATTGCGAGGACGCTATAGAGTGCACGGAATTAGATGCTATGTTATCCACACATTTCTTATTATTGTGATACAAGTTATTAATTCGAGGAATATAACGTGCAGAAACCGTATTCTATTACGTCAACAGTCCATTAAAATTCAACGTATTAAAACTTCAAATCGAAAATTCAGTTCAGTTTATGACGTCTCACTAAATCGTGTAAATAATTATATATTGAATGAAGTTCGTCAATACAAAGCATTGGGCTTCTTTCAAAGAGACTAACTGTTCTTTAGACGGAGCGCGCAAAACGATGCCGAGCACTATAAAGAAAGAGCTTTGTATCATGGGCTCAGTCCTTGTAGCACTCTCGTTTCTACAGCTGAATTTCAAATTCGTACTCATCGTTCCATTCTTTGCATCAAAGATTTCCAGGTAATCTCCACCTTCAATTCTTGCAAATGACACGGCAATCGCATAAGAAGTAAAACTAAGATTACATGGACTATTAAAAATAGAACGACGAGGATTAGTTGCAAGGCTGAGAACAAAGAATAATGCTAACGTGAATATAGAGACCCATTTGAAGCATGACAACAGCAAAAAAAGAAACACGTAAAATTTTAAATGCCCTACGCGATTAATAAGAGACCTTCGCAATTAATTTTATTCGTCGATTTTCGGCAGCTAATCGCTGTCGTTCCAACAAATGGCTGCTTCTTAGTTTAATCTTCCAGCTTGTTCAACTCAGCCACTTTTGCGCTTGTCGTGTCATGGTAATTACACCGGCCTAATGTTCAAGGAAGAGATTACCATGTTTCCGTAGTCCTTTATAACTCGAGCATCGGCTGTTCTCTGTGGTGTAAAACTGCATATCTATGAGAACTCAGTGAAAGTTTCTACTTAAGAAGCATTAACTTGATAGTTTCTGCGATTTTTATTGCCTTCGTGGGCAAAGTAACATGAAAAGGCCTGTAATATTGCGTAGGAATTTTAACATTAACACATTCAGAGGCTTTGCATAAACATTTAGGGAGCTTCTGGTTGTTAGTTTTTAACATTGGGGTAAAGATGGGAGTTCTTGACTGTCTTACTTACAGATATGATGTACAATTTAGCTTGGTTAGGCGGAATGCGAACTAGGAGCGCTTTTCCCTGCGGTGCGGCTTCGTTTAGGGGTTCAGTTTTCCACATCAAGCAGGCGTCAGACAAAGGTCGGCGAAATTCTCGAGCGGGGATCTTATTGGTACGAAATATTAGAATGTTCAGGGATCTCTTCTTTCTTTTTATGGGTGGGTTGGTTTTAAAGAAATCAATGACGTGGTTCTTATTTTATGGTTTTTATTTTTTGGTTGATTTCTTTCTGTCTAATACCATGGCAACTACAGGTGCGCCTTCGGAGTGCACACATTCTCCGCATACACGCTATCGACAGAAACACCACATACCGTGGCAGAGAAATGACATCCACGACGTCGCAGTAATCCAAAGGTAGCAGCCTCTTTTTAAATCCACGTTGAAAGCAAACCTGATGAGAACAGAAAAAGTGGAAATACATTCAGGGCTCTGCATTTTGCCAAGTGGGCCTAACACTTATAATATTCTTTCTAGTTGCACTGTAACGACAAAAGTCCTTATTTATGTGTAACCCTGAACAAATGGCGCCAAATGGGCACACAAGTAACAAAGGTACAACGTACAGGTGAATTTTGTTGTAGTTTTCGGTAAAAACGCTCTCTCCGGGGGATAACGTCACGCTTAAAACAGATTTCATCACCGTTCTGAAAGCCTACAAGACGCCATACGTTTACTTCCTCATTTCGCTGAAACAAAATGTGCTTCTCTTCTATTTTACGTGTAAGTAGGCAGCACTGAGATACAGGTTAGTCAGCAGCAACGTTTTGGCTCACCATGCAAAACAATTTTAAATGTTCTTCAAATAAGTGATTCACGCATTCTACCCCTAAAGGTTTTTCCTTCATAAAATCCCACCCGCATCCTATCCCTAAAGGTTGCTCCTTCATAAAATCGACCGGTGCCTGAAGAACGAAGAAAAGAAAGGAAAGACAAAAAAAAGCCTTTCATCCTGATTGCTCTTGTTGTGATCAACAATACATCAAGATTTTGCTTCATATCGCAAAGGTGAAACGTGCATATATATGCTTAGCGGAAACTAAGCAATTTATGACATAAAATTTCGTCTGCTTAGGTTTTTACGTTAGCTCAATGAGACTATAGTAAGCGCCTTAAAAAAGCAACGGGCTTTTGCGTATGTATGGTGGAGTTTCAAGCCAACTACAAAGGTGGCATACAGTGAAGACGTTTTCTGCACGGAGAAAAGCATCAGAAAGCCCGTAAACTATTTGGGAGGTCTTAGCTCTCAAACAATTTCTTTGATATTTTGGGACGCCCGAATTGCACTGTCTTTGATTTTAGCATTAAAAGTCGTGGATTATTTCTAACAAAAAATGTGTAACGCATACGTGTAGATAGCCACAGACGAATATAATGCAGAATATCTTCGTGGTACAGATTGACTAGTGGGAGAATAATCTTTAGCGGTTAATTACCATAAGTATCAACACTAATAAACAAGAAAGAAATTTCTATCTTTAA
>NC_139345.1:78508217-78605717 GCF_055883805.1 Amblyomma maculatum
AAACAAATCGTTTAATGTTTCGTATATATATTATGCGCAGTGACAACACTAGGAATTGTTAGGCCGACAGTGCTAAGGTTTTTGTTGAGCGCCGAAAAAAGCTGCGTCGGCGCCTTAGAGTGTAGGCAAAATTCATACTGTTCAAAAGTGTTTGATGTCACATGTAGAGTGGCAGAAATTAAGAGTGAATAAAAAAACTTTATAAGCGGGAATTAAAATGTCGGAGTCTGACTCAAGCGACATGGTGCAAAGTAAATTAATTTCGCTATTAAGAAAATGACCGCATGAGAAGAGAACGTGGAGACCGTAGGTCCTGAGTAAAACGCACTACTTCTAGGCCTCGCAGAAACTTGGTTTTGGCGACGTAGCACTTATTGCAGGCGTTTGTGTGCAGTAAGGAGATGTGTGCAGGGATTTTTTACAAAACAGCCAGACATGCGGCTGCGCTGAAGCAGCGTGACAATAACAACACACAAAACGTCTAAAATCGTGGCAAGGGAATATGCATGGAGAGCACCATTATATATTGTACCCTCAAGGTAGGCTTATGTTTGATTACTTATTTTCGAAACGACTATGAACCGCGAACCATACAACACAATTTGCCCTGAATCCTCAAAATATACTGTTCTTTGCAGGCGTTACCACAAATGAAATTAGATCATATTTTCTTAAGATATTGTTACGGACGACAAGGAAGAAGAAGCGGGCAGTGGCGCGGGCAGAAGCGCTCGCGCTAGGCCCGCGAACATTCATTAAACGTCATCTACCATCGTCATCGGTCATGTTCTGTCTCCTGTCTTCATCGATTTGCCGCTTCGTAACTTTTGGTGGAGGTGCTGGATACGGCATCCCCATCCTCGCCTTGGAGCTCGATGCCATCTTCAAGCCGGACCATCACCGAAGGCCCAGGAACATCGCCGAGCAGCTTCGCCCCAGCCCTTCAAGCCCAGACCTGAACAACTACCACCGCCCAGCCCCCAGCCCGGACCTGAAGACAAGAAGAGACATACCGATCAGAACCGAGATGAAGGACCCGAAAGACCCGAATGACCCGAAGGAACCGGTGGACATGAACACGCAACCCCCGCCCAAGCTGCCCGGCGTGACCTCGAGCCATCGTTCCCATGGACTCTGGTGACGGATGGTTGACAGCTCCAAGGGAGGCGGATCACCCACGCATCAGACATCGTACCGGCAAGCCGTTCTATTCTTCCTTCTTCCTCTTCTTCTTCAAGCATCCAGACACGCCCATCATCATGCCATAAAATCATTAACATCGCTAAACTTCCTCGTCCACGATCGGGACGATCGCTCGGTGGCCCCGGGTCATGTTACGGACGACAAGGAAGAAGAAGAGGGCAGTGGCGCGGGCAGGAGCGCTCGCGCTAGGCCCGCGAACATTCATTAAACGTCATCTACCATCGTCATCGGTCATGTTCTGTCTCCTGTCTTCATCGACTTGCCGCTTCGTAACAATATATTCAAGATGTTTTCATGTCTTGGTGCTATAATATTATGTTCCCTAACTGTTGGTTACCTTTTTCGTTCCCTGCTAATTTTGCACCTTAGCTTTTAGCTTACAATATGCCAAATTCCCTCAATTCGCATTGTATGAGCAAAACGCACACACACGTATTGTACATACATACCTACATACATACATACATACATACATACATACATACATACATACATACATACATCGAATCCCGGCCTCGGCGGCCGCTTTTCGATGGAGGCGAAAAGCAAGGCGCCCGTGTGCTGTGCGATGTCAGTGCACGTTAAAGAACCCCAGGTGGTCGAAATTTCCGGAGTCCTCCACTACGGCGTCTCTCATAGCCTGAGTCGCTTTGGGACGTTAAACCCCACAAACCAACCAACCATACATACATACATACATACATACATACATACATACATACATACATACATACATACATACATACATACATACATACATACATACATACATACATACATACATACATACATACATACATACATACATACATACATACATACATACCCACTCACGCACCCCCGGTGGTTACGGCGCGAAGAGAAAGCGCGCACAAGTGCGGGCAAGGGCGGCTTTGTTTGGTGACTGTGCCTGCGACTGCGACTGCATTCGAAGTGTCAACATCTTATACTTTTACATTACATACATACATACATACATACATACATACATACATACATACATACATACATACATACATACATACATACATACATACATACATACATACATACATACATACATACATACATACATACATACATACATACATACAGCACATTGACTAAGCCCAGGATCCTTTGCATTGTAGTCTACGACGGAAAGCTGAAAAACTTTATCAACGCATTTATAAACAATTTTAGGCGCACTACAATGTCAAGCTCTCAATAGATTTCAAGTGCATGCACATACGTACATAGTATGTATGTATGTATGTATGTATGTATGTATGTATGTATGTATGTATGTATGTATGTATGTATGTATGTATGTATGTATGTATGTATGTATGTATGTATGTATGTATGTATGTATGTATGTATGTATGTATGTATGTATGTATGTATGTATGTATGTATGTATGTATGTATGTATGTATGTATGTATGTATGTGTGTATGTATGTATGTATGTATGTATGTGTGCATGTATGTATGCATGTATGTATGTATGTATGTATGTATGAATGTATGTATGTATGTATGTATGTATGTATGTATGTATGTATGTATGTATGTATGTATGTATGTATGTATGTATGTATGTATGTATGTATGTATGTATGTATGTATGTATGTATGTATGTATGTATGGTTTGTGGGGTTTAAAGTAACAAAGCGACTCAGACAATGAGACGCCGTAGCGGAGGTCTCCAGAAGTTTCGACCACCTGAGGTTCTTTAACGTGCACTGACATCGCACAGCACACGAGCGCCTTGCCTCTCACCGCCGCTTTTTGAGAAACAAATTAAAAGCAATTTAATGACGTCTCAACCTTATGCTAACCTACGTCGTACAAAACACGCATTTTTCTATTTTATCACCATAAATTGCACCTTGGGACCATTAGCTTAAATGCAAAGCTGCTGGGCTGTTTAGACATGTCTAATAATAACAACATAATATAACTAGTGTTAGGGAGCATCGACGAGATAACGTTACAAAGCAGAATGCACGAAGCAGGAAGCTCTAGCATCCTTAGGATCACGGTAGAAAGTGAGATCTAGCTTCCGTATTAGGCCATATTTGTCGTTCTATGTGTGTTGTATTAAGTGAACTACAAAGTTATTTGCAGACGCAGTTTGCATTGCGGACTTTCCGTTTTGTATTTGTGGCAACGTTATTTCAATCTTCACTCTAAGATAGAAAAGAAGTTTTACAGCTGTCGTTGTGCGGCGATTATAATGAATAAATATCAGCTCTTCCGATTTGACCACCCGTATGTTCTTCACCGAGTTAAAGATTGCTCGCTTAAATTCAAATAACGTTTTTTGTGGAAGGTTTGAATGACTTCTTTATTATTTCTCCATTTCGTAACATCTTTGTAGGATAAAAAAAAAAGGAAAGTTGTCAATTTTCTTTTTGTTACTTCTTTCCTGGCTGTTTCTTTTTTACATGAAATTCTTAAGACCGACTGATCAAAAATATTTTTCAATGATGAAAAAATACTCTCGCACGTTTCTTTACGTATTTTGTGAATATCAAATTTTCTTGGTAATTGTCATAGCAATATAGCAGTTTTCTCGTCCTATACTTCATTCAATTTCAGTTTTTTTTTTCTGGTGTCAGGAAAGTAGGAGGTAGTTAGAACGCAAGACACTTCAATATTTTTTTTTTTCAATGCGTTTTTGTCCAGAATCTCTCGTGCTAGGATAAACATTGTGCGTGAATAGTCCTGCCAGCTTTTATTCCGTATTGACCCTTATCTGATGGCTTCTCACCTCTCTTTCTTGAGGAATGTTTCAGAACAAACACCACGAGGGACTCCGCAAAGCTACTGGCTTAAACCAGTCACATCAAAAATGCCACCCTATGCACATTTGAACGGAAACAAAATATAGCAAACAAACCACAAAGAAGATTAAGGTCAAGCCTGTCAGCTTTGTATATTAGGTGGAGAACGATTTTGCTTACTTATCCTATAAGGAGAGCAGCGGCTACAGGCTTAATAAGAGTGGCAGAAAGGGAAGTTCTATGTATACAGCCCGGCGGGGGAAGCCAGTGCGGCACACGTGTGTCGGCTCTTGTTATTTTCTGTTGCTTCTTGCCTTGCGTGCGAGCAAACTCTTTCCAAGTGAAGGGCTCTGTTAGCCGAATAGCACCTTCCGCGTCGCGAGTGCCTGTGTTTGTACAACCGCGAGCAGCAGTCACTACTTCTGGAGGCCATGAAGAAAACGTATGCGCAATGTTTGCTTGGCGTCGGGACGCAATTACGAAAGTGGGACAGAACACAGTGTCGCGGCTCACCCCACGTCCCACGCCATGCCGTTCACCTACAGTTCTGTCTCAGCGCGCGTGCGTGGTGAAGCGGTGTTCCGAGATGGATTAATTGACCGGCAAAAGTTCGTTCAACCGTCCAACAATTAGTCTTTCGCGTAGTATGTGCATGTGTTCTGTTTAATTAATGTACATTGACTGATAGTGCTAAGCCTTAGCACTATCAGTTAAGGTTTCTTAACTGATTAAGGTTTCTTCGTAACATTAATGAGCCGTTTATTGATGTCTCTTAGGGAGCGTTGCATGGAAAGTTGCTTGCTTGCGATTCGCTAATGCGAAAGGTGAATTATTCCTTAATGGTTAGAAGCAGCGTACTTACAAGGGGCACTTTACTCAGCACACCAGCCACTGAACAGAGCTATTTTCTGCCAGCCTTGGCTAACAGGCCGAAAGTGACAAGTGGTGTGCTGCGCTTCCAGACTAAACATCAGGTTCCAAATTTTGATTTCACGTTACGTGCGATGCTTCCGCTAAATATATCATTTTCCTGTAGGGGCCAACCCGCAAATTTAGGAAGTCTAGTGTAAATTACGTAAAATCGATGGTGCTAAGTGCTTATGCCTATAATATGCATTCGAACACTTCTTGGCGTAACCAAAGACAAATCAACAGCGTAGGAAGACCAGCTATCGCTGGTTACATAAGCTACAAGCGACTGTTGTACATTGCTCACAGCAATGTTCGCCACTATGTTCACTGTTCCGAAAATTCAGAAAATCTAATTTGAACACCAGGTATACCATCTACCTTTACGTTAGTTTCGCGTTTAGTGAGTAAAAATTTACACGTTATAAAGAAGGAGTTAAACCTTCGTCTACGTCGCCCGCACGCTACGCTTGGTGGACCATAACTTATTGGCCATGACTAAAGATGTCTTGTGCTATTAAATCAAAGTAACCTTCAAATAATAAGTAATGCCGTTATCACAGACATTTTCTTCGAAGTTTGCATTCTTTTCTTATGAAAACCTAAGGATCTGGGCTAGCCCAGAGAGTAGTTGAACTCCCCCCCCCCCCCCCCCCCTTTTTTTTTTTTTTTTCAAAGAAATACGCACAAGCATTGGGGAGCAAAGTGAGTGCAACTCAGCTGTTTTCTGTTGAGATTGCCGAGTGTTATCTATCGACTATTAACAAGCATCACTGCGAAACTTACGGCAGCTTATATGCTGCATCCTACGGAACGAGTCACAGCTGCCTTGGAAAAACGAAGCTATAATCAAATTCATAAATATCCAAGACTGTGAGCGAATAGTGCAGGCAGACATTCGAGGCCTCTGAGCCACAAGATGCTGATATAACCCACCGTGCTGAGTGAGCGCAGCATGTCACCAAGGTAATGAGAGACATATCAAGTAAGTCAGAGTTGAATCGATGGAGATTTAGAGAAGACAGATGCAACTGAAACAAACTACACGTGGTGCGAGCTCTTTCCTGAGCTCCCGAAGCTAGTGCAGCATATGACCGAACCTATAGACGATAAAATAGAATGTCAAAATTCCGTCGTAAATACTATTTTTACACGGTTTAGTTCGGCAAAAAAAAATGATTAAGACACGAAGTCATTTAAATTTTCCAAAGAACGTTCGGAACTAAGAGGAGTTTTTCTATTGTTGTTGGTGTTGCTGTTTTGTATTTTTACCTTCTACTTTGCAGTAGCCATTAATTTTTATTGTGTTTCAGACAGAGTTCATGCAGACATATCAAATAAAGCGAACCGGGTTGACGAATCTCTGCTTAGTAATATAATTGCGTATAATTGGTTTCGCCGTATATTTCTAGTAAATAATCCTTAGCAAAAGCAGATGTTCGCTGCCGAAAACTCCGACTGAATGCAGAAAAACGTTAGGTGAATTTAATGGGTTTTTTCTGTAACTAATTCTAGCTTAATGTGTAGTCTTGATTTGATCACGTTATATGATCATGAGTACACGCAGTCGCGCCATAAGTAACGATAGGCTATAAAAACATTATAAAAGCTAATTAGGCACACGTGTTTGCAAAAAATAGTCTAAGCTAACTTTAACCACCTAAACGTGGTAACGAGGCATTTTTAAAGAGTAATCACTGCCACTCATCTAGCAGAGGTCCAAAAACATGAAGTGCTGCGAACCAGGTTGGGAAATCCAATGGCTATATAGAAAACCTAATGAGCCCTAAAGTCGTAAAATGAAGGCGAAAGAAACCCACTAAATGTTTTTTCGTAATCATTGTTTCGAACTTCTGCTCGACTTTTCTTGTGTGTAAAATAGTTCAAACATTTGTACGTTTGGTGCGTCATGCAAGCTCTTTGTGCATTGTCATTTTTTAAGTGTGCAGAAACTCAGCTATAGTCAGACTCCCCTCGCCAACCTCCTCGACCTCAGACGGAAAAAAAAACTGTTGCCGTACTTGTTTAGCAGATAAGCGCGTTTCTTTTTTTTTTTTTTTTTAACAAAAGAAAAATCACATGACTGGGTACTTCGAGAAATGAATATGTCCCCCTTTTGCGATCGGGTGCTGCCGGTGCGGAGGAGGGGGAGTGGGAGCCAGTGATTTTAGGTCGCAAAAACTAGATTTTTTCTTTCTTAGTCCACTTCGAATGCTGCGTTTGGCGCATCATTAAACAACTTAAAATACACAAAAGCCTGATTAAGTACAAATGTTATGCAAGTTTACGTATTCAAAGTCGAGGATATATATGATATATAATCAAATACCCTGGTATTCCTACCATTGCGTTTATCAAAAAGTGAATATTCACTTTTTATCGAGTACTGCATAACGCATATTCACGAATATTCAAAACTAATCGGATACAATGTGAGATTAAAATGCGTTACTATTCAGGGACATAGTATGAATCATATAAACGCCGTTTTCATTGATGGCTGTTTGAGGAACAGGTCCTCTGTAACATTGCGTAGCATGCAACTGCGAGTAGTCTGCGTGTACCGCGTCTTGACAGGGTCAACCTGCGTGGCAGAGTTCCTGAAGGCGAAGCATACGGGTTACCGGCGTCGCAGCCCGGTACAGCGAGGTTAGCCACAGTCTGTTTTTCATCTGCATATTGGAAATCATGGCTGATGATTTTGTCCCTCATATCAACTGAGCTCAGGCGTAGTAAGTAATAAAACAAATAATAAAAATGTATTCTGAGGTGCAGGAAATGAACGTTACAGAGCTCATATTATACTGACTACGCGCTGCCTGCGTCATAGCGGACATGACTGTGGGAATCAGCCGTACATTCAACTGTATACGTTACAGAGCGGTCGCTGGCATTTAGATGTTTCAAATTATTCTCGTTTTGCGCGACTATTCGCACTACTCACATTTAATTTTGCGAATATTAGTTTGTATATTATTCCATTTAGGTTTTAGCTCCATAGGTAGTGTTTATTTAGTTTCGAAAGAATACTTCTCGAGCATCTCCTATGCATTCGGAGAACTCGACCGGCAGATTGCATGATTGCACACGGCTGCCGTTAAAAGGCACAGAAATCTTTCGATTTTTGAATTCATAAAATTTAAGCAGCGGGTGAGATTGGTGTACCACTAGAGAAGTGCGAAGGCATAGCTAATCAAGACCAATATAGATGTATTGGCACTACTTCATCCGTTGCTGCCACATTAAACCTTGCACCTCACCAAACAGGCCTGGCATCTAGTTTCTGAATTGGGCTTTCTTAGTTTTCAATTTTGGACAAGACGAAACGAAGTGGCGTCCGTGTGCTGTGCGATGTCAGCGCACATTAAAGATTTATAGGTGGTCGAAATTACTCCGTAGCCCTCCACTACGGCTCCCCTTTCTCTATATCCACTTTCACTCCCGCCTTCATCCCTTCCCTTACGGCGCGGTTCAGGTGTCCACAGAGCAAGTGTGACAGATACTGCGCCTTTTTCCTTCCTATGAACCAACCAACCAACCAAGAAGCCGCTATTCTGGTGCCCTGCAGTGGCAGGTACTTGTATTGCATGTTGCACTGTGATAGAAGTTTTATAGCTAAACGTCGTCTCCGCAGAAAGCAACGACTTATACGAGAAACAAAGCAAAATAAAATAAGTGGACTCGTCTAAAATGCTCTTAAAAATTAGAATGCACAGCAAAAGCTAATTTTGGGGGGTTAACGAGTAACGAATGAGAGAACAAAAGTCTGTGCCTTTGTATATTCATATGGTCGTATAAAATTATTATTTCATTTCGGCTATAAGCGCCCACCCTACAGGAATCTCTAAAGCATCAGAGACCGAACACAATACAGTGCTAGGGGTATGTGGTTAGTGTCTCTACTTTTACTCTGCCTAGCCTCTGAAGCCGACGAGACGCGTCAAATTGCAGGAGAACACACCACCAATCAACCACAATAGATGACACTTCAACATAACTTCATTACCTGTTCATCATGTTTCGAGTATAAAAAAGCTCGAGTATAAGTATGTACATGCATGTTACGAAAATAGGAAAATAAACGACAGAATTTGTGGTCGTGTGCATTTTTTTGAGAAAACTTCGATCCGATCTAAACGCAAAGCCATGCGAGTAGGTCAAAAAAAGAAGCATGCCGTTATGCTTTTTTAATTTATTTTGTCCCAGCTGCACTGCATGATTTGTAATTTGCTGAAAGCACACCTTGTTTCTTCACCTTCTTCACATATTGCTGGACATTGTTTCAGCACTCGTTCCGTTTCTATAAAACAGCTTGGCGAAATACTCGTAATACATGGTACGTCGATCAACATTTGTCATATCAGTACAAGATAGGCAGAAAAACAAATATATGCAGCAGGCTTCTGCGCAGGCGACGTTTAAAGACAACACTATAACCAACTATAACTAATTGCAATAAATAAAAGGTTTCCTCTCTCCTTCATATTTTTTGTCTCAGCCGCTTTTTGAAAAACCCTTAACAACTGTATAATAATAAAGGAACGCTGAAAATAATTGATATATTGCTGCTCCTATTGGGCTCTCACTTTCAATATTGAGTTGCTACTGTAAACGATTCAATCCCAAAATACTCTTTAAAAAAAGGATAGCCTTCAGTTTCGAACGTTTCCTACCGATTGTCCTTTAATAGCGGTATGTCTCCAAGCATGCTGGACCGAGAGCAGAGGCCCAATAAAAAAAAATCAGCATAAACATAAGGCACAACTTCCAGTTTCGGCTTCTTGCAATCCCAGAAGGAAAAGCTTACCGATAAGGTGAACCGGGGTAAGCTTATTTTTGGTCTCTTTCGAAGATCAAGAAACAAAAGGACGAGACACGCGCGCACAGAGAAACAGGAATATACAAGCTGTAGCCCATGACGGTGGCAGCACAGGCGTCGCGTGCTCGAACACGGAGAAATCAAATGTAGGCACCAGGGGTGCCTGCATTTGATTTCCCTGCGGTTGCAATCAGAGAAGTCGTAGCAGGAACGATACAGCCGCAATGCGGTGGCGCGTTGTGCCTGTGACCAGATGTCGGGATGCGATGGCGTTGTGGGGTGGTGCACCTCATAGGAGATTGCTCGCTGTACGATGGCTGCAGCGTGGGACATTCAACCTGCGTTTCGACATGGCCAGATCGCCTGTGCTGAGGATGGCGTAAGAAGGGGAGCGCTGACTACATTGTATCCGCTTTTGAAGCCCAAGCGTCGCCATTTTGCGGACTGTGCTTTCGGGAAAGGTAATGGAACACTAAAGACCGCCAGATAAAGACTTGACTGCGGTGTTCTTTTCTTGAATATATGTTAGATACGAAAATGCTGGAAATTAAAGTGATGCAGTATACACAAAGTTCAAAATATTGGCCGCTATATACAAAATACCTGGCACCGTGCCATGGAAAATTGCTCTTCAACTTTGTATTTATGGTGGATGCTAGACGAGGTGAATGTTGGTGAAGTGAAATGATTTTCTTTCGGGAAAGATTAAAGTGGCATATTTTATAAAACAAGGCAGAGGGGAGTATACCTGAGAAACAGTGGACGATCAGGGAGATCTAGCGTTTCGTTTATTTGTTTTTTTGTTTTCTTTTCAACGAACGTGATACTTGTTCGTAGAACGGCTAATTGGTCTAATTGGTGTAAATCCATCACCACGGATCAGCGTGCACCGATGATGGACGAGAAAAGGACGGACATTAAGACGTGTTGTTGCCTGTCTCTCGTCCGTCGGCCATGCGGGCTGCTCCACTAGTTAATGTCACTAAACTAAAATATGTTGTGACTAAATGTAGATATACTTTAACAGACTCCACTTCCCTGACATTTTTTATTCTGATTTCCTTTGCAGTAAACGTCAAGGTTCACAGTTAAGAATACGTTGTTATTACAAAATATCAAAACATCTCCAACGTGTAGGTTTTAACAGTAATTTGGTTATTTCGCCTTCTGTAGAAGACTCCAACTACTCGACCACAGTAGCCATACTCTATAAGAAAATTTTTCTATAGATGCAAAATTAGTTTTATAGTTAAAATGAGTATTTTGCGAGAAGTTATCGGAGCTAAGGTATGGAGTTGACGTAGGAGTGTGAGTGGTTGGGAACACCGCGAAGAAGTTTAGGTGAAAATCTAATTCCTCTTGCGAGATTCACTTAATACAACGCTGACATCAATCCCAGCTGATTTTATTGTACCTTAGTCTGCAGTGAAACCGCACAGCGACCCTTAACAAAAAAGTTCTGCCACTGTTTTTGCGAAACAGAAAACTATTTGCCTGCATATACTGCTTGCTTTGATGCATTTCAGTTAGCCTACAAATCAATTACAAGGCACTCGAAGATTATTACTAGCAGCTTACCGGTATCGCTCAAGAGGAAAGTATACAACAGTTGCATCTTGCCTGTACTCACCTATGGGGCTGAAACGTGGAGGCTAACCAAGAGGGTTCTACTTAAGTTGAGGACAGCGCAGAGGGCTATGGAACGAAAAATGGTAGGGGTAACATTAACATACAGGAAGCGCGCAGAGTGGGTCAGAGAAATAACTCAAGTTACTGTCATTCTAGTGGAAATTAAGAAGAAGAAATGGGCATGGGCAGGACATGTATTGCGAAGAGAGGATAACCGATGGTCGCTTAGGGTAACAAACTGGATTCCAAGGGAAGGAAAGCGTAGCAGAGGGCGGCATAAAGTTAGGTGGGCGGACGAGGTTAAGTTCGCAGGGTTCAAGTGGATGCAGCTAGCACAGAACTGGATTAATTGGAGAAAAAGGGGAGAGGCCTTTTCACTGCAGTGGGTATAGTCAGGTTGATGATAATCATGATGATAATGATGATGACAAATTAATAATGTTTCGCCAGTGTATGACGACCAAAAGTGGGTATTCGTCTTCGATCTCTCGATTAGAGCTAGGCCAAGGTTCGAAACGTGCGCGGTTTTGCTATTTTTGACTGAACTTGACAAGCCGGTACAATACGGGCGTCTCCGAGCGAAGTTTTGAAGAAACAGCTTTTATTTTTCTAACCTTTTCGGTTCCTGAGTCATTGCTAGAGGCTGCCGTTGGGAAATAATATCCGAAGTCAGCAGCTTTTAGCTTCAAGAGAGCCAATCTTGGACTTTTTTTTCTTTGCATCTCAGAGCAAATAAAATTTAACTGATGAAGAAGCAGTTTCTTCTGGTATGCACTCTGCCATTTTGTTGGCGCGCCTCAGTTTTCGTCTTCATTTTGCTGCAGGCTGGTTTGAATCTCCCCTCGCTATTCGATCAGTATGTAGACTCTATGCGGTCTTCAAACCAGCCGTGCTATTCAAGGTGCTCCGAGTTCCACCCTCACCATACTTTGCGCGGCGGCAATCAGTGAACTTAGACGGGAGGCGAGAAGGCAGCAGAGAATAAAATGCCAAGATAAAGCCACACAAGCACACCCTGCGCAGGCAGCTTGCTCGTTTCAAAGATAGTAGGCTGAGCACTACAAAGCGTCAGCTCCGCTTATTGCTGTAAGTGTAACATCGAAAATAACAACATGATGGCTTAACCATTATATGTCTACGCACTCGCTGGCAGCTGTTTGCAACCTCTGTTTCCGGCGGTTAGAGGGCATGTCATCTTCTTCGGTGATGCAGTTCGGTCTATCCACTATGGAAGGCAAAAGGTACACAAGTTGTGAATTCTCGCACCAACCCTTTCTCATCTTTCAAATACACTAAATGGAGAAGTACAACATAAGGAATATTTTTTTATAAGTAAATAAACGTTTTTAGTTTTCAGTGCAAGCAGGCTTTGAGGCTTTGAGGAAAAAGGAAGCGTGATGCGAATGACAAAAAATCGGTACTTCCTGCGGCGAGTTGTGCCAGTGAGCCCCATCTTGTAGATACCCGAATTGAACGTGCTGAACGCACGGCGAATTTTGAACTGGATAGATGCCGCCACAGGCGCTGCAGTGCCATTCCTTTTGCGTGCCTTTGGTCTAGGGGACATTGGCCGTCTGGCAAATTCTGACATGATTTGCTTGAATTATTTTTTTTTTTTGTCGATGAGATGAATCAACAACGTATCAGAGTCCCTTTAGTACAGTTATGCTGGAACAAACAGCCAGAAAACATCAGATGACTTTTTACGCGATCCATACTCGACTGAAAGAAAAAAAAAAACAATTCCGGAATAAATCATGTCCTCGCGCTGACCGATGTATGAGATGTCCTTGCGTGCACCACATACTTGTCAAAGGTTTTTAAAGCCAATTCTATAGTCAAGCTCCGGCACCGAACAATCCCTTCAATTTTCTTGGTAATAGAACGCTAGCGCCATTCATAGGGGAATAAGGGGACAGAAATTAAACAGACGGCGACTGAAATAACTTCGCCGCGCTTTGGTTTATGGGCGTTGACAGGACGACTATGCACACAAACAACTGTAACTCCTTTCTGATGGATTATTGCGCATGCTCTATAATCCTGCTTCGTCATCGTCGTCCTCTGCATCTTACACCTCGAAAGTCCCTGGGGCAACTGGAGTCAGCGTTTCCTTGTGTGCTACACGGTTACAAGGCAGGTTACAGTGCTCTTATGCCATCGCTGTTCGAGAGCCCTATTCTCGATCCGCATGGATGCCATTCGGAGCTATGCTGTTTCCCTGATTGGTTCCCAGGAAGATCATGTGTTTCGAATTTAAGGCGAAAAATTGCGAGCTGCTGAAATGTCTTATTATGATGGCGAAAAAATGACGTGTCATTGAAAACGAATGTTCATCAGAGGTACTCATGGTGCCTGGATGGTAAATATAAGTAATTGTGGAGGAACAATGAAGGTATAGAAGGTAGAGAGGAAAGAACTTGTGCTTGTATTACGAATGGGGTAAAATGAACTGCCTACTGTCCAGGGCCGCTTTGTAAAATTCGATTCGCCGATGTTGTGCAGGGAGAAATACGCCTTACGGAGACATCATATGGTGATGTAGAAATGAAGTCTCATGACGTAAAAGATGTGCTGCCATTACCGTGAATGACCCAACATGGGCGTCACATTTGGAACCACATTGAGACGACCGCGTACAGAACATGGCCAACTTGACTTGGAATATAGGCGGCTGTTAGCTCCCCACAGTTTTGTAAACACGCACTTTAGATGGAAATGTAAGCTGAAGCGTGTTGTTTTCATTGCGGAAGGCGCAGAAAAGATCTTAAGGCTATGTCCCAGCGGAGTAACTCTTCAGATGATCAATCATGAAGGTGCAAATTTACAGCCTAGCTATAAGTTTACACCAGCTGCCATTTCATTGCAAACTCTTCGCTGTCATAGAGGAACCATCGATCCGCGCAATTGTTGCAAAGTGTACGAAAGGCGATCTGCTAGCTCAAGCGGTTGAGCTCCGCGAGACTAGGCATTTCAGAGAGCGCCACACTGTTTTCGAATTCGCTCTTTGGGCGATTCATGAGTGCTACAACCTGAGAAGTCATATGCTACAGTGGCTGTGGAAGCAGCTTCGCGGCTAAGGCAGCGAAGGATTTATGTGTTATGGCAGTTGCTCAGATTAGAGGTGTTTCACGGCGTGATCACTGCGGTGAAGGTTTGGCTGCTGTTTACTTAAGTGCTAGCCCCTGAACTGATCGTCAATTGAGTGAGTAATTAGAGTGGGATACTTTCTTTCTCTGCTTGCCAAGAAACAGCCCTCCATAATGTTTCGAGCCTGTGGGTGGGACATTCGTGCACACCAACGCTTTTCGACCACATGATGTTGTTAATTGACATTTTGCTGTGCTCTCTTTTTAATACATCGAAAAAATATTCTTGATTGATTGCTTTGCATTTTATGGTTTTGACAATAAAGGATACGCGCACGCAGCATCGCCCTACCTTCTTTCCGCTATTTTCTCGGACGACTTTCGCGTTTCGCAGCTGCCTTTCCCGTGTGAGCTATTGAAAATTTACCCAGCTGAGTGTAAAGCCCTAAGTGTGCCTTCCACAGACACGTACACACACTCTCTCTGCTACTTTCCGTGCTCTAATCCACTCACATCGACGCATTTGAGAAGTTAGAAACTTAAGCAGAAATTTTATTGATTAAAACCATTGGAAGGACGCAGAGAGGTACACGTGACAACGCTTGTCCAGCACTACTATGTGTACGTCTCTGTGCTCGCGTCCTTCCGCTAATTTTGTTCTCTACAAATATGTACCAAATGACCCAGCTCTCCACTCTACTCAAGCACACATGCTGGTTGGTAGTCATAACGTGGCAGTTCGAAAAAGGTGGGCAGCACAGCTAGTTGCTAACGGGTATTCCAATGCGAGTGTTGTAATTGGAAAGGGCCTGCCGCCTGCGCCGGCGCCCCTTTCCTAGCACTGGTGCCAGGCCGAAAATCGGCCGATTACTCCTTACGGCGAGGCGTTACATGTTTTAGTTCCTGCCTTGAAACGTCGCTGGTAAGTGAGCGTGGGATATCAACGGCGCTTGTGAGGAGCAATACCACTTTCCGTTCCAATTCAGCTCTTCAGCTACTACGATGCTCACCCCTCGTAAACACGCTAGGCCTCTACGTTCAGCTAATTCCGAATGTCTGACCGCGTGTATTCCACGCTGCACTGAGACCTCAACTCCATAACACATATAGTTAACTCCCTCTCACTTCAGCTCGAGGCGTCCACATCGTAGAATGCATCGCAGCTGCTCTGTTGCTCTGTTCCTAGAGCCTCGTTGTTTTCCATACATGACGTTTTGTTTTCCCTGTTTTCGTAAAAATGCGCAACCTGATAGCGCACTTACCGTCTTGCTGCACACATCACGCGTACGTCACAGTTTGAACAAAATCACGAATCTTCAAGAACATGGTGATGATATAACAAACCAGCGTCAGGAGACGCTTCTTGAGGCGTTTTTGATGATACCAGACGCATTTTCGATGATGTCTTTTGCGCCTGTTAAGGTACTATGGTCAAGAATATTAGCGTCCGTTAGCATCGATTTGCTAAAGCCGGAAAGCACGTTGCGCGTGTCCCGACCGTAGTCTATAATCTGACTGACAGGCGAACTCGAGCGAACCTCGTGAACTTTTAAAGCCCCCTAGTTCAACACGGGATTGTCATGGCGGGGGCTGTAGCAGCGTGGACCATCGCTTCAAGCGGCGTCAAAACACAATGTGACCAAGATAGAGCTACAGCGATTTTCGCCCGTCGAAAATGTTGTCGCACTGCTTGTGCGTCAAGCTAGACGACGATCAACATCTGCGAAGATCACGTGGCGGATCTCATACGCTCAGAGTCGAAGAACAATTCTCCTGTGTAATCGGGTTCTGTACGAGAGGTACATCTTCGGAAAACGTTTATACATACAGAGGCATTTGACAGTAATCCGCAGCCTAAGTGACATCTCCGACCGGCTTATTGATGAGGTTACCTTATTTTATTGCGGAAGCAATACTACTCTAGGTTTTGAGCATTCAGCGGGAGCGGCCGGTAGCCACGTCTTACCAACTGACGCTGTGACGTCACACACCACGTGGGCTGGCAGGAGCTGCCAACTTGGGTCTCTCGTTTGACATGGGACGATTATGTCAGAATAAGCCTGCGAGGACCCTGGCATTCACCTTACCCCTATAGGTCACTAAGGCACGTTCATACGGCTTCGTTAAAGCGGGGCTTTATATGTGGGCGGGCTGAGGAAGAAGAAAAATAGAAGAAGAATAACGCTCGGTCATCCACATTTAATGCTTTCGCTCAATATTTGGTTCAGTAGAGTCGAACCCTCATAATTGTATTTATTTATTTAACCCTCAGGGCCCCAGGGCATTGCACAGGAAAGCGGGGAGCGAGCCACTCGCGCAGTTTACTGGCTACCGATCGAGCATGTTTGCATAAAGTAAAATTTTCTTTTTCTCTGAATCAACATAGCTTTCTGGGATGGGTCGGTGGCACAAACACTCAACTAAATATTCCTTCGAATTGTAAAACCGACTGGTCAGAGAAGTAACGAGGTTACCACGTGCGAGACAGGAAGAGAAGACATATACTATATAGTACGTTAGCACGCTGAGCTTTACTCCCGACATGCAGAAGTATTCACCATTTCTACACCACCGTCGTACACAGCGGGGCAAAGAAGACCGCAACGAATCCGCAATTTCAACTTTAAGAGCCATCGCTTCATTCAAATCCAGCGCGCAGTCTGCGAGACCGCTTGGTAAAGAGAGGCTCCGGCCATCATGGAATATTCCCTTGGATTAAAATTCGCCCCAGCTGATTACTAGTATATTCTAGTTCACTATAGCAGTAGCTTTTTTTTTTTTTTACACTGTAATAAATTACAAGTTGTGCTAAGGCGCACTCGGTGCACGTCTTGCACACTATTGAATGCATGTAAAATGCGAGAAAACATGTAATAAATGCGCGCTTGAGATATTTCGTCTACAACTTACTTGCACAAGTAGTGCACTCGATGAACTGTGGAAGCGAAGGAATGCACTAAAGGTGTGATCACGTGAGTCCACTGCTGACGAAGCTCACGAAGCGATGCCCAAGAGGTTATAACTCCAGTGTGACTGTATAGATAAATCAATGGATCGGGAAGGCGTTCCGATGGCTGAATTTCAAAACTAGCATTTGCCCATCATCTGAAGGCGCCACCAGAGTTCGGGGACATCCCGAGTTGAGCCATACTCGGTTCAACCTACATGAGAGAGCAGACCTCGTGCGCACGGGAGTTGAAAGTATTTGCCGCGGAACGTGCGTACGAAAGTGCAAATATGTAACCAACGGATTGGTAACCACGCTGTGACCAACGCTAGTCCTTATTTCTACGTCAAGCGCAAATTCTGCAAACTGTGCGTATAGAGCGGAAATGCAATACTGGAAAGTCACGCTTTAATTAGGCGCGGACATGTTGTGATGAATGCGGTTTCAGTACATTTGCAAATATGGCGAACAAATTGCTGCTGACATCAAGCAGGGTCTAATACTGGCAGAAAGTAATTCCTTCCTTCTAAATATGCCTGCAGGCTCATTTTCTTAATGAATTTCTGCAAGGCACGATATATAGATCTATATATCCAGTTCCTAAGACCATGTGGTGGTTTGCATGGCGACCACTGAAGCACAGCAAGCTGGACACTCTCTCGTCACATGGTGAGGTCCGAGCCAGTTCCTCGCCAAAGTTTGTTTTTGAAGTTCCGCATGCAATAAGCATAGACTTAGGCATTAAGTGCGACATAGGGATAAAAAAAAAAATAAGCATGATTCAGACCGGTTAAGTCACATGCGAATTGCGTGCGCCAGCGCATTTTTATCCGACGTTGTCACACCAGTAGTTTTAAGGCTTGTAGAAGCTGCAAGTTCTAGATTTCTAAACATTAGGTCGGAGAGAGAGAAAGACGTGCAGACATCCATTTTCTTTACCATGTTGACGCATGGTGGTGTTTTGCTTAGTAGCATTTCTTTGCCTGGCAGAACGCCTACAGCACAGAAAAGTTCTATGAGCGACACGAGGGCACAGACACCAGGGTGCACGAGGAGGCGCCGCATGGACACAAAGAGGCGGATGTCTCATTGAACTTACAAGCCAAAGAGAATGCGTCGCGCCAAGGTTAAACACACGCTCGAAGTCAAAGCTGAAGTTGTCGCGTTAATTCAGTTCATTTTGATTCTTTTAGCTTGATTAGAAAATTCTTATTGCAAGTAGGCATGAGAACGGCGCTCCTATGACCTCATGGAGTGAACAGGTGAGGAGACAACGTGCAGCTGATGCTGACCTATTTCGTTCTTAATGCACCACCTTTGCACTTGCGAGAAAAAAAGAAACCCATCTTGACACGCACGAGAAACGTAGAGTGTAAGTGTTGCAGAAATCTATTTCCGTCGGTTAAGAGCAGAGGCAACCTGCTCTTTCGAAACTACCGCCTGTGTTCGATTGCTGCCACATTCCCTTTCAGTTTCATGTTCTTCTATGGCGACTTGAATATGCGATAACAAATCTCTTTATTCACACGCCCATGCATACAGCGCAAGCCTTGTAACTGGGTGCTGAAGACAATTGGTTCATTCGCATTCTTAGCAACATGACATCGTCACTCTTTCTGAACATACATCCATGCTTGCCAGTCAAAAAGATCAATTTATTGCTGAGATAAATGCACTTCAAGATTTTCTGTTCACTCGATTCTTATTCGCTACGCACCTAGATAAAAAAATATTCTACGATCACGGGTTTCAATAGAACAGCAGTGTATACTTTAACCTCTGAGATCCGCGCTCACAAAAAAAATATATATATATTGCGGCGGGTGATGGCGACAACAGTACTTAGTGTATCGGCTATTTTACTTTACATAAGCTCCGATTTCAAGGACAGTAATGTTTTCACCGTTAACCTGCGATAATTTATTGATGGAGGCCAACATCAGCTTGGGTTCAGGGTCTCTTGACAAGATTGACGTTTCCGCCTATCGGGATGAGTTCTGCCGCACGGCTCAAGCGCGTTTGGAAAGCGCGGAGGCAAAACTGGGCAGAAAGTCTGGCTATGCAGTCATAAAATACTTCCGTACTAAAATGGGCAATAATTCAGAGACAAAACAAAAACAGTCATAGTGGATGATCCAAACAAAGAGTAACAGTTTTAAATTTCGCTCTCAGCTACAGGTTCTTGTGGACAAGGAGCAGACTGCCGAGCCTGTTTGTACGGCTCTTTTTTTCTCGATCGTTGGGCGGGGATCGAGAGTGGACCATGGCGTGAGCGTGTCTGCAAGGAGTTAGTGGGACCCAGGCCCAGTGCGCAGAGCGTTTGCTCGCGCAAAGCATAAGCAAAACATGCAATGGGTGCGGGTCAATGAACTCGGGTTTCTTTCCAATAACGTCCCCATATCACGCGACTAGGTGAGCGTCAGTACATGCGATGATACATTTTGAAGATTTCAGAACGTTCATTTTGTGAGCTCATACTCGGCCAGAAACTAGGTCATTTAAAAAGATCAATATAGTGTTTTTTGGGGTTGTTTCCTTTTCGACGAAAACCATTGCTTGCAGCTTCAATACACAATCTTTCCCGAACTGATCCAGCCCTAAGGAACGGGTACATAAAAGGAAACACACAACACAGGACGGGCGTTATTCCAACTAGTCTAGTCCAAATTCCTGACTACAAAATTAATAAATATGAAGCACTGCTAAAACTTGCTTCTTGTTATTTATACTTATACATATTATTATTATTACTATCATTATTATTTTTATTATTATTATATTACTACTACTACTACTACTACTGAATACTTTTGCATATACTGTTCTGCTGCAAAGCGAGACTACAGGAGTGGTACGTATGTTTTATTATTTTATTTCAGAATACTGTCAATCATCCCGATTGGGATTATTACAGAAGTGGGAACAAGGTAATCTTACAAACAGGTACAATTATTATTATTATTATTATTATTATTATTATTATTATTATTATTATTATTATTATTATTATTATTATTATTGTTATTGTTATTGTTTTTTTTTTTTTTTTTTCCAAGATGGCGCCCAGTAAGGACGCATGTGCGCTGTGCTCCCGCCCGTTTTTTGGCAAGCAGCAGTTTTTACGATGTGCCGACTGTGCGAAACGTGTTCACACGAAGTGCGTCACCTGGGCGGATGACGAGCTGCAACTTCTGAAGTCCGGCTCTCGGCCATTCTTGTGTAATTTGTGTGCGTCGTCGTCGTCTGACGGTGTTAGTCTTAGCGACGGTGGTGCTAGAGTCCCTGGTGCCCCGCTCCTGCCCAGCCACCCGACCGGTTTTCCCCCTTCAGCCGCGACCGGCGAACATGGCGGTGAGTTTGCCTCGCTACGGGCTCTCCTCCTCGACGCGCTTGAGGGAATCTCTTTTCTGAGCGATGAGGTTGCCCAGCTACGGGAAGAGAACGAGCGCCTTCGTGTAGAGAACTCGCGGGCTTTCGTACAACAAGCCGAGGTTATCGCCTCTTTACGTGCCGATGTTCGCGGCCTGCGCCAGGAGCTTGTGCGGTGCGCTGCTTCGCAGTGTGAGCGTCCTCTCGTCGAGCGTCCTCTCGTTGTCTCCGTGGGCAATCCTACCCGTGAGGAGCAGCCATCTGTGGACTACTCCGCCGCTCTTCATCGAGGGATGACTCCTGGAGATATTCCCTGTTCATCTTCTGCCTCTGCTCCTCGCCGTGCGGTTGACTTATCCAGTGAGATGAAGAAGCACCGAAGTCGAGCCATTACTGGCGCATCGAGCTCATCTGTCCTGAACGTTGCCATTTACCAAAAGAAGCGTCCGAAGACTATTTTCGTCTCTAAACTCAGTCCCGATACTACATCGGTAGACCTTACCAACCATCTAAAATCAGTGAATATTACTCCCATTTCCTGCCGGCAGCTGAAAACAAGGTACGACTCCTACTCGTCCTTCCATATTGAAGTTGATGAAGAATCCTACAGTAAGCTTGTTGAGCCTTCGATGTGGCCGATGGGTTGCATATACAAGGACTTTCGTGGGAAGCTTTACGACGATATGCTTCATCCCTCTGAACTGACGCAAAATTGCAGTGGCCCCTAATTTGGATATCTATTATCAAAACGCCCGAGGTCTTCGGACTAAGGGATCAGAATTTTTTTCTAGCGTCTTGTCCTCTTGTTATACCGCTGTTGTGGTTACCGAAACCTGGCTGTCAAGTGATATTCCTTCCAATGATTTCTTTCCAAATAATTACTCTGTTTTTCGTAGCGACCGCCCTGAAACAGGTCCCAAATCAAGAGGAGGTGGAGTGCTCATTGCTATTGACAGTTTTGTGAAGTGTGTTCGACGTTCCGATCTGGAAACTGTTGAAGAATGTGTGTGGCTCGAGCTCACTTTAAATCGACATGAAAAACTTTTACTTGCAGCTTTCTACATTCCTCCGAATCTACCTCCTTCAGCCTATGATGATGTTCTGCTCTCAATCGAACATGTTATAACCCGTCATAGCAAACACAAACTTCTTATTTTAGGTGATTTTAATACTCCTGGTATCAACTGGAACTCACTTATTTCTTCTCACAACAATCATTACATATTAAGTAAGTGTAACGCTCTACTTGATTTCATAGCCTTTAACTCTTTGCAGCAACACAATTTCATTGAAAACTGTTGCGGTAATATTCTTGACATCTGTCTATCGAATTTTGAAAGTGTTCGAGTCTCGAGTTCGGACATACCGCTGACTCGCTGTGACAAATTTCACCCTCCGCTTCTAGTTACTACTGCTGTCTCTGCCTCACCTTCTACTAACTCAGATCGGGTGGGGAATTCGCCCCGTTTCGCGTATGCACGTGGTGATTATGTCGGTCTTTTCAATTTCTTCTCTTCCGTCGAATGGTCCCTTTTAAATGACATTAATGATTCAGATGGACAAGTCAGTCGCTTTACAGAAATAGTTCTTGATGGTATGCGTCGGTACATACCTTTGCATACTCCTACGCGTAGGAAGTTCCCTTCCTGGTTTTCAAGGGAACTAATAACGGCGTTAAAGCTCAAGGAACGGGCCCATCGTAAAGCGAAACGCCCTGGGTTTCACAATTGGGCAGATGAGTTTCGCCGTGTGCGTTCTCTTTGCAAACGCTTATACAAGCGGGACTACGACTCCTATCTTGAGTCTTTAGAGAGGTATGCCTCAAATCGTCCTAGTCAGTTCTGGCGTTACGTTCGCAAGCGTTCCATTAAATCAGATTTAAGTATCAGCTTAGTTGACTCTCAGGGTTCGGAAATTCGGGATGTTGCCGACAGTTTTGCACAACATTTTTCCTCCGTTTACAAACATCCACATTGTGATTCCGTTTGCCTCCCATCTGGTGCACTATCTAATTCCATTCTCTTTGACGAGGAGTTGATAACTGAGAGTCTTAAGCGTCTGAGACCATCTTTGTCTCCTGGACCTGATGGCATTCCAGCTGCCATAATAAAAGCCTTCAGTTATATCTTCGTACCAGTACTGACTGCCATATTTAATAACTGTTTAAAAAATGCTGCCTTTCCTCGCGTGTGGAAAATGGCACGCGTGTTTCCTGTCTTCAAGTCTGGAAACAAAACTGATGTTTCCAATTATCGTCCGATTTCTCTTCTATGTGCAACCTCTAAGCTTTTCGAATTAGCTTTGCACAGCGTACTTTCCTTCCATCTCAAACATATCATAGTACCGAATCAACATGGCTTCATGTCGGGTCGCTCTACTTCCACCAACCTAGTCACGTTTATGACGTATGCCTCTGCAGCAGTCCTTCAGAGGGATCAGGTTGACACTGTGTACTGTGATATGAGCAAAGCTTTCGACGTTGTTACTCACTCACTACTTCTTGAAAAACTTCTACTCTCTGGCGTTGAAGTCTCTCTCGTAGCCCTCCTACGCAACTATCTCCTTGATCGCTTCTGCTTTGTCAGTGTCAATGGACAGACTTCTTTCGTTTACCCTGCAACGAGTGGAGTTCCTCAAGGTTCAGTACTAGGCCCGCTTCTCTTCTCCGTTTTTATTAATGATGTTTCCTCGGCGATAAAGAACTCCTCGTTTCTTCTTTATGCTGATGATATAAAAATATTCAAGGTAATACATTCTTTTCAAGATTGCGTGTTGTTGCAATCGGACATATCTGCTTTTTCTGATTGGTGTGCGATGAATCGACTTACCCTCAATTCTTCCAAAACTAGGGTTGTGTCCTTTACTCGTAAAACACATAGCTTTCTCTACCATTATTCTGTCAATTCTGTGCTGTTGGATAGGGTTGATGAAATTAATGACCTTGGTGTACTTTTTGACCGCACCCTCAGCTTCTCCTCTCACACTAAACGCATTGCTCAGCGGGCTATGCGCACACTCGGATTCGTTTGCAGACTTTCGAGAGAGTTCCATACTCCACTTCCGTTCCTAAAACTGTACCTGTCCATATGCCTCCCGGTCTTGGAGTATGCGTCGGTTGTTTGGAATGGCACTTGCAAATCGAACTTGGACAAGGTTGACAGAGTACAAAAAAAATTTTTACGGATATTTCATTATCGCTTTCCTTTCGCAACTTCCCCCTCTCGCTCCACCAGGAGCGCCCAACTGAATCTTCCTTCCCTTCACTGCCGTCGTATCAGACTTGATATCATATTTTTGTACAAACTCCTTCATGGCCACATTATGTGCCCTCAGCTCTTAGAGTACATCCTACTGCGCGTTCCGCGAAAGAGCATGAGGGAATTCAGACCATTTCAGGTTTCTCCTCTTCATTCCCACTCCCCTCTGGACAGGATGCAGTGGTTATTTAACTCTTTTTGTCCTCACCTTGACATCTTCCAAAACTCGCTCTGTTCATTTACATTGGATGTTCGTAGCGTTGTATTCTAAATAGTACTTTATCACATATAACTCCCACTTTCTAGCCTTAATATTGTATTTACTTCACTTTTTGCTTTTTCTCCTGTTCAATGTTGTCTGTATCTTGAACTACTTTTTATCCGTTTCGTGCTTATATTTCAACTTTAAACTTTATATTCGAATCTTACTGTCCCTTGTTCAATTTTACTTCTTTATTGTATTATTCTGTATTTCTAGCCTGTGTTTTAAGTACCATGCACTTGTTGCGCCTGGAATGGTTGTTTATTTTATGTATATTTCTATATTACTATAATCAATGTCAGTCATCTGTTTTTTTTTTTTTTTCTCTTCTACCTACCGTTCTTTTTTTTTTTTTATTTCCTGGTGTGCTAAAAAATTCTCTCACTGTGTATATAAGTGATGATACTCATTGTTTGCTTAATTTCCGTGATACTTTTCGTCTCAGTTTCATTTCATGTATTATTTATTTCTTTTTTTTGTGTTCTCTCTGTGTGTGTAAACATGTTTGTGCTTTTTCATTTTTTTTTTTGTGCTGCAGCACAAAGACCACATGGTTGTTCCTGCGCACATTAAATAAAGATTGATTGATTGATTGATTGATTGATTATTATTATTATTATTATTATTATTATTATTATTATTATTATTATTATTATTATTATTACTACTACTACTACTACTACTACTACTACTACTGAATACTTTCGCATATACTGTTCTGCTGCAAAGCGAGACTACAGGAATGGTACGTATATTTTATTATTTTATTTTATTTCAGAATATTGTCAATCCCGACTAAGATTATTATAGAAGTGGGAACATGGTAATCTTAGAAACAGGTACAATGTAGGCTAGACAACATACATGACCGAAGCATACATAACACACAGGCGCTTACAGTGTATGGTATTTTACGTTAGTTTTCACAGCGATTTTTTTCACACGTGTTCGGTTGCTGAGTTGCTTTGGGACGTTAAACCCCACAAACCAACCAGTCTGGACAGTAATAGCAGGGTTTAACGAATTCTAATCCCGGAAAACTCATGAAAAATAAAAAGCGAAAAGTATCATTGTTATAAAATAATTCTTCTAGTGTGAAGTCGTGCCTATGTCGTGTCGGTCTGATGTTTTTGTATCGCACTAAAACGGTGGGATTCAGCTGTGGCGCATTGTGTAAAACTGCGTATAAGAATTTTAGGCATTGAAGGTTTGCCCGGACCTCGAGGGTTGCGAGGTGGGCGCGGGAAAGGAGTTCGGTAGTTGAGTCTGTGCGCTTATAGCGGTTATAGATAAAGCGTATCGCTTTTCTTTGTACACTTTCGAGCGTACGAATGTGGCTTTTGCTATGTGCATATTCGAGCGCCGGTCTGATAAGGCTAACGTAAACGAGCTGTCTTGTTTAGCTACATGTTGTATGTAAGCATTCCAGCTAAGATCGGATAAAATGATCACGCCAAAGTATTTATACTGAGTAACATTTTGAATAACGGTGTCATTAAAACCGCACGGAAACAGCAGACATGAATGTTTCTCTGATACCATCATGCAAACAGTTGTGTAAGAGTTTATCGCCGTTTGCCAATACCCCTACCACTGCACTACCCTATTTAGTCAATTATTCAACTTTATTTTGTCCTCGTGGTTTCTTACGGTGTGATAAAGCATGCAGTCTTCTGCAAAAAGGCGAATTGTGACTTCAACTTGGTTTGTAATGACATATATGTACAATAAAAGCAGAAGTGAAGCCAGAACAGAGCCCTCCGGACAAAACAGGAACACTATCAGAGAAGCGGTCACTGTAGTCCACGTACTGGAAGCGGTTCGAAAGAAAATTTCCGATCCAGCGAACAAGGGGGCCGCCCCCAAGTTGGCTGTTTAGCTTGCGAAGTGCTTTAACGTGGGAGACACGATCGAACTCTTTCCAAAAGTCCATAAATATTATGTCTACCTGTAGCTGGTCATTAATGTTTTGATTTAGATCATGAACGGTTTCTACGAGTTGTGTCAGTGTTGACACTCCATGTCGAAAGACATGCTGATTTGGATAAAGTAAATTGTTTAATTCTGCAAATTCTGTCAAATGTTTCAAAATAATATGTTCTAGTATTTTACAACACGTGCACGTTAGGGAAATTGAGTTATAATTTGACAGGCAAGGAAAGTCGCTGCTTTAGGTATCAGAACTATTTTTGCTACCTTCCACTCAGCCGAGAGGCGATTTTCACGGATAGAATTTGAGAAGATTAAATAAAGAAACTTGCTTACTGGTTCTGCATATCTTCTCAAAAACATTTTCGGTATTCGATTTGGGTCACTACTTTTCTTTTCGTCTAATTCAGCAAAAGGGATAGAATGCCAGCTTGTGACATTTTAGGCGTGCCTAGAGCACTGTTCCGGTTTTGGCTAGGTAGATACTGGTTCAAATAACCAGTATCGACGGTGAAAATGAATTGGAATTACTTATTAAAAAAGTTAGCTTTCTCACATATAACCGTCTTGTTACAGGAGTAGTATGCGAAGGAAAGAGGGACAAACATAGCGTACGTTAGAAATCGGTGGATACAAAGAGGAACAGGATGCAAAGGGCCCATAAAAAAAAAAGAAAACGTAAAAATATGCGTCATCACATGTGATGTGGAAAACAATGGGAAAATTCAGCCTTTGTATTGAGTGCTTTGCCAACCCTATGCGCATCAGCTCCTTTTTTTCTGATACAGATCTTTGCATTGTCTTTATACTGCGAAAGCAATCTGCGGGAAACTTAAGCTTCACCATTACGGGTATGACGCAACATCTTTAACACCCCCCATCAGCCAGCTGCCAACACCCCTCACCGACATGAGCTTGCGCCGAGCTTTCGAACATATCAGCGATCATTTAGGCTGTTATAGATCAAATGGTTTGTGGGGTTTAACGTCCCAAAGCAACTCAGGCTATGAGAGACGCCGTAGTGGAGGACTCCGGAAATTTCGACCACCTGGGGTTCTTTAACGTGCACTGACATCGCACAGCACACGGACGCCTTGCTTTTCGCCTCTACCGAAAAGCTGCCGCCGAGGCCGGGATTCGATCCCGCGTCCTTGGGAACAGTAGTCGAGCGTCGTAACCACTGCGCCACCCCGGCGGGGTTGTTATAGATCAAATCTCCCACCGTTAAATTTTTTGTTGTGCTTGCTTGCCAAACAGCGGTTTCAAACACACCAATAATAAAATGAGTGGCGGGTTCAAATCTACCGCAATTTTATCACATTCATTCATATATGGTCATAAGCCGCCACCATATGCGAAACAGCACAGCAATGATGTAACGCCATGAATAACTGAACGTGCAGCACGTACAGCGTGTCTGCCACGGGTTCCAAGGATCCTGAGATCGATTCCCCTTCTCAACCTGCGTAAATCTTCTTTTCGGCACAAATGATTTGATTTCGAATTCCGCCGCTGCATGCGTAATGCCAACCATTTCAATCCAATCCTGATTTTCTCGACAAGCCAGCGCCGAGCTAGCCGTTGAAAGGGAGATTAACGCCGTCGTAGTAGTTGTATATGGAGCGTCGCCACATCCGTTTTGATCTTCCAGCAAAATGGTGTTGGCGAGGGGCGGCCTACATGAAATGGCGATAATGAGACGTATGAGACAGTCCCAAAATCGCTGCCTTCTTTTTAAAGCGTACTTCAAAAATTTTATTATCCGGTTAATTCCACTGATTGAGAGTTAAAAAATCGTTTAATATCATTGATAATATTTAACAGATGACACCGCTCGCAGCTAATTAAAAGAAGTTTGTTGGATTACCTGCTGCGCCATCAGCGTTGTACACTGACAATATAAACCTTGCCTTGATAAGGTTGTTCATGGCGTAAATTCGAAATAAGAAGGCGGGAAGCAAGATGTGGTCGAAATCGCAAAACGCTAACATGTGAGTAGTTTAATAGATCAGGAGCGAAAATGTGACCCATTTACAATACTTAAATTTACATGTAAAGAGTAGGTAGCAGCTTATACCACTGTAGCAGCCATGTAGTCCCGAGACTATGCTCTTGAAGCTGCGCGTGAAGGACGTAATGGATATCTACGCCCAGCACTATCCGTCAACCAAGTTAAGTTAGCGTAACTAATCCTTCACCCTTCCCACTGAGCAGGTCCCCTCAAGCGATTGGTTTTCTGTCCCTGGTTGATGTTCCAAGCACCGACTGTTAATGCTACCTTTTCCTGTTGAGAATGTATAACAATTTGGATCGATAACTGTAAAAAGATAAAGAGCTGGGAAGCTGTCTACAGCAAGGGCAACTCAAAAAAGAACCAGCGTGAATATTTCAGTATCAGTGTCTCGCAAGATTATGAGCGCGTTGAATAGGGATGTACGTTGCGATCCCGTCCTCGTAATAGAGGTGCGGCGAACACTGCTTCATTCCGATATAATACACTGTTACCAGTGGTATAGCCGTCCGAGACAAACGAGCAATAAAACAAATCGATGGCATTGCCCTACATTGCAACACCGGCGTTCCTGTTCAAATATCGCCCGAGCCTGATGTCTTACCGCAGTGCTAAGTAATGTTATTCATTCTGTTCAAGCTCGCCGGGGTAAACATCAAATTCACACCAGCTGCCGCAGTAAGTCTTTTTCCTGAAGAAGCCTGGATTTTTTTTCTGCTTGTTTTTATATGCATACGCCGTACGCGCCTTCAAGATCTGCCACACAGTGCTGACCTTGAAAAAAAAACAGACTTGAACATTTTTTTTTAAAGAATATTTCGGGCACCTTGTCTTGCAGTGAAGGTTGACGCAGTCTATAAGTGATCAGCAAAGATAAACCATAACATCGCCTCTTTTACAAGTTACCATTTTACGTTTCACTGTTTTTACCGACCTTTAACGCATAGTTAGTCCAGCTTTTTGTTATATTGTACTGCTCTATTCTCAAGCCATTTATATCAAACTAGTGATGCGCGGGCTCTCTCAACCAAAGAAGCTATATGGAAACCCAACGTCTTGTAGACTATCTCAAGAGGCCAAGAGTTGGCAACAGCTACTTCCAACTGTTGAATCTATAATGAAATATAGATTCGCCTCCTCACGGGTCTCGCAGTGAGAGCTTGTCTCCTGTTCCTCCTCGGGGGAATTGAGTACGCGACGCCGGGAAGTGGCGTTCCCGCATTCGGCCGGTAGAAAGAGCCTCCATGTAGCGTTGACATCTGACGCCACGAACATCTGCAAACTCGGCAACGAAAACTGTTTTGCCGCCTCTAGCAATGTCAGTGGTACAATTGATGGTCACGTGTTCACTGCGCTCGTTGACACTGCGCCGATTACTCGGTATGCAGCGGAACGTTATGTCGTCGACTTCGCAAGGTGACCACCCTGCGGGATGGTCCTCCGATACGGACCGCAGGAGGTCACCTCCTAATTCCAGTTGGAAATCGCACCACCCGAGTCGAAATTCACAGTGAGGCATTCCCCGCCAAATTTGTGATCTTAGACCATTGCTCCAAGGATGTTATTCTCATAATTGTCTTTCTTGGTGAATATGACGCAGTCATCAATGTAGGGCAGATTAAGTTGACCCCCGGGCACGTTCTTCATCACCGAGGCTTTGTAGAGCCACCACAGTTGCACTTAAAATATATGCAGAGCATGTGAACTTATCACCGCTCTCGACAGTATTTCTACCTTTTCGAGTCGACACTTCCTCATGTGGCGAAGGTGTCCTGGGAGGAAGTGTGCAAATGGTCCTTTCTAGAGGAATTGATGCTGTTGATGGGAATAACCGATGTTTAGGATGGACGTGCCAATATTTTCGTGACGAAGTTCAAGAACGAGCCGCACCACGTGGCAAAAGGGGAACTTACAGCCCATATAGAAGAAATTAGCGACGTTCGCGAGGCTGTTTTGATGCCTGAGCGGAATATTCCGCCCGAACCGTAAGAGAAAAAACTCTCGCAACTGAACATCGAGACAAAGCTAGAGCCCTCCTAGACGAGCGATTTACTCGAACGTTTGCATTTTTATCACAATTGTTTTTCAATGACATCCAGGGTTCGCCAGATGCCCGTCGCGAAACATCGAATTATTGTCGATGGCGCGGCCCGGCCGATCCGCCAGCCGTCGTACCGACTTTCCTTGAAAGAAAGAGAAGCAGTTCTTCCAAGAGAAGAACAAGTGCTTGATATGCAATATAACGACGTCATGCAGCCTTCAAACAAGGCCTTGTGCCACACCTGTGGTGCTGGTAAATAACAAAGACGGGACGCTTCGGTTCTGTGTGGACTACAGGCGACTCAACGAGGTGACAGAGAAGGATGTATATCCACTGCCTCGAATTGACGACCACCTCTATTGGCCCTATCACACCCGCTATTTTCGTCAATTAATTTTAAAAGTGGATACTGGCAGATTGATGTGTCGTGCGATCACCAATGATCGCACGACAATCTCACAGGCAGCCACGTACACCCAATTTCTGCTGTCCTCATGTTGGCCGTGCATTTGTAAATATCATCTATTTGACCGAAGGAATTGAAGGAAACGCTTTTAATGACGAAGTAAAATGTATAGTGACATAAAGTAAAAGTTCACAAGGTTTACGGTCTTTTTGTCTCAGTTTAGAGACTTACACGCTGTAATATAATGTGAGGAAATTTTTGCGCCGATTTTTGATAACAGGACGTCCATTAAAAAAGTGCGGAAACAGTATCTAATTATATGCAATTACAGCACCGAATAAAATATCATGGTGCTAATTTAGCACAGTATAATGCCCTTATCGAGCAGACAAGAGCTTTAGCTGCTTTTAAATCATAGATAAGTATTCCTCTGAATTGCGATATTATTTAGGTTAGCATAATGCGGTTACCTACAGACCTTTTCGTGTTTTTTTTTTTTTTTAATTCAAGGCTAAGGAGACCTCTCTATGCGATATAATTGAGCACAGCATAAGGCACTTACCGACAGCACAAAACTTACAGCAAGTTTTTAAATTAAGGCTGTGCAAACCTCTTAATGTAGTATAGATATATGATAAGTAGAGCACAAGGAAGGAAATAATTGCAAAGTAATGCAATACCATGATGTTCTTCTGTGAATATGGTGCGTGAGCTAATGTATGTTGTTTGAAACGTTGGATTTTGTTTCTACGCTTTTCGATTCAAATCAGATATGAGATTGTTTGTCGACAGGAGAAAAGAAAATAAGGGATCATCCAAAATAGATGTGTATCATCTAGAGACAATAAGCATCAGTCTGTCAAGTTTTCTGAAAAGCTGACTGGCTGGGAAATTTAGTTTCCATAATGACAGTTGGAACAATGAGGGGAAAGTATACAATAAATTAAGCATTTTCTATCAGTCTCTTCATTATTCAAAAATTACGCGGTTTTAGAGGCGAAAATGCTCCAAAAACATCAGCGGCCTTCACAAGTCAGCGAATGCACTTGCAGAGTACCTAGCCGCTCTTGCTGGTGATTTCCCTTCCTCCACATACTTCGGCCAGTTCTCCACGTAGAAAAAGAGGCAACACCCTCTGGCCCTCATCTGTATGCCGTTTAACTACATCCGTCTGCGCAATTAACAGAGCAAACACTCGCAATATGCCTGCGACGCATGCCCACATCCATCACTCATTCTTGCCGTCCCCATGCAGAGCAACACAATGAGCAAAAACAAAGGAGACAACACGGTTATTCGATATGTGCTTGTCTTTCAACAGCAGACGCCTCCCCGCACCTCGATTTGTCCGTCGCATCTTGTTGCTTTTGCAGTTTCAGTGACAGCTTGCATCGCTAATAGCGCCTCTCGCTAAATAGAACCATGCAACTATCCACTCGTTCATATATGTTTCATTTTTGGTTTCGTTCTGCCCGTTTTGTTCACCGATCCGTCTCTGTTATCCTGAGTGAACATCGGCTAAAAGGCGTCGAGTGGGGAGAAAACGGAAAGGGTTGCGCCATTGCAAGTGCGGCAGGCGCAGTCGCGAGTTGATTACACCTAGAGAATCGACCCGCCGCAAGCCCCAGCGGCGGCGACCGAGCGCTGCGGCCCAGGTATCAGCGAGGAGGAAAAGGAGGAGGAAAGGCAGGTAGCAAAACTGCGAAACAAGAGGAAGAGGTCGCGGGGCGCAAGAAATAAGAGCGGAGCAAAGAGTGGCGGCCAGATGAGTAAGAAGAAAAGCGGGAAAGGAAAGCGATCGATGCCATTGCTCTCACCTCGCACGGTTGCTTATTAGCAAACCATATCCCGTAGGAGCACTCGAGCAGACGACGCTCTGGCGTGTGATTCCTCTGAGCAGCGCCACCAAGCGACAAATAGTGGATATATTGTCTAAACAAATAAGAACATATTTGAAGCCCACCGTTCCCGTCGTTTTGGTGGTTGAATGGATTAACACCACGCATCTCTTCACTGATGCCACTTAAACGTGCGTTCGACTCCTGTGTTTTATTGTTTTTTCTGAATAATTTTTTTTTCAATTGTCTTCACTGTAATTATATTCTGCCTTCAGTGAGCGTAGGTTACCTTTAGGTTGCGTTTATAGACACCTTTAAGTAACAATCGGTATGACAACAGTTACACTAAGCAATTACCTTTCCCACAATCATTTCATGCCTCAGTGAGTGTATGTTACCTTTAGGTTGCGTTCACTGACATCTTTCAGCAACAATCGCCCTTTACAGTGAGTGTATGTTACCTTTAGGTTGCGTTCACAGAGATCTTTCAGCAACAATCGCCGTTTAACTCGCTGAAAGCGTCGTCTGTTCCAGTGCGCCTATGGGATATGGTATGGCAATACGCCGCACGGTTAGCTAGCGCTGCTGTCCGCGGTCATTGGTAGAAGCAACGTCTCTCTCTGAGAGGCTTCGGGTTGCGCTCTGATAA
Organism: Amblyomma maculatum; assembly: GCF_055883805.1. Classification (NCBI taxonomy): domain Eukaryota; kingdom Metazoa; phylum Arthropoda; class Arachnida; order Ixodida; family Ixodidae; genus Amblyomma; species Amblyomma maculatum. The sequence continues at coordinate 78,541,347 of NC_139345.1, forward strand.
TGTATGCGCAAGCACACGACGACAATACAGAATAGAGACTTATTTTTAGCGACGTTGTTCTCTTCGTTCCACTATTCGAAAATAGGGTTATTTTGCTGCCTCCTGATGCTAGGAATAAATAACACCCGCTGCTCAGAAAGTTGCGGTCCTATTTGATCCGCGGGGACTATTTTTTGATTATTGTTCTCCTTCGTATAAACCAGCTGTCATTCCTCCCCCTTGTCTCCTGCTAATGTTTTCTTTCTTGTAGGGACTGGAACGCGAGTGATGTTCAAACCGTTCATTTCTAGCGGTTTCTCCAGTAAACGCAAGATTTGTAGACGTTAGCTTTCGGGGAGAAGGATTAGTGAGGCCCTTCAATTCGAAAAGTTAAGAATTGTTAACCTTGAGGCAGGCTGATATGGATGTGACATGAACGCCCCATTGTGCAACAGATTGAGATATGCATTGTCGAGCCGAATTAGATATCTGTTCAGCCAAACTTGGAAGGACAACAGGAGGATGGGGCAATGCGAAACTTACTGCGCTTTCAAGAACTGAGAGCTCCGACTCTATACTGATCTACCAGAAAATGCGCTTTCTTTTATTATTAGCATTTCCAACTAGAACCAATGCTGAACACCGGACATGGCTGTCGTCAGTAAGCAGCTGCCGGTTAGAAGTTATCAATTAAATCGTACAAACAAACGGAGCGTGACATTCCTCCTCGCAGCCAGCAAATGAACAGGCTTTACGATTGAATACGCATTTACGAAAATAATGTCTTTTGCTGCGAAATAGAAATTGCGGCCAAGAGATACGATGCGTAAAAATTGGCACCAACTGCGTGTGTTTGTAGAGAACACACCTTGGAATTTATTTCTAACAGGCATTTATTTCTGCGCCGTGTTTATGTGCGGCACAGGTTGCAAAGACGGGTCTAGCGATGGGTCATAAACTCCGATTTCGCTTCACTTGCAGAAATAGTACAGGTACGCAAAATCCCGCGCTACGCCGTCGAAAGATTTTCAGAAAACTACAGTACGCGAAGTCACTTCAAGTACAGCCATCCTGTATAAAGCTAAATACTGCTGCTGTCACATGAGGCACTCCCATTCCCTATTCTCGAGTGAAGAGCGCTCTTTGCTGCCTGCGCTTCCAGCTTGACCCTTATCGACGAGTCGGCGAAGTTACAACCAGCACTGTTAATAAATGGGTTTGGGATAACGCGGAAATGTACGGTAGAACATTTGATAAAAAAATTGCCTACGCTTACGTCACTATGCGAAATTTGAGCGCAGGTCATATGCTGTTTCACCTTCCGGTAGATTGAGGCAAAGATTTCGGTCAAGATACGTATGTACAATTACAGACTTTTTTAAATTTTTCACACGTATTCCTTGAAGAAACACTCCACTAATATTTCTTGGCTGTCATGAAAGAAGTTTTGCGATTGGAGAAATGAAGAGAGTGATTACGTTATGAGGAGGTTACGGGAGGCAGCGCGTGGGCCCATATAGGAACGTTACGTGACGAACCGATAGCAGCGACTGACTGATGCCGCTGACGCCGCTAGCGAGTGAAGAGAACGTAATTCTGAGTTTCGGTTTGGGATGCACGCACCGTGATTCGTTGATAGCGAGTCGGCGTTTCGGCAACCTGAGAGCACCCTCGCCGCCACGCAGGAAGAGGGGGGCTGAAAGGGGGGCGGAGCTGGTTATGAGACCGACGATGACGCGAAACCCAGGAACGGGCGACAAAGAATTGCGCTCTGAAATAATGCGGCTGAAACGTAACCATCGCAGTCTCTGGCAAAAGCTCTCGCAAAATACGCAATAGACTGTGCACATGACTACCCTCGTTTTCGACATTGCAGGCTACATCAGGGACAGCCGCGATATATCCCGAGGAGTTGGCGTTCTGTGTTTTCAGTGGAAAATGATTTCAAAGTGCCAGGTACATTAATATTTTATAGCAATTATACAACATTTTTAACCAATACATTTCTATTTTTTGCATATGAAGCTTTCTGGAAGGCCACGATAAAGCGGCCCTCTCCCGAGGTCGAAAATCTTGCTAGAGATTGAGGAACAGGCTTGAGATAAAAAAATAATAATGGGGCTCATCTCAATCGAAATTGCCATGCGGCAGAGGTGTAAGGCAGGAAGAACACCGTAGGAGGTCTCCTGGCCAGCAGCAGGAAGGAAAAAAGTAATCAGGAGAGACAACCCAGAGACCTGGGTTTCAAAACACAGAGAAAGAACCTGAGATTCTCTCAAACTTAAACGTGCCTTAGTTCTGCGCAGTGCAAACAATGAAGGTTTATTTCACAGCGTGACTCTAGCTTCAAAACGCATCCATTGGATTTGGTAGATGCACTGCATTTGGCCGTTAAATTCGTGGTGTTTTGGCTCATGGAGCAGAAGACAACTTTAGATCGCCTATACAGCTTTCGTCGCGCAGGAATCGAGTGATTTCTTAGTGGCCTCTCAAAAGGTCGAAGGTGATTTTTGAAAAAGCAGTTTTGAGATATAAGAAGAAATAAAGCGCCTCATCCAACCTTAGGGATTAGGGCAGCGAGCAGATCAGCGAGTGGTCGCCGAGTCTGGGGACATGAAGAGCAATCTTTGTCGCTTGCCACCGTTGAAGTTACTTGCTTCCGAGACTTTACGGTTGTTACCTGCAACTCTTTTAGGACTGCGTCTCGTCGTTGCATCACACCTCCTCATGATGTTTTCGCAAATATAATTGGAGGGTGGATTCGTTAAAAAACACGTACTGAACACCAGATACCAAAGGTCAGCAAAGGTTCCCAAAAAAACAATTTCTTAAAACAGCTATGTAACTATTTTTTTTAGAGGTTCGGGATTTTACCTCGAGAGGCTGTCTCCCTCTTACAATATATAAATCTAGGGCTCTGATGATAAAACTCAATATTTTCTAGCGAAAAGTGGTCTCCAGTAAAAACATGAGTAGAGGTCCGTGCTCTAAATGGAAGGCCGCCGCTACAAACGGGGCAGTGCGTTCAGAATAGACCGGAAGGTGTCGACGAAAAAATACGTTTTATATAATAAATATTCTGAGAAAAAAAATAATTCGTAATACGTAGAAAGAGGCCATTATTTGCACTCTGTCGTTCTCTTATCAGTATAATTTTCATTTTTGATGTAGGGCGAGACTGCGGCTTTTAGGACTATGCACCACATTCGGCCACATATAAACACACATCTTATTCTTAGATGAATAACAGTTTTACTAACTTGGAGCTTTTCAATAAAACATGCGCCCGTTACGTTGCCAAAAGGCTACATTTATGCTTGCAAAAAGCCCATTGCGGATATTTCTTTTCTTATAGTGAATAAATGCGCGGATGCGCGAAATCTTTTCCTTTCTGAAAGCGGCCAAGAAATGATTAATTGAAATAGCTCGAGGTTTCCGAATTGAACTGCTAAGCGCAATACTTACATGCCATTTTTGTAATTTTTCAAGATTTACTAATTGATTTGTTTAGTTTTGTTATTATTTACTGATTTGCACTCATTTTATACAACTTGTAAGCGCCCTACCCTGAAATAACTCAATCTCGTATGACCAAGAAGACGCAAAAGGGAAAGTAGCGAGTTTTCGTTCGGTGAATAAATATTTTTTATTCAATTTGATCACAAAACATGCACCACTGCCAGTAAGGCCTTTTACATTCTGCGCGTTTTCCGAACAACGAGCTTTCAAGCGAAACATTGTGTTCCTTGCAAAATATTGGAAATTATTTATATCGTGTTGTTGAAGGATGAGGACTGTGTTCGAGGGCTAATTTAGTGAGCGTTTTGTGGGAACTGCTGATGCCGCCGCGAAAGTGCAGGAGGAAATGGAACAGACGCTGCATTTCGCCAGCGAATTCCGCCGCTTAAGAAACCAAGAGTTTCATTACGACGAATATTCTTCCCGCCCAGTGAGAAATAACGGCTCCTGAAAAATATGCTGCTCGCGAAAAAGGCGCACTTAAGCAAATTGGAAGTACAGTCATTAGGAAAGGACAAACACATGCATCGTGGTATTCATGTTTTTGAAAACAACAAAAAAAAAAGCAACAAAAATGGTAAATTTACAAACGCGTGCTTACGCCCGGGGAAGAAATAAAGAACAACGAGCAGCACGAATTTTGTACAGCGTCGTCATCGAGAGCAGGCTGAAGTAATCTACTCTGGATGTCCCCTATTTTCATGGAAACATTATTTTGGCACTGAATATTTGTCGAAAAAAATGAAATCTTGCGATTCAACTCCGATAAAATTTCTCAGTTATCGCTGACGACCTTCCGGACGTCCCTGAGCCCTCAAGGCTTATGAGGATCTTCAGGGCTTATGTAAGGCCTATATGAAATGAATTTCCAAACGCTTTAGTTTTATCTTTCGATTCCTCCTCGAGAATAATGGAACCAGTAAACCGAGGACATATATATGAAAAGTCTTTAATGGCACGGAAGAGTCGGCTGGCATTGTGTTTCGAGTTCACGTTTAAGGAAATGGAAAATTAAACAGTCGAAGAAAAGAAAAGAGCACGACAAGAGGGTTTTCGGTTATTTATTTGACTTGAGATGTATACGTTCCTCTCGAGTCATGTCCTTTATTGACAAATAATTGATCGCGAACTCATTATTCTAATGTAGCCTGACCCTCCTGGGGGCCGCAATGCCACGGGGCCCTATGAGAAGATGCAGTCATATCACAATATTGATAGACGTGCGGTCGTTTATCGCGATAACTGCATACTGTGTGGTAGACGATCATCGGGAGGACGTTGTGACCCAGCGATCATGCGACCAATTACAATTGCTCATGTGATCATCAGGATGGCGGTCGAGAGGAGGGGGGCGGGACGTCCGGCAACAACAGCGGGCGGTAAAGAATAAAAACTGTTATAGTTTCTGAACAGCCAGGGATGTTAGAAAAATGCAATTTAAAAATAATCCCCTAAATCATTAATGCGAACGTAATTTAAAACGAATCTACCGAAACCCTTGCTTTAATACGACTGCAACTGAAAATAATCTCTGCAGCAGCGATGTCTGTCCACTCATTGTGGCTTGGCAAGCGAGAATGCTGCTTTTTATTTTCCCCACTATTTTCATAGCACTGAATGCTCCATAGCATGTGTGAAATGTGGCGGTTAGGCATGAAATAGACGATGAACACATTATAACTTCCGCGCTTTTTAGCAAGGCAGTGTGCTTTGGACATATATGCAACATTGTTGCGGAGTCTTTCATTGCACAGAAGTATGACACCTTGCATATGGACAGCACAACAAACAAGTACATAAAAATGGGCAATAATGATTTCTCATACACGTCTCTCTCTGAATAGACCTCGTTAAGGAACTTATACTTCTTTAAGAGCTTAAAGATCCGAAACAAAACTGCTACATTCCCAACAGTGTTTGCTTCTCGTTAGCTGTTTACTTCATTTTCTTCACGCTCTCCCTTCTGTTCCTTCATGCATTTTATTATTTTTTTCCTCCGAGAAGGCAGATCAGCCAACCATACATCTGCTGGGTTAATCTGCCAGTATTTTTTTTTTCTACGCATTATCATTTATTTCCTCTCAACGCACCGAGAGAGAACATATAAGGCAAGTAGAAGAAACAAAAAGGAATTAACTCATAAGGTTTCGAATGCCTTTTTGTACCATTCCGCTCCTGTCTGACCTGTGTCACAAAAGGCGCAGCTTGTGTGAATGACGAAATTAAAAAATAAAGAGAAACCGCCAGCGCTCGATGACGGTTAATTAAAGACCACAATGGCGTTGAAGAGGGGCTTCTCGAGCACGAATCTTAGTTCCCAGGAAAGGCAGGGAGGGTTACTAGAGACTGCGCCAGAGTGCATCTACGCGCACGATCCACCAGCAGGTTATGACATTCTGCAGGGGTAGCAAAGATCAAGCGACGCGTGAAATCGGGAGCCATAACGACCCATACAACCGAACACGCGCCGTACCTCCCAACTGTAAAATTCGTGTTTTTGTCCCTAATTTTTTTTTTCTGTAAAAATATTTACTGCCCTTTAAAAAAAGGAGCTGACGTTCATAGGACGGTGGGACAAGAGGGACAGCGGAAATGTTTCCTCCGGAGCGGAGAAAAGGCGCGGTAATTGAATTGCCCACGAAGGCAAGAAGAGGAAGAATCCAATTACGTGCCCTATTCTGCGCAAATATTCGCGTGCCTTTGCACATGATTCTGTAGCTACGAACGGTTCGCTTGTCCAAGATTTGGTGTGTGCCGGAGTCACGTAGAAGAACTGCTTCCACTCTTTCCCCCTTCTTACTGAACATTATATACGATACAGGGCGCTGGCTGAAAGAAGGCAACTCAACATTGTTTCCCGCCAACGGCGTACAGCGTTTTAGAAATGTTCTTCTTTACTTCAGGAGCCTAAAAATTGCAGATTATGAGGATATGAGGGGTAAAGAAGCCCAGAGATATAAAAAAGAACAAGAGAGCAGAATTAAGCTCTCCGTGATTCTTTGACCACCGAGTCTCTGAGCTCACCATTTGGTTATACGAGAATATATTTTTTTGTTTTTCAGAAGATACTGTATAATTAAAAACGGACTACAAGACAGCACATCATTTAGACTGATTCACCAAACTTGTAAGGTTGATGCCCGCTTGTAATTTTTGTCGAATGATGTCGAGGTCGGCTAAGCTCTGGTCTAGCTTACGAACTCTGTCGAAGGCTGCACACTAAGCACTGGAAGAGATATGGCGCAGGTGGTCAGCTTACGGGCACGGCCCCCATATCTGCTTATACAAATAACTAGAAAGCTAGTTGTGGTTGTAACTGCTCTTTATTACTTAGTCTCCTTTTTGTTCTCAAAAATCTTCAAAACTTGCGTCATGGGCTCTGAAATGTGCACCTCTCGCGTTGCATGTGGCTTCCATTTGATATCTGCACCCAGTTTCCTCGAAGCTTCGATGATATTCGCATTAAGTTGCAGGGACTGCGTAATCTCCAGGTGCGCCGGCATTTTCTCTCAGGTGGGAGGACGTGGAGCTCTACTTACTTTTCTCTGCCCCTTTATGATGGAAGTGCTGAAGCGCGTCCGCAATAAACACGCTACATCCGTATACATCTAAACTGTCTATACTAAACATCCAGGCTTCACAGCGATGATACAGCAGTGACCTGATAGACACTGGCGAGCGTCATATTTGTGCACTTGTGTTTTCGATGCTTTTCGGCAAGGCTTCTGTCGGCATCCAAGGGATGCATGCTGCTTGCCCCTTTTCCTTGTACGGCAACGCTGTAGCCGTGCTTCCTCCCTGGTGGCGTGCGCCCCGCGCGCATCCTCAGAATGGCGTCGCAAACTTTAGTGCATTAAGACGTAATGCGGTCTACTCCGGTTTGTATAAAACGCGGACACGGTTTTTTTTTTTTACTGAAAGCGCCCCTCTTTGCTGCGACTCTGCGTAGATAGTCACTGATTGCGCGGACACAACTAAACTCGTTAGGGAGAGTGGCACACGCTGAAAACAAACTTTGTTACCAGGTCCTATTACCAGGAGAGAAAAAAAAAGAAAGCGGCAGCAAGCCTGTCTTAGCGACGTGACTGCAATAATGTAACTCCAACAGCTGGAAAGAACACAGAGGTATTCCGGCGTCACCCGTAAGGTCAACAGTCGAGACAAAAAGGCGTTCCGGTATGGGGGTGCAACGCGAGGGCAGGAGACGTGAGCAGGGCAGAAATGAAGCCTCCGTACGCCGCGGTGGCCGACGACAAAGAGCCCTATCGACGCTTACTATTTCCTGCAGGATGCGATCACCATGTAAATATTAATGTTTCCGCATGGTTTCGTCTTCCACTTGGGTGTGCTCGGCGAGACCTCAAACAATGAAGACCCCGTGAGGGCGCTTAACTAGGGGGAGGACTATCAAGACTCCGCTTGGGATGCCACGTTGCCTGCGAGGTTAAATGAAAGAAGCAATATGCTTTCGAAAGAAATGGAAGCCAATATGGAGATTAAGATAATTATCATTGTATCGTACTGGGCCGAAGGTAACGGAATCCAGCAATTAATGAGCGCACAAAGACGGTTAATGAAAGAAGAGCAAGATATCTGCGACAAGTTTATAGTTATGTGTACTTATGTCCAGAGACCCTGATGCGAGCAATTTGTCACTGAGATTTATGCGACATGATGGGAGCCGATGCAAAAGATCGCTAATCATGATATAGTTTTCGATCGACCATGCCAATATTGGCGTTGAATTACTGAAAGTCGCAGAAATACCGAAAACGTTTACGATTACATCAGACCAGCAAGCTCAGGAACCGACTTATGAATGCGAAAGATAGGCTGCCGATTGAGGCTTTTCCGGGCGTTGTCTACCGTATTTCATGTGCTAGCCCCCAAGTGTACATTAGCGAAATAGGAAGTTTTCAAGACGACTCAACGACGCTGTTTCCCACTACGTGCGAGAACATACAAGATTGCTGGGGCAACGCAACTATTGTTGCCAAGGAAAGAAATACATCATCTCGGCGGCTGCTGCAATCACTAATCCTTCAATCAACGCCAGCTGCCATGAACCGGACGCGTACATAAGTGGTGACGATAGTTTGTCCAGCTCAGTGAACAAGGAAACCGTATGCGGTTTCAAAACGCCTAGAATTTTTCCTGACTTGGTCAATGACCGTGATCCACTTCCTTGAAACCTGGCATAAAAATTATGTTATTTGGTCCAAATAATATCAAAGCCCAGGTTGTGTTCTTAATCTTCGTGACAGCATTGTCAGAAGACTTTCATGCCAGACATTTAAGAATTACCCCTCCGGAGGTTCGGCTCGTGTTTGCCAGAATTGAAGCGCTCGTAGGAAATGACATGCATATTCAGCTATCTTATTCTGAAGAATTCTATAAGATCGAGGGTAAGAGCTATCATTTAAAAATATTTGTATTAAACTGAATTTATTATTAATCATTGCATTTGATCAAGTAACAATCGATATTATTCACGGCTTTTTATTAGCTTATATTTCATTTCCGGCATGCTAAGATGACGACACAGAAAGCGTATATCTACAAATGTATATGGTTATCTTCTGATACGTCCAAATCGTTCTGCCCCTACAAATATTTTTTAAATTATATCGAAATCACATAGCTTCAAAATTTCATTCAGGTCGAGGCGTGGAGATGATGAAGCAGTTTGGCTTCATGAATAAGACGTCACAGCTGTACGAACTAAAAGATACGTTTATTTAAACAATGAATACCTTTCAGATGCCACCGTTTCCAGAATACAAGTGCTTTTCCTAAATCTAGCCTTCGAACAAAGTACCTGAAGGAAGCTGAATCGTCTGCGAAATTCTTCAGGGAGCATACTGAGTGGGTCATCGTAACGCATAACAGTACTGGCGTTAGCTTCACACGCAAGAAGGGGAGCTCCTCCGAACGCCGTTTGCTTATTAGTTTGACAGCTTTTTTTAGGCACCCCTTTATACCCGTCTATACATGGCCAGTTAATGGAACGAAAGAAAAAAGAAAAATCTCGACACGACATTTGTAATGTTATAAATTCAGTCCAAAGTTCATCTTTGGCAACCTTCTTGAAAACACCCCGAGGTCACTGACACCTTGCGAGGCATGAACGTGGGACTGAGGTCCGAACTGTGGATGAAACGACATGGCGAGTGATCGGAAATTACTCGGTGCGTGGAGCTTTGCACGCGACGATCAATAGACCTCTCCCTGTTTGCAAACAATGTGACTTCAGGGAGGCACGTGACGACCGGTCTTGTTGGGAAGAAACGCTCCTTTCAGCCGGGTCTCCCTGCTGCAAGGTGCGGCGGGAAGCTGCCCGCAGCTGTGCAATTTTTGCTTCAAATCTTGCAATAGCCATATTTGCATCCGGCACAACATGCGGCACTCCTTAGATACACGCACCTATTAGCAGTTTTTGCCTTGAAAAAGATGACAGTCTCGGCAAGCATGCATGCAATTATTTTTGTTCAATCAACTGACACGGCCGCTTGCGGACGACCTGAAGTCCTACCAAACGCTTGAAACTCATAGAACGTCAGCATGCTGGAAAATGGGTCAATGCAGGAATATTACAAGCATCATTTTGCTATTATATTTCCTTTTTTTTTTTCACAAAATTGACTGTGAGCCGCACGAAGCGTAAGCAGGTATGAGCAAAAAGCGAGCTGCGTGTTTGGCTGGGTGATTTCCATCCCAAGTGCAGACAATTTTAGTTTTTGTTATGTTCGGCCAGACAAAGAAAGAGAGAGATAAACATTTATTATGAGCAGACGTGACATATTCAGCCCTAGGTCGGAAGCCTTCTCAGTCCAGGAAGCAGTGGACCCGAGCCATCTCCCGAGTCCGGCTGACCAGACTACGCTGATCCTCCAGGCTGGGGCTTGACAGCAGAGTCTCCCACTTCTTTTCAGTTATGGCCCCCCCTGGTGGTTATAGTAGAAAAAAAAATTATTTCCGCCTAGTCGTGTAGTACTGTCATGAAAACTGTGTTACAAGGAAGCCAGCAATACTACGCGAATGAGTCCTGTGTTATGGAAAGTAACAAAGCGCGATTTGTACCACAAAATACTATTCATGCAAGGCGCATAAATATTAATAAGGGTGCTTAAATGATTTCAGTAAAAACACTTTTCGCTTGGGACACGATAGCTTTTGAACGAGCTATATAACGATTCCCTCAAGGGATGCTGTTGCACTTCTGCGATCATGCCGCTGGCAGGACCTTGGGAGCCATTTGGTGAGAGAGCTAGCTCCTTCAACATGGCCTACCGAACTGCAATAAATTCAATGCCGAGCAAGAATCTCTAAAAGCACTGCAATTGATCGCATGACACCCGGGCCTTTTAGAGTGCGATTGGCCAGCATTCAGCACGATTCGTTCGGAAGGGCAATAAAGCAAACTAGTAAGTGCTTGTTCTTTTTCCCAGAATTACGCGAACGCACTTGTAAACCAGAAACATGTGCTTACGGTCGAGAACAACGTCGAGGCCTGCCGGCGCACGACGTTTGTCGCTTGGCTCTTTGCACGGCTGAAAAGCACATTTTGACCGCGTATAGAACGGAAGAAACATGTAGTTAGTCACCTGCGATCGAATATGGCATCACACCACGCGGGATCTTGACGGCGTTGGGAAAAACACAGCAAATTGTGACCACACGAGACCAAATCCTTCGAATTATGCCCCCAGCAGCGAAATGTTTTGCCCACCAAGGGTAGGTCGTCCCTTTTGCACCTCCTCCGAAACGTCATTAGGGACGTATGTCGGGAGAGGTCTATTGTCCGCTGTCCAAACAAGATGACTAGCCGTCGCCTCTCTCCCTTTTTGCATAGTAGCGCCTCGACGTAAGGCTCTCACGCACACGCCAGCTCGATGAGAGCCCTTTGGCGTGGGTGCGGATAGGAAAGGTGGCCTTACATCTGCTGTTAACTCGGAGGTGCCGTCTGCGTCGTGGGGGGGTATTGAGTCCATTGCCGTTCATGTCCTCTCGTATAGTTGTCAAATGGCTCGGATCTTCAAAGCCTTTGCGGATTCCGATAAGCACGAGGCTGTCTTCAAAAGGTTTCGCCTTAATACCAAGGAGCAGTAAATGACTAGTGCCTTCGCGAATTAAACGTGATTATAACTTGCAGTTCTCAGGACTTGCGCAATCGTTGACTTCGCCATTTGCCAACGTGTGTGAAAAGTTGAAAGTTCTGAACTATAAGCAAAACATCACACTCTCTAGCGCCTTATCGAAAAGATTGAATGCGATGTCAGCGCTGTTTAGAACGCGTGTAAGAGTTATCTACTAAATACGCTTACTTGGTTCTTTATCTCTAGTTCAGTGGAATTACCTGCAGATGCGCTTTTCTGAGCCCTCATGGAAAGCTTCTTTCTATAATGAGCGGTGTGAATTGATTCGCTGGTTCACAGAACTTGATTCTGAGTAAGTACGACCGGAGTTCCTGACTGCTTCTTCCGGTCACGAAACAGCCGCCGGACTTTTTAAGCATCACCGCCGGCTGCTAACGTCACCCCTGTTTGCCGGAGTGCATCTATTTGCCGTAAGACGTGTCATGTGACTTTATATTTCGGCTGCCCTTGCATCTGAGCGCTCGAAGTTTTCGCGACTACCGTATAAGCTTACCCTAGAATGTGCTATAGCATTTAGTTTCCAAATTTCAAACGAAACTTGCGCTTTCCGTTAGTCTTATGCTGTAGAAACAGGGGTAAGGTAAATGGTGCACGAATGCCTCACGGGAGAACACGTGAGGCGTCAAACTAACTGCGCTCCCTTTTAATAATTCAACATTCTCTTCGATAAAATTTATAACGTTACAGGGCACATGTTTCAGCCATTAGACGACCCGCAATGCCATCTGCTGGCCTCGATCCTGCACCCCACTGTTCTTTCCGACCGCAAAGCTTGCAGTAAATAAACGAAAACCTCATCGCAGTCCGTATGCATCCCTGAGGCATAATCGCTACGCTAAAGGCGCAGTCACAATACGCCTATTTGGATTGGCAGGATGAGATCGGCAGACACTACGTCGGCGACTCCGGCGTGCCGATGGTTTCCGCGCGTCGTATGCGCATTAATATCGTTTCTTGGGCTAGTTGGTTCATATTTGTACTGTGAAAAACTGCGCCGAAATATTCCGCGCGTCGTATGCGCATTAATATCGTTTCTTGGTCTAGTTGGTTCATATTTGTACTGTGAAAAACTGCGCCGAAATATTCCGCGCGTCGTATGCGCATTAATATCGTTTCTTGGGCTAGTTGGTTCATATTTGTACTGTGAAAAACTGCGCCGAAATATTCCGCGCGTCGTATGCGCATTAATATCGTTTCTTGGTCTAGTTGGTTCATATTTGTACTGTGAAAAACTGCGCCGAAATATTCCGCGCGTCGTATGCGCATTAATATCGTTTCTTGGGCTAGTTGGTTCATATTTGTACTGTGAAAAACTGCGCCGAAATATTCCGCGCGTCGTATGCGCATTAATATCGTTTCTTGGTCTAGTTGGTTCATATTTGTACTGTGAAAAACTGCGCCGAAATATTCCGCGCGTCGTATGCGCATTAATATCGTTTCTTGGGCTAGTTGGTTCATATTTGTACTGTGAAAAACTGCGCCGAAATATTCCGCGCGTCGTATGCGCATTAATATCGTTTCTTGGTCTAGTTGGTTCATATTTGTACTGTGAAAAACTGCGCCGAAATATTCCGCGCGTCGTATGCGCATTAATATCGTTTCTTGGGCTAGTTGGTTCATATTTGTACTGTGAAAAACTGCGCCGAAATATTCCGCGCGTCGTATGCGCATTAATATCGTTTCTTGGTCTAGTTGGTTCATATTTGTACTGTGAAAAACTGCGCCGAAATATTCCGCGCGTCGTATGCGCATTAATATCGTTTCTTGGGCTAGTTGGTTCATATTTGTACTGTGAAAAACTGCGTCGAAATATTCCGCGCGTCGTATGCGCATTAATATCGTTTCTTGGGCTAGTTGGTTCATATTTGTACTGTGAAAAACTGCGCCGAAATATTCCACGCGTCGTATGCGCATTAATATCGTTTCTTGGTCTAGTTGGTTCATATTTGTACTGTGAAAAACTGCGCCGAAATATTCCGCGCGTCGTATGCGCATTAATATCGTTTCTTGGGCTAGTTGGTTCATATTTGTACTGTGAAAAACTGCGCCGAAATATTCCGCGCGTCGTATGCGCATTAATATCGTTTCTTGGTCTAGTTGGTTCATATTTGTACTGTGAAAAACTGCGCCGAAATATTCCGCGCGTCGTATGCGCATTAATATCGTTTCTTGGGCTAGTTGGTTCATATTTGTACTGTGAAAAACTGCGCCGAAATATTCCGCGCGTCGTATGCGCATTAATATCGTTTCTTGGGCTAGTTGGTTCATATTTGTACTGTGAAAAACTGCGCCGAAATATTCCGCGCGTCGTATGCGCATTAATATCGTTTCTTGGTCTAGTTGGTTCATATTTGTACTGTGAAAAACTGCGCCGAAATATTCCGCGCGTCGTGTGCGCATTAATATCGTTTCTTGGGCTAGTTGGTTCATATTTGTACTGTGAAAAACTGCGCCGAAATATTCCGCGCGTCGTATGCGCATTAATATCGTTTCTTGGGCTAGTTGGTTCATATTTGTACTGTGAAAAACTGCGCCGAAATATTCCGCGCGTCGTATGCGCATTAATATCGTTTCTTGGTCTAGTTGGTTCATATTTGTACTGTGAAAAACTGCGCCGAAATATTCCGCGCGTCGTATGCGCATTAATATCGTTTCTTGGGCTAGTTGGTTCATATTTGTACTGTGAAAAACTGCGCCGAAATATTCCGCGCGTCGTATGCGCATTAATATCGTTTCTTGGGCTAGTTGGTTCATATTTGTACTGTGAAAAACTGCGCCGAAATATTCCGCGCGTCGTATGCGCATTAATATCGTTTCTTGGGCTAGTTGGTTCATATTTGTACTGTGAAAAACTGCGCCGAAATATTCCGCGCGTCGTATGCGCATTAATATCGTTTCTTGGGCTAGTTGGTTCATATTTGTACTGTGAAAAAATGCGCCGAAATAAAGACACCACAAGAAAGAAACTGCGCCTTCGGTGGCATTATGGCTTTGAGGTCGAAACTGTCGGGCTCTAGCCGGCTGGAGCCCGACTTGCTGTGCCAACTATAGTTGGTCCTGCGTGCAGTAGAACCGCACGGATGCTTCGTGGTAGCATGGCAGCGCATGGCTGCAGTAGCGTTCATTTCGATCAGTGCGGTCTGCTTTTCTTGCGGCTCGTCTTGAGCAAACATTCCGTAACTTTGCCGAGCACTTCAAAGCGATATCTCATTCTTTTTCCCAGGAAGGTACTCTAAAAATAAATTCGTGCGAGTTACTAAGGAATCTGGAAACACGTCATTACGACCTTTCCGCGACTGTTGCTAGCATGCTACTAATTGACTAACTGGAGCCGTTACTAACCAAGGTAGTTGATTCAGCAGCGATTACTAGTTACTAGAATTGAATTAGCAGCAGTTACTAGGACTAGCAGTTACTAGCTTTTAGTCCAAGTGACCATCCACTTGTTGGAAATTAAATTTGATTTGATTCGAACAGAAATTTGTAAAATAATGTGGATAAGGCTCACAGCGAGACAGCGACATTTAAAATAACAAAAATTAGCAACATGGTCATACACGCTTGTATTTTTTACTTTGTCATTTCAAGCGTAAAAAGAATATAAATATCTGCTCTGTACTTGCGGGTGTCACTGGCTCTAAAACAGGGTGTCATCATGTAGAGGTATATAAGCTCGCTGAAAGTTGCTGTTCTGCGATGGTGCGCTTCGCCGTAGTTCTTATCCGACTGATATATATGACCTGATCCGCGGTGTGCTCTAATACCGTGCTCTGTCAAGAGATCTGAAGCATTACAGACCGATATATGAATACATTCAGGCAACGTTTCGCAATATTTTGCGTTTTGGGTGCACGTCAAGAGGTAATTTTTATTATTAGGCTCACCTGGATAGGTATAGTTACAGGCACTAGCTTTTTGAACTAATAACGGTTGCTGCCACTCCATTCACTAACAGCAGTTACTAAGAATCTAGCAACATATGTGGCCAGCACTTACTAGGTTTTCTTTAGTAAGTAGCAGGACTTTCTTTTTAAGAGTGTGCAACTACGATGACGACATCCCGTTGCTACTGTTCCTTACACGTTGTGTGTAAACAGGTACTATTTGCATAGCGCCTAATACAAGCTGAGCTCTCTTTATTTTAAATATTGTTTATCTGCTGAGCATCATAATTTATCTGCATGCAGCACTCATAGATGCGAATGGACTGCTGAGAAGCGTTAGGACGCCGTGACGAGCAGCGCTTCAGGCTATGAAAGGCGCCGTAGTGGAGGACTCCGGAAATTTCGACCATCTGGGATTCTTTAACGTGCACTGACATCGCACAGCACATGGGCGCCCTGATTTTCGCCTCCATTTAAAAGTGGCTGCCACGGCCGGGATACGAACCCGCATTCTTGGGCGCAGCAGTCGAGCGCCCTAACAGCGGAGCCGATAAGTCGGGGTTACTATTATATCTATACTTTAACCTACGCAACTAATACTTGATTTTAAATTGTTCATCCTGATGCATGCTCGGCGAGCGTTTGCATTAATTAAAACGACCTATATTGCCCGCAACAGAAGCAGATCGGCCTGCCGGCCGGGATCACACCAGTGCTTCTAACTATATGTATGCCCGTCCGGCGACCTAAATAATCGTTCATTTAATGCCACTTTTACCGGAGCTACACTGTATTGCCACTTCCGTTGGCTCTAACGTATAAGCTAGCTCTGCACACTCGCTGAGTTTGCCGTCACGAATTTTGTGGATTCGTGAGGTAAGACGCCTTGCAAGGAAGCCGTCGTCGGCTGCTTTAAGGTTATTGCTTACGCCTCCCCGGCGTGTCCATGCGTGCGTCCGTGCGACCGCGGAAGCGGTCAATCATCTTAAAGGTCCCCTTAAAGGGGTCACAAAGAAGGGTAAACAACGCCATAACAATGATAGTTATTGAACCACCCATCATTCTCCCGCAAAAATTTTCGATCTAGCTTCTGCAACACCAGAGATATCGGCGATTAAAAATGACCCTTCCAATTTTCCCCCTCAACTCGTACGCCGAAGGGAGCCATAAAAAAACAAAGAATACAAGCAAGTTCAAAGCTCCGCCCAGACATACGTCACTTCGACGAACTTCCGGTTGCCGCGCGCTCGCTCACTGGCGTACTCGCGCCAACTCGTCCTCGCTCGCACACGCCTGAGGAGTTCGCCAGTTCGCGCAGCGACGGTTAGTGTAACCGCGAACCCGTGGTTATCCTATGTTACACGGCGGACCAAACCATGGTTGCACCACTAACCGCGGTTACCGCAAACCGAGCTTGACGACCTCGGTTCGCGGCGTTAACCGAGGTTATGACGGCGTCTGTTGACGGAAGCTACTCGTCGGCGCCCGAGTGCGCGAAACGTACGAGCGGGTCTGCTTCACAAAGTTATTCATTTTCCCACTGTATCACGTTTAAAGATCGATGTATAGATTATGGTGCCGCCCGATGTCTTCGATTACGGCCGACAGCGCAGCGACTGCGTACTGAAGCCTTGTCTTGCCTACAGTATCGTTTGAACGGCTTGTTGCTGAGCAGAACGTCAAAAATACGCAGCCTTATCTATGAAAGTACACGAGTTTGCAACGCTTGCAGCACGGAATGCCGCGAGCAGGCTGAGGTACGTTACACAATTACCGCGGGGGTGGAACGTGCGAGCGCGGCGAACGCCGGCGCCGTGCGTGACCGTCCCTAGTCGTCGCTAGGCCTACATTGTTTCGCTTCGAAGCCGCGGCGGTCGACGCTTTGGAACATGATCAACGCTGTCGTAAATCGTCTACTTATGAAACTGTCTTATAGTGATTCCTATCCTGCCATAGTAAAATAATTATAGGATTAACTCTGCCGACGCATTAATCGCACAGCTAGTACGAGCAGATCGGATCAGCCGAAATGCACCAGCGGCAGCTGGCTTGAGCAGAAACTAGCTTATATCACGGCTATCGCTCTTACCGGCAATTTGCTGCTGGTCAGCGATCCTCACGAGGGCTTCATACTTGATATTCGGCTCAGTATTCCAGACGCCAACAAATTTTAGCACGCTTTATTTCGGACATCGGTGCTAACAATCCGCCGTGTCGTTCGCGAACGGTATGCGGGAGGAGGGGCCACAGCGGCGGTGTTTACGGCGGTCGAGGAGGTGCTGCCATCGTGCGGTGCTTGACCGTGCTGTTGACGCCTCGTCGGACGACACTGCGATACTCCTGAAACCACGTTATATAACTAAGATATTTGTAAATGCAGCTTCGTTCTGCAGATCCCTGCGTCGCTTCGGTTGTTGCACTTAATGGGCAATGGCCACCTAACCGATAAGGGCGGCGAGCTGTGTAACAGCCCGCACAGAGTTCGAGCAGTGCACGAGCAGACGACTTTCGCAGCTACCGGAAGTGTGCCCGTGACGTCATGGTTGCAGTGACCGCAGCGAATGGCAGCTTCTAGAATCCTTGCCATTCAACCGACCCGTGACGTCATGGGACTGGGAAATAATTCCATGCGACACCGCCAAGCGACATTCTCTCTGCCCGCGAATTTCAAAGAACGCTGTTTTTAAATATTAATAATAAATCGCTGGCTTTGTTCCAAGGAGTTATACTTTGCGTTAATGCTCAAAAAGATGTGTTCTACACACTGAACACGTTTATCAGTGGTTTCTTGGGGGCCGTTTCCGTGGACCTTTAAGAAGGATTAGGATGGTTTAATTACTGATACTTATTCAATTAATAATGTAGTAGTAGGCGTGTGAGAATTAGTTAACCATAATGAGGAAATTAGTCTATTATAGTTAGTTATCTATGTCAAGACTAATTGTTTAATTATAGGAATACCTAAACCATTAAAAATCTTGTTACTGGGTAAAACATGCTGCAAACCTTGGTCAATATGCGATAAAAAGATGTGGCATATAGCACCGAAGTCGATTATTTTATGTTTCTTGTAACCAAACGAGGTCTTAAAAACCTCAAGGAAGCAGTGGACGAAGTTTTATCTTCGTTTAGAGGGCATGGAAAAAGTCTGGAGTTCGCACATGAATTACCCGACCATAATTCATTACAGTTTATAGTCTCGAAGCTTTAATTATGTTGTGATCGGATCTGCTGGTCGTATTCCCCACGTGTGAAGCAGCAATTGCTACCTTTCAACTTCTGCCATTTCATTGCTTTGCCTCGAATAAGCGCTCAAGAAGACATGCCCTATGAGGGCATGAAATGCCGGTCAGTTTTAATCACCAATTGGCTAAGCTTTATTAGCCAGGGTATTCCATTCGCTCGTGTGGCTGCGGTGGTTGAAAATCTTCTAAATTAGACAAAGAAAGGGACTGGTAGAGCCAGGCCAGAGCTCCCTCGAGAAGAGGTACGACCAGTGTTGGTGCCATACTTCCATCGAGTGGTTCATAATTTGAAAAAAAAAAAAAGTCTCCAGCCACCAAGGAGTACGGCTCTTTTTTTCTGCACCGATACCGCTAGGTGACAATTTACCGAAAATGAGAAAACCAGTGAACGAGGCTGCGGTCTCGTTGTCTCTCTAAGTGTTTGACTCTTTTCGCGCCGTTCAATTTATTTACAATGAACCAAAACTAACTAGACCAACAACAAGCACTCTTAGACGTAAAAAAAAAAAAGACTGCTCAGAACCGCCAAAAGAACAAATAACCCAAACACATGTGTAATTAATACGAAGACTAAAAATTCTACTCCATGCAACTGTACAAAGCAAAACACTCGTTTTTTTCATCCACCCTACCCAGTAGGCTTCGTAGCAACCCACGTCAGTTCTGGAAATGTATTAACCAAACTCTGGTAAAAACAAAAAACAAAAAAAAAAACATAACACTATGGGACGACGATAATAATAAGATCGCAGGTTGGAATACCGAGCCACTTTTGAATTCAACTTTTAGCTTTCTTTTTACTCATGAACCAGATGATTAGCTCTTGTTTTACTCATGAACCAGATAATCAACGTCCCGATTTTCCATCACTAAACTTCCCAGCTATTCGGGAGGTTAGCTTTGAGGCCAACGATATTGCCAAATTAAGAGACCCTCTAAAATTAACTTCATCGACGGGCATCGATGGAATCAATGCAAAAAAATTGAAAAACAGAAAACATACATCAAGCATCAGTTTGTCTTATATCAGGTGTTATATCGCACGACTGGGAAACAGGCAAGGTCATTCCAGTCCCGAAAAAAAGCGTTGTTAATCTTCTAATAATTATTGCCCCTAATCTATCACCTGCATAACTACAAAACTAATAGAACACGTAAAATCTCTCAGGTAAAGAAAAAAAAGTCATAATGTCTCTGCACACCGAAAGTCATGGGACACGTGGCAAGGGCTCGACATGGTCCTAGCACACAAATGACATTAATTGAATGCAAAAACAAAATTGCGCCATATTTTTCTGCTTGGCCGCGAAAGTGTGCCTAGCATGACGCACTTCAGTGACCCGCCGGGGTGGCGCAGTGGTAAGACGCCCGACTACTGTGCCGGAGTATCCGGGTTCGTACCCGACCTCGGCGGCTGCGTTTCGATGGAGGCGAAACGATGTGGCGTCCGTGTGCTGTGCGATGTCAGCGCACGTTAAAGATCCCCAGGTGGCCGAAATTACTCCGCTGCCCTCCACTATGGCTCCCCTTTCTCTCTTTCCACTTTCACTCCCACCTTCCTCCCTTACCTTACGGCACGGTTCAGGTGTCCACAGAGCAAGTGTGACAGATACTGCGCCTTTCCCTTCCTGTGAACCGACCGACCGACCGACCGACCGACCGACCGACCGACCGACCGACCATAGCGCTTTCTCGTCCATATTGTGGCTTTTAAATGTTGCATGCGTGAATAACGATTGCGTTTCTGTTATTTGGCGAATATTGCTGGTACTTTACAGCGTGTTTTATGTGCTTGAGAAGCTTTCCGTCCAGAGGGCTCTCAGCCTGCAATCCCAGAGCGTTCCTCCCATCTCCCACCAACGTCGCCACCTGTTTTGCGATATAGGTGGCGTTGCTTCAACCCGCCACACAGCGTTCACAGAGTGACTATTCACCTCGACTACAACAATGTCTCTCCCTCGCAGGGACTGAGATGCCGCATCGTCACTGACGGCTGTGATGTAACTGCGGCGGCTGCTATTACGCATTCGCGCAAGATGCGGTGCCATCAAGCCTTTGTTGTTTATGCTCTTTTTCCAACATCATGCCCGACCAGATGATGCCGAAGTTACCGCGAGGCAGGGGATGACCACCGGGTGGTCACGGGACGTACACAGGATGGTTATATACACTGAATGGACATGTGATGGAGGGCGTTAAAATCTGGCAGCTGCTCTATGCATGGGGCGACATGCCTTGAGGCAAGCCTTCAACATTGACATCGTAAAAATACGCAGCCGTCTTTATTGCACGACGCAGTAGTTGCGACTTCTGCGGCCTTCAGCGGAAGAGGTGCTCTTGCGACGTTTTACTCGAGAGTGTTAGATTGGAGAGCGAAGAAGAATGATAATCGCTCACTGTGTCCCGTCCATCAACCGCTTCTTGACTGGTTCGACCATGCTGACGTCACTACTCCAAATAAGCCGTCTGGTCGTGCAAGGTACTAAGATTTCGTCCTGAGTAGTCGGTAGTAGCTCCAGATAATGAGATGGGGCCGTTTTTTAGCTAATATCTGTTTGTTTATCTTTATGGTACCAATTCGAATTTAAGATGGAGTTAAGCTGGAGTAAAATCTCACTAAGAGTCACAAAGCAGAACGAATGGGGAATGGCGCTGAGCTCCTCAGTGAGGGTTAAATGTACTTCGTTTAGACGACATTGACGGCGATACCCTAATTTCGCCAAATATGTTGTATAATGTTGCTGCAAACAGCCACAGAAGCTGTATCAGCGCTGACGAACACACGGCGTATGCTTTGCATTTTAGCCTATTGCATCGTGTACGTTAGAGTGCATTTATTTTTATTTAACTGTAGTGACAACAAATACTCAGCCCGACACCTTTAACTTTCTCAGCTTATGGCCGGATATCCAGATTTATTTAAATCTATGTTCTAGATTCCGCTCACGGAATGCTCCTACAGCCGACTACACAAAACGAATGCACATGTTTGCTATTCTGCGCAACAGTATCAATACTCGCACACTGCTTTGCCGCCGGGACACAGCACTTTGCCGCCGGCACAAGCTTGTCTACAGACAGAGTTTGGAACAAACACGACCCCCATTTCGAGCAAGCAAAATTGCGTTACCGGCTACGCAGTGTGTGTACATAAAGCAGGGAAAAACATGAACGCTAGCTACAGAATCGAACTCGATATTCCTTTTTTATTTTTTCAGCCGAATAGAGGTTGCCAGCATTAGGAAGCATGCAAGCGCCTATTTTGCCCTGGGGAAAAAAAAAAAAATACGATACACGCACGACGGAGGGCACGTTTGCATTCCAAAGGAGCAGTTCTACTACAGTCGTCTCGCCAAGCGGTCTCCTTCGGCGTCGCAAAACGCGGGACATAAAACATACGCAAGACCTCTTTGGAAAGCACCCCCGCCGGCTTCGATCCGGAAGTGCGGGAAGACCGGCAGTACACGGCAAAAGGAAGCTGCGGCGTTGGTGGCAGTAGCGACAGCTTTTTCGAGAAAAGCGATTGCAGCGGTAAAGGAATCGAGGGCATCCCGGTTGCGAGGAGTGCGACTTGGCGGGAGCCTAGGGAATGATGTAAGGAAGGGAGGGATGGAGACGGGTCTGTTTTGGGTGAAAGGGGACGTCTTCAGAGCGTCAATGCTTAGGAGCTCCCGACGCTCGTTCCTCTCAGGTAATCCATTTAAACTGCAGCCGCCCAGCGACGCATTTGGCGCTGTTCTGAAGTATGCGCGGTGCCTTGCTCGCTTCCAAACCCTTTCACGACCGTGAAGAACGAGCCTGGCCCGAAGGCACGAGGATCCCCGGTGCGTCCGTCATGGTTTGTTTATCCCGGGGCACGCACGTTCTCAAACGAGTCGGCCGTCAGATCCAAACCTCTCTCGCTAACCGGCATTCTTATCCGTCCTTTTTATCTACTC
Source organism: Amblyomma maculatum (assembly GCF_055883805.1). Taxonomy (NCBI): domain Eukaryota; kingdom Metazoa; phylum Arthropoda; class Arachnida; order Ixodida; family Ixodidae; genus Amblyomma; species Amblyomma maculatum. The sequence goes on from NC_139345.1 coordinate 78,564,068, forward strand.
CTTTTCTCTATCTTGGTCATGCGTCTTCTCGCTACGTGACCGTGTGTGCTCTTCGGTAGAGTCCGGCAATGTATAAAGAAGCGATAACAGCCACGTTTCGATGAGCTAAGAAGGCAAGAACATGGAATCCGATTTCTTCCCTTCAGAGTGGTCGCTGCATTTTATTTTATTATTTTGTAATTATTTTTCCTGAAAATCTGTTATTTTATCAAAGTAGCAGTGGCCGGATTCGAGAGATCACGCCAACGCCTCCTGAAATCACGTCTATACAAACACCAATGGGCAAACAAGGGCATACAAAGTGGCGTAGAAAAATATCGATGCCGGTGGATGAAGAGCATTCACTCATTTTCTGTGGATGTAGTAATTAGAAACGCGTCCAAAGAAAGGCTGACGTAGTTATATGCTCAATACATGCGTCTTCTAGTGACTGATACATGAACGGCAGTCAGTGATTATTTTTTCGTTTATTTCTCTACGGAAAAGATTCGGTACTGCTCTCGTGTCTTCCTGCGTTGTGGTCTTCTCTCACGCGATTATATACACGCTGATAGACACTTCGGACACTCATAATGGACAGAACCTGGAGGCAAAAACACATAAAAACCCGGCTTCTGTGTCTGCTTTCACACGCCAACCAGTCTAGAGACTCAACTGTGAGCCACTGCATCACCAACTAGGCCTAACCATCACGCCTTTTAGCCCGGATTTTAGCCCGTTTTTTAGCCCGTTTTTTAGCCCGGTTTTAGCCCGTTTTTTAGCCCGGTTTTAGCCCGGAATGGTGACATGGCTGTGCTCTGATTGGTTGACGGGCTGCGTGAAGTCACAATACAGCATGAGATGCCTGAGTTGGCAATGAGCTGCCAACTCGAGTAGGTCATTTGGAATGGGAGGGCGAGGTGATAATCTAACCAGGAACCGCAGTACTGGTTAAGACGGAAGTTTGTGTCTCTGTCGGGTGATCTTGCATATAACGTGGTAGCTGACTAATGAATTCTAATGATTGGAATGCATGAGATAATAGAGGCAAGAATTCAGCTGTGACCTCAGCGAATAGCACAGTTCATATACAGACAACTTAGCACGAACACGGCGCCCCGTGGCTGAGTACGTGTGATGCATCAACGAATACAGGTCGCTACCAAACACATGCAAAAAGGTGCACGACATGAAGCACCGCTTCGATTTTTCCGTGCTGGATTGATTCGTGACCGGAACATGTAATGGCGTAAAGCACGTGGTCCCGCGGAGCTACTTTCACGTTAATTATGATTCACCCCTTACTCCAGCTCGAATAGTAAGAGGATCCACAGATGGAAGCAAATAATGCTGTCGTGCAATAGCCTTTAAAATAGACCTTTTGAGTTTTTCTGATTTGTTTCAATTTTTGTTCAGCATCTAGTGTAGGTTTTACACCCAAGTCAACAGCTTCGGCTTGTTTTTTGAATATGATGAAGACAGGAAGTTCGGCGCCATTTCTACCTCATACGCAGGACAGTCTGGACATGTCTGCCCCGAACCAAGAGCAGCTGCCGACTGTCGCCGAGTCAGTGACTGCTCTTGGCCATGTCGTATATGAGCAGCGCAACGCCGAACCTTTAGACTAGGTCGCGTGAATAGCCTTGTACCGTCAGAAGCCTCTCCACCAGTTTGAAAATTTCGACACACGCGAGTTTTTTCTGTTAAAGCAACATTTATGATAATGCTAGCGGCGCAAATCAATAAAGCCGAAAGCAATAACGTAAATAAAAGCGAAATTGCAGCTCATAAAATACGATGCCTTAGTGGTATGCGTTTGTTAGGACTACCGCAAAAAGATGTGTGTGTCCTGCTGTGCCCTAAAACTCCGTAACAGACTTACCCATGCTTAAATATTGTCAAAAACGGTTTTGTTGCTGCTCCCGTGCAAGCGTTCGTGTGTGTTTAAAGTTTATGTTACGGTTATACCCTAATAAAATTTCGAACGGTGGATATATAGCATGACTGCCCAGCAAAACGCACATTGCTTACTCGAGCTCAAAGAAAAATATATAATGGGGGACAATCAAGCTCTGTCTTTAAGAGGGTGTAACGGGATAGCTTTGATGGTTACCGCCTGTGGCTGCAGTCTCGTGATTGTGAACTTTCTAGCAGTCTTTTTATAGACTAAAAAGTTTTCTTCGTCTTTGTGGCACTCGGGTTGCATTCCGTAGGGTATATTTTTAGAAGAACAAAAATATATTTTCAGCACTTTGCTTGAGAACATTCGTCACTTTGATAATACATAAATTTATTCTCTAATTGACGCCTCAAGGAATGCAGTATATTTCTGTCTGGTACCCTATACAAATGCATTGTTTATGCAATTGGACCCCATGAGGAAGCATGCAGAAAAACGTATAATATACGAATACTTGCCTACTTCAAATTCAGAAGAATTATATATGCACAATTAGCAATGAAGCCCGCCGTGCACTGGCATGTGAAAGAATGGTATGAGAGGTGGCAGCACTAAAACTTGGACAAAGACGTATAAGAGGCACATACGAAGAAATAAAAGTACATGTGTCTCTTCTATGGCTTCGTATAAGTTCCAGCGCTTACGTATTTTGTACTGTGCACAGTCAATAAGCCTAACGTGTCCTTTTAGGAAGTAGAAAGATGGCAACAAAAATCGCGAAGAAATCAAAACAGGTAAAGAATATTCTGACTGAAGCCAAATATCTCAGGGAGGTCCTTGTAACTAAACGGAAGTGTTTTGCCTAAAAAAAAAAAAAGAAAAACAAAACAATGGCAGTGACTTAGCTCAGTTATGCCAGGATATACGTAGCGAGAGGTACATTTCTCTGGCTGCTGAGATTGTTGTGGTCATTTATGTTTAGCAATGATAGACATTAGATATACACATCATTTATTCATTTTGCTTGACAAAGACGAATACTGCTTGATGGCTTGTGAAGTAGCAATTTCTCCAGTACAATTATAAACTAAGATACACATGAAATAAGGCTTCCTGATACAAATGAAATAAAGCCGACTTCGTGAATACGCAATCAGTAGCAGTGATATTGATAGTGACGTCCGTCAATAGAAAGCATTATTGAGGGACGCAATGTGATGCAGAATAAGGCATAAAGGCGTCCTCATCCGCAGAGTATAAATGGTCTTAAGTATTCTTTGTAATGTTTGCTTTTTTTGTATAGCGAAAACTACACTTGGCTGGTCAGCGGCGCATTTCGGCTAAGCATCGCTAGTCACTACTGCTCATGCGCAGTAACCATGGCATCTAGTCGATTCGAGCCACAGAAGAAAGGAAGAAGAGTATGATGATCCAGGAAAAGGAAAGAGAGAGGAGGAGGGAGAAGACCAAGGAAATGGAGCAAGAAGATTCGGAAGACGCCAGCAAGGTGGTGGTGAAAAATTTATTTTCCGGAAGAGGTGACACCGGAGTTCCGGTACCGCTCGCAGGCGTCCAGGGAACCCAATGTCACCCTAAGGGGCAGGGGTTAGTAGACGAAGCAGTTCGCCGCTTCGGTTGCCGACGGACAATGTTGGCCGAATCGCCTATTACACCGTACAGATGGCAGCCAATGCATCGGCAACAAGAACTTTTGAGTCAGACTTCGTAAACAATTAGTTTGGTAGCTTTCTACGCATAGCTAGGCTTTAACGAGTTGAGCCGCTATCAATTGTTTTGCCGTACAAGAATTTCGCTCTCGAAATATATAAAGGAAAGTATCCTGTATCCCAATAATTTTTACCCGTTGACAATTCGATAAATTTACGTATTTTAAATTAGTCAACAATAAATTGAGTTCTTTACTCCAATTTCGCGCCATTTCTTATCGTTTGCTCCACAACTGAAGATCCCTATCTGACGTTTTTCTTTTCTGAACTATGTCAATGCGCTGCAATTAAGGCTTAGATGCGCGCGCGTGCTCTTTATTTCTGGCTGACTTGCGCACAAATATTAGTTGACGAGGACGATGACATGAATCGCACAGCTCGAGGGAGTAAGTTTAGCAGTAAAACACACGGCATGTTCGGCTCTGACGATGACGCAGGGATATAACAGTGTTTCTCAAGTCGGGGTACGCGAAGTGATTTTCGAGGTTCAAAAAACCTAGATAGACCCAGGTTCGAACGTTTAAAAGAACGGGGACTCAAAGCCGCCTTCAGTTTCTCAAAGCCAAAAAGACGCGAGAGAAGTGTGGAAAAGGAGAGAACTCACGAGGTAGAGGGAGAAGAGAACGTGCGCGGCGTTTGTTGATGTCGGCACCGGTGAAAATCGAGGTATGGCTGCACTGCTGGACTGAGCTACAATGCAAATTGTCTCGGGTGTCCGAAGAGCGAGCGGCGCATGTTCGCTTTTGAAGGACTCAAATCTGTTCTAGCGGCATGCATACAGGTGCCGACGCCTGCTTGGTGCGGCACACTGGCTTATCAACTGCGCGTTTTAAGAATTTATTCCACCACCTCCTGCCGGAGCTGCGGAAGCGGTCCGAACAAGATCGCCGCAAAAAATCTTAACGGGCCCCCATCACTTCCACTGGTCGACAAAAGGTCCCCGGGAAACTCATGGCCCAGACCATGCAGCAGCCAATGAAGCTGAGTCCTTCGCGTCATCGCGATTTCGAATCCCGCTCGCGTTCATAAAGTGTTTCATTATCTATTAGTCACGTGGTATGAAGTGCCATTATGCGCTGTACACAATAATAATTTTGTGTACCGCCGCTGAACATCGAATGCAGCTTTTCACTCGCCCGTGGCATCCGTCATATAGCGCATAATGTATTTTGAGGCGCTTCAGAAACCTAAGCTTTGCTTCAGTGGTTTTGGTAGGAATAATGCCAGTTGCAGAGAGCGGAAGCATATAAAGGTAATTCTGCGCATGTGTCTACGCTTTCTATTGGTTTGGAAGAAAGTTGCACTATCGACACATTTTTCTTGGTATTTCAGCGACGTCAACGGCATTACTCCACCGTCCTGACGCACTTCTACGCTAAGAGAGGGCACATGACAGATGTTTGACATCAACAGTGCGACTTGGATTGCCATGCATTAAAATTAACATCACAAAAGAGAGACTTCCATTCGTGCATGCACTGGAGCTGTGTTAGGATTTTCTTTGTCGTCTTTTATTCATGTTGAGCGCTATATTCGTTCCTTTATTCATCAACTTTATACGTTCGCCATTCGGAAGAAATATAAAAAGATACTTTTCCTGCTATTCACACCTACTGACACAGAAGCACTCTCTGAAATTGCTCAGGCTTCATTGGGAGTTGTTCAAGTGGTAAAAAAGACCGACACCGTGGCTCCTCACTATGCGTGAGAAGCACGGTGCTGAATACGTTCTCCTCAGAGTTCACGCGGAAGCGACAAAATGTTTAACAAAATGTTGTGTCTTCGAGGGCAAAAAAAAAAAAAAAGAAATGCATGCGTTGCCTGCGGGATTTGAAGTCTTTGTCCTTTTTCTATTTATGTGACTCGCTGCGCTGTAAGTTCCCGAGAAGACACAAATATGGAACCTTGCGCTGTAGACATTACAATGATCGTCTTTGGCGCAAACCGTATTTCTAAATGCTCATAATGAAGGGCACCTAAACTATGCTTTTAAGGGCATGACGCGATAGCGTAGAAAAACACCCGACATACCACACGCTCACATTGCCAACGCCGGGTTTTAATAGTGACGGAAACTCTATCGTAATGATATGGAAAACATCTCACTGTCGTCACTTTTGCAGAGCACTGTCGAGGTGAACTTTGCACGCTTCAGAAATACTCAGAAAAGTAGGATATTGGAGAGCCGCTGCTGTAGCGCAGTTAGTAGAGCACCACACACGAAATTCGCAAACCGTAGGTCAGGATCCCATCAGCGATTTGTGGCTGTTTCAGAGCGTAGCTCACACGTTCGGTGGTTGAGCCACTTCGACGTTGGTGGCTTTGCCAGCGTAATCGAACGAACGAGAGTCAAGAGCCGTGACCTACGAAAGAGTCAGCAGCCAAAGAGTATTTCTCAGAAGAGAAAAAAATTACGAGAGACTTTAGCGACTAAAGCAGTGAAAGGCGAAAGCCTGAGTGCCGTATTCTGACACGCAACTGACACTAATTAGCAATGAATATTCAATGGACAAGGTAGAAATTAAGGAGGTAGTACATTATTTACTGAAGCAATTATTATTTAGGTAATTTGTGAATTACTCAATTGGTCATTGATTGATACAAAATTAATTGCTAGTTGATAATTGATTGACATATGGTCATATAAGGCACGCATTCACGCATACTGTGGTGGTGCGTTCTGTGATTGGTCGAAACCTTTATGACGTCATCCCGCCTCGGCCAATCAGAACGCCAAAATAGCGGGACACATTTCGTCCAGAACAGCATAATACACTAAAGGCTTTCGCCTTAATATGATTTCGCTCATCGAACACCCGCAATCTCCAGCCGGGTGGTGAGGCCCGCATCAACTAACGCCTTACATGCTCTTTTCCTCTCTCTTTCGGGGTACCTGCTACCGGGCTCTCCCCTCGCGTTCTTTCTCTTTGTAAAAAAAAAATAAAATAAAATTTGAGTGCGTCTAAGAGTAATCAGGCGCAAGTAGGCGCTTGCGATAGTTTGCACGACAAAGTGTTCGTGCTGATCACGCTACTCACAGCGTTGCCTTCCAAGAAGAAGAAAAAAGAATGCGATGGGCTCACATTTCGCATTAGAAATAACCATAATCATATCCTTAGAATTTTTTCTTAAACTTAACCATTATTTATATTCCTGACATATATGATTGCTGAAAATCTAAATATGAAATGGATAAAAAGCAGTTCAAGATGCAAACAACGTTGAACAGGAGAAAAATCAAAAGTGAAGTAAATATAATATCTAGGCTAGGGGTACTATGTGATAAAGTATTGTTTAGAATACAACGCTGCGAACAGAGCGAGTTTCCGTAGGCATCAAGGTGGAGACAAAAAGAGGTAAACAACCTCTGCATTCTGTCCAGAAGAGAATGGAAGTGCAGAAGCGGAGAAATATCAGACATTCTGAATTCCCTTATGCTCTTTAGCGGAACCCGCAGTAGAATGTACTCTGTGAGCTGAGGGCACATAATGTGGTCATGAAGGAGTGTGTATAGAAAGGTATGTCTATGTTGACACGACGGCAGTTAAGAGAAGGAAGATGCAGTGGGGTACTTCCGATGGAGCGAGACGAGGAAGTTGAGGAAAGCGATATCGAAATATCTATAAAATGTTTTGCAGTACTCTTTCGGCCTTGCCACTGTTCGATTTGCTAGTGCTATTCCAAACAACCGAAACGTAATCCAAAAGTGGCAAGCATATGGACAGGTACAGTTTTAAGAACGGAAGGGGAGTATGGAACTCCCTCGAAAGTCTGCAGTAGCTCAGGGTGCGGTCATAAAGTACACCAAGGTCATTGTTTTATGAGCCCTGTCCAAAAGCACTGACATGACGTAATAATAATAATAAGGATGATAATAATAATCCCCGTGTGCTGTGCGATGTCAGTGCATGTTAAAGAGCCCCAGGTGGTCGAAGTTTCCGGAGTCCTCCATTACTGCGTCTCTCATAGCCTGAGTCGCTTTGGGGCGTTAAACCCCACAAAGCAAACCAAACCAAACCAAACCAATAAAAAAAAATAATAATAATAATAAATCTTTATTTAATTTGCGCAGGAACAACCATGTGGTCTTCGTGCTGCAGCACAAATAATAAAAAAAAAGAAACAAAAATGAAAACGCACAAACATATTTACACACACAGAGAGAACACAAAAGAAAAAATAAATAATACATGAAATGAAACTGACACGAAAAGTATCACGGAAAGTTATCAATCAATGAGTACCATCTCTTTTATACACAGTGAGAGAATTGTTGAGCACATCACGAAAGAAAAAAAAAAGAGCGGTAGATAGAGAGAAAAAAAAAAACAGCAAATAACTGACATTGATTATAGTAATATAGAAATATATATAAAATAAACAGCCATTCTAGGCGCAACAAGTGCGTGGTACTTAAAACACAGGTTGGAAATATAGAAAAATACAATAAAGAAATAGAACTGAACGCGGGACAGCAAGATTCGAATATAAAGTTTAAAGTTAAAATATAAGTAAGAAACGGATAAAAAGCAGTTCAAAATACAGACAGCATTGAACAGGAGAGCTAGCAAAAGGTGAAGTAAAAACAGTATTTTAGGCTAGAAATTGGAAGTTATATGTGATAAAGTACTATCTAGAATACAACGCTACGAAGATCTAATATATATGAACAGAGCGAGTTTTGGAAGATGTCAGGGTGAGAACAGAAAGAGTTAAATAACCACTGCATTCTGTCCAGAGGGGAATGGGAATGAAGAGATGGAGAAACTTGAAATGGTCTGAATTTCCTCGTGCTCTTTCGCGGGACGCGCAGTAGAATGTACTCTAAGAGCTGAGGGCACATAATGTGGCCATGAAGGAGTTTGTACAGAAAAGTTATATCAACTCTGATACGACGGCAGTGAAGAGAAGGAAAACTCAATTGGGCGCTCCTGGTGGAGCGAGAGGAGGAAGTTGCGCAAGGAAACCGATAATGAAACATCCGTAAATTTTTTTTTTGTACTCTGTCCACTTTGTCCAAGTTCGATTTGCAAGTGCCATTCCAAACTATCGGCGGGTACTCCAAGAGCGGCAAGCGTATGGACAGGTGCAGTTTTAAAAAACGGAAGTGGAGTACGGAACTCTCTCGAAAGTCTGGAAACGAATCCGAGTGTGTGCATAGCCCGCTGAGCAATGCGTTTAGTATGAGAGGAGAAGCTGAGGGTGCGGGCAAAAAGTACACCAAGGTAATTAATTTCATCAACCCTGTCCAACAGCACAGACTTCACAGAATAATGGTAGAGAAAGCTGTGTGTTTTACGAGTAAATGAGATAACCCTAGTTTTGGAACATTTGAGGGTAAGTCGATTCTTCGCACACCAATCAGAAAACGCTGATATGTCCGATTGCAACAACAAGCAATATTGAAAAGAATGTATTACCTTAAATATCTTTATATCATTAGCATGAAGGAGAAACGAGGAGTTCTTGATCGCCGAGGAAACATCATGAATAAAAACGGAGAAGAGAAGCGGGCCTATACAGACCCTTGAAGAACTCCACTGGTTGCAGGGTAAGCGAAGGAGGTTTGTCCATTGACACTCACAAAGCAGGAGCGATCAAGGAGATAGTTGCGTAGGAAGGCTGCGAGTGAGACTTCAACGCCAGAGAGTAGGAGCATTTCAAGAAGTAGTGAGTGAGTAACAACGTCGAAAGCTTTGCTGATATCACAGTACACAGTGTCAACCTGACCTCTCTGAAGGACAGCTGCAGAAGCATACGTCAGAAGCGTGAATAGGTTGGTAGAAGTAGAGCGTCCCGATATGAAGCCATACTGATGTGGTGTTATATGTTTGAGGTGGAAGGAAAGTACGTTGTGCAAAGCTAAATTCGAAAAACTTAGAGGTTGCATATAAAAGAGAAATCGGACGATAATTGGAAACATCAGATTTTTTTCCCGACATGAAGACAGGATACACGCGTGCCATTTTCCACATGCGAGGAAAGGCAACATTTTTTAAACAGTTATTAAATATGGCACACAATACTGGTACAAAAATACAACAGAAGACCTTTATTATGGCGGCTGGAATGCCATCAGGTCCAGGAGACAAAGATGGTCTCAGACGCTTAAGATTCACAGTTATCAACTCCTCGTCAAAGAGAATGGAATTAGATGATGCAGCAGATGGGAGGCACACGGAATCACAATGTGGAGGTTTGCATACGGAGGAAAACTATTGGGCAAAACTGTCGGCAACATCCCGAATTTCCGACCCCTGAGAATCAACTATGCTGATACTTGAATCTGATTTAATGGAACGCTTGCGAACGTATCGCCTGAACTTACTAGGACGATTTGAGGCACTCATCTCTAAATACTCAAAGTACGACGCGTGGTCCCGCTTGCATAAACGTTTGCAAAGAGAACGCAAGCGGCGATACTCATCTGCCCAATTGTGAAACCCAGGGCGTTTCGCTTCACGATGGGTGCGTTCCTTAAGTTTTAACGCCTTATCAGTTCCCTTGAATACCAGGAAGGAAACTTCCTATGCGTAGGAGTATGCAAAGGTATGTACCGACTGATACCGCAAAACTATTTCAGCGAAACGACTGACTTGTCCGTCGGAATCACTAATGTCATTTAAAAGGGATGAGTCGACGGAAGAGGAGAATTTGAAAAGAACGACAAAGCACCCCATGCATACGCGGAACGAGGCAAATTCCTCACCCGATCTGAATTAGTAGAAGGTGAGGCAGAGAAAGCAGTAGTAACTGGAAGTGGAGGTTAAAATTTGTCACAGCGAGTCAGCGGTATGTCTGAACTCGAGACTCAAACACTTTCAAAATTCGATAGACAGATGTCAAGAATATTTCCACCGCAGTTTTTTATGAAATTATTTTGCTGCAAAGAGTTAAAAGCTATACACTCAAGTAGAGCGTTACTTGGTAATAATAATAATAATAATAATAATAATAATAATAATAATAATAATAATAATAATAATAATAATAATAATAATAATAATAATAATAATAATAATAATAATAATAATAATAATAATAATAATAATAATAATAATAATAAAATATAATAGCGCAATCCTACTATCTTCTTTAAGGGGCCTTGGTGGTGTAGCAATCGCCAACAGAGGGTTGGAGAAGAATCAATAAGAGTGCCGGAGAGAGAGCCCAAGATTCTTGCAGGTGGTGGTGCAGACATTTTATCAGCGCCACCGCTACGTTCTAAATGCTTCGCGCTGGCTTCTGTAAGTGCGCATTGCAAACTTTTTACGCGGCTCTTGGTCCCGCTTCTTCGGGTGAAGTGAGCAAAACGAACATCGGCTCTCGAGAGGCAGGTGAAACGCTAGCAACGAGCTCCGTAGTTAGCCAGCTGACCCCATTACCACGCTGCAACCTACAGTGCATACGTAAAACTGCCCTTGCATGGTTTTAGGTCGTCGTAGGTTATTTTTACGACTGAAACGTAGTTATTTAGACCAGGGGTCTCCTATTTCATCATGGCGATTCTTCAGTCGCGCACTGTATAATTTTGTAAAACGTGTGTCGATGTAGGAAACCTAAAAAAAAAATAAATAAAACCATGTGTAGTGAAAGCACGCAAATTAACCATAATCCATCTAAGTTAATGCGGAGTCCTCCACTACTGTGGGCCTTAAAGCTCATAAGCCGCTTCGAAACATTGAACTTCACTATTTAGAAATTGTTATTTTTGTTTAATTTCAATTTTTGTCCAATTTGAATGCGAATACGGCACCGAATATTGTTCCTGCCTCCTAAAAATGAACAACAGGAAAATACGAAAACGAACGGCTGTTTCTTTATCCCTCTGCGCCTCTATTTGTCAGTAAAAAAAGCTTAAAATTAAGAAAATTGAAAAATATATGCTGCGATGCATACAACTTTTTAACCACTAGTAGAAAAGAAACACCAGCCGACTACTATTTCTCCCGTGAGCGCGCCAGGACAAAACGCACCTCGTCGCGAGGGCAACCACGGGCCAAATTATATTTCGTTCTTCGTCTGCATATTGCAGAAGATGGGTCATTACGGCTTTTTCATAGTCGTGTAGCTGCGAACGCTGAATACCTGACAACTTTGTTCTTGTTAATCTTTATTTCTGCATGCAGCACATTGTTTTGGTGGATATTAATATTTTGCCTGTCTCTAAGTATTCATATAAACAGTTTTACAAATCGTTACTATAGTTATGTATTTATGAGTACTGCAAGGCATCGTTGAAAGGACGTTACGTAATGGGTTGAAACTTCACCACCTAATTCAACGGCCGGATGCTCTGAAAGATGGGAGTTCAGTTTGAGTTATTGTAGTGCTGGTTCCTTTAGCTCTTGGCCGAATGGAGAGAAAATGATGATGAATGAGCAAATGGCCGGGCAGGCGAGCGTAGTCGGTCTTCCCGTGGCTTGTGGGATCGGAGGTGCAGCAGGCGACAGTGATAACGGACTTAACAAAAAGATGATTGCAGAAAGTACTAAAATTCCTATATTTCGAACATTAGCATAGGGAGGCAGGGTAAGCGTTATACTTTAGTTAGCGTTACATAGTTGGGATAGGCGAAAAAGTGAATCTATTGCTGCACGAAATTGTACTGCTTTGAGTTTTGTGGAATGATTATTTTGATGCAGTCGCAAATAATACATGCATATTTTTATTTCGGCACAATACCAAGTAAATAAGTATAGCTATTTATTCACTGCAGCAGTAAATTATTTTCGTAGGTGCATCGTTTCTGTATTGGAGCGGAAAACGATGAAATTAATATAGAAGGTGCCAATTTTGTAGCAGAACGGCTATGTGTAGCGTTAAAATGTAGCCAAAAAAGCATTTTTCGGAAATATCAGTGTCACGTTGTCTCAATGTATTCTCGTTATTTTTTTTTTCAGCGCGGTTATTATCAGAATGTACAAAGCAGTAGTAAAAGCTAACTTGAATTTTGCCACTAACGACATAATTAAGATACTATAGCTGCAGTTATTGGGCTTTTATTGGGCATAGTACAGCTTAACACATAAGACTTACTGCATAGGTTACGTCACTATGTGACAAGTGTCCCATGCTCTTCGTTTAAAGTAAATATTTGTGCTGAAGTAAATAAATGCAGGCAATTGTCGCAAAAGTACAAGAAAAATATTCTCAAACTTACTGCTGTGTAACTCAGTCTATATTTTTGTTTTTATATTTAGTCTTCTAAGGAAAGAAAGTGTGCAAAAATTACGCACTTATTAACCCCACCGCAAGCTTATTAAGCCAGAGGAAACAACTTAATGAGTAATTGATTATGCATTTTGAGGAGCACGAAGCAAAAAAAGGAATGGAAGCGATATAAACTCAAAGGCAGCGAGCACGAAGCTCGGCTAAGGTGGAGGACACGGCTGGGACAGAGCTGCGCCTCGGATCCTCGCCAACCTTTTGACGGGTGCCAATAAATGTTATTTCTCTCTCTCTCTCTTTCTCTCTCTCTGTGTGCTTCGTCCTAAAGCTTGTCTCGTGTATATTTTTGCTCTTTGCGGTTCAAGATTATGACGAGCAAAAATAGATGGCACAAGGGCAGCTTGGACAAAGTGTACCGTGCTTTTTGATGGGCTCTTTTTGGTGTTGCCGAACAACATGTCTCCCAAACATTTCACTCCAAAGGATCTGATCAGGCCCGGCAGGGCTCTCACTCACTGCATCAAAGGGGATTAACCCGGCAGCCCTGGATATGAAACCCAGCACCTCTCGAATAGGAGGTAAGATTAAACGTGTTGAGGCCATTGACGTCATTGTTTTTGAAATGACAGTGATATAAAACGAGCATTAAACAAGGCGTGCAGTGTCCTACCGTGTTATAGGTATTACAGCACGCAAAAAAAAAAAAGAAAAACAAGCCTTGGGGGACAACGAAGCTTCGGCCTTACATAAAAGACGCGGCAACCTTATGAGCTCCGTCTGCCGCTACCCGTGCTGATCATCTTCCGCGTATACATGTACTTAGCTACTGGCTTAATAACTGATTTTAGGGCATCTGATATGTCACAGATAATAACTAGTATGATGGTGTAAGGCCCTATATTAGGCGAAAGACCAGCCTAAATAGATATGTAGCCTCGCTTTAACCTTGCCGTGTGAACGGCAGTGCGTGGCCTCCGGGATCCAAGGGACCCAGAGGGTTTGAGCCTCTCCACTTGGGAGCTCTTGCCGAATCAGCCATATCATCTGGTGTGATGATGTCACTCAACCTACCGAGAAGTCAGTTCCCGGCAATGTTTCTGGCCAGCTACCACCTGCCAGAGACGTGCTTGTGATGTTTGGACCCTACGCAGACAAGGGCAATGCCGAAGTCTAGTTTTCTGTGCATGGCAGCCTTAACATTGTTGAGTTAAAAATGGCAGTAAGAAAAAAACGTAGGCTAAGTGGAGAATCTTCGATTCGACTAGACCACAATTAACCCACTTCATTGTTTATGGTGGCGTCATTTTGTGCGTTGTTCGCTTTTGAGAGGACTGGGGGCCATAGTTCGTGAAAAACATGAATAAACAAACGGCCCATAATTTGTGCATCGACTCATCTATCGTTGGCATTCGCATGCACCGAATAGGCTGCGTGTGCCAGCAACGTAAACCTGAAAATGAAGCTTGAGCTTTTCGTTCTTTCGCCACTACCTTTGAGAAACATAGTGAACGTAAAAGAAAGTCTTTAGCAAATGTTTTAGGCAACTTTGTAAGCCTTCTTACTCTCGCACTTAGGACATTTCGTCTGCTGCCACCTCACACAAGTGCGCGTCTACACTTTTGTTTTTGTGTACGTGAGAGCCTCAATTCACACTGATTAACACAACGAAGAATTTTATAGTTTGCACGGCCTTGAGATTGGCTTTGGACAACCCAGCATAGCATGCCCATTCGTACCTAAGCCATGTAATCTTAGCATACCCTTCCCACCCACTGTCATTAGACCTTCGATCCTTGAGTATGAAGGCCACCTACAACGCATCGTCCCCAGAGGACATCTGATTGACGTCAGAAGATACGTGGTTTAACGATAACACATGTTTTCGAGCCCTATACCAGGTTATCTTCGTTAAAGCCCTACCACTTCTTCCCTGACATAGCTGCAGAAAAATCTCGTATAAAAGGTCCCATATAAAGACATTCTCGATCATGTTAAGGCACATCAGAGCAGCTTCAATCTGGGTGCGCATGAAAATAAGAACGTGCTGTGGACCACTATACAATAGACATTCAGTTCAGTTCAGTCGTTCAGTCGTGTCCGACTCTTCGTGACCCTATGGACAATGTCACGCCACGCTTTCCGGTCTCTCACTATCTTCCTAACATCAGATAACTTCATCTGCAGCGCCTCGAGGATGCCATCTAACCATCGCGTTCGCTGCCTACCCCTTCTCCGGCAACCCTCAACCTTTCCCAACATCAAATCTTTCTCCAGTGACACTTCTCTTCTCATCAGATGACCAAAGTAGCTGAGCTTTAACTTTAAAATTTGACCCTCCAATGAGCCGTCAGGGTTTATGGTCGACAATATCGACTGATTTGATCTTCTGGCAGTCCAAGGAACTCTCAAGAGTCTTCGCCAGCACCACAATTCAAACGCGTCAATTCTTCGGCGGTCAGCCGTTTTCACAGTCCAACTCTCGCATCCATACATCACAACTGGAAAGACCATAGCACGAGTTATACGGATCTTGGTTGGCAGACTAATGTCTCTGCTCTTTACTAGGCGGTCAAGGCTAACCATTGCTCTATTTCCCAGAAGCAGGCGTCTCCTAATTTCATGGCTGCAGTCTCCTTCCGAAGTAATCTTCGAGCCCAAGAAGAGAAAATCTGTCACAGCTTCCACTTCTTGTCCCTTGATGCTCCAGGACTTGATAGGGCAAGACGCCATGATCTTTGTCTTTTTAATGTTCAGTTTAAGCCCAAACTTGCCACTCCCTTCTTGTACCCGCATCAGAAGTCTCTTGAGTTCCACTTCACTTTCTGCCATTAAAGTGGTATCATCCGCATATCTAAGGTTGTTGATACGTTTTCCAGCAATCTTCACTCCAGCTGAAGACTCGTCCACACCGGCCTTCCTCATGATGCACTCTGCATATAGGTTATATAGACAGGGCGACAGTATGCAGCCTTGCCTCACTCCTTTCTCAATCGGAAAACAATCAGTAAGACCATGCCCAGTTCTGACTGTGGCCTCTTGCCCTTCATACAGGTTCTTGAGGAGACAGATGAGGTGAATTGGAACTCCCATCTCTTGGAGAGCTTGCCACAATCTGCTATGATCTATGCAGTCAAACGCTTTCGCATAATCAATAAAGCAGAGGTAGATGGGTTTCTGGAACTCTCTTACTTTTTCCATGATCCAGCCGTCACCTGTAATGTGTGGATCAAGTTAACGCCACCAGCAGTGCCTAAATACAACTCTAAATACCCTTTGTTCGAATTTTTTTTTTACCGAGGAGTGCATTCTTGCCCACAATCTGCACATTCCGCATAGTCAATCTTCAATTATATTCACCCAGAGGAGACGCCCCTCCAAAAAGCATCCACTAGATCACTTCTCCGTCTGAACACAGTTGACTGTCATCGCTAATTTGCTCTCGGTAAGCAGAAGTTTTTCCGCTGAGTAGAGCGGGGAATACGCTACGAAGCACAAGGGGCAATCCTCGCCGTCGCCAGCTAGAAGAGGAATACAGTCTTCAGGGGAAAGTTAGCGGTGCAGAAGTGGGTGGGCTGGTCTTCGTGGCGGCTAAAGGGAAAACGAATCACCAGAACGCCATTCCCGGATGTAAGGAAACGCCTTGTCTGTCGCTAGAAAGAGCAAAGAGACAGCAGCCCCAAGCGCAGCCCAGACGAGCAAGAAAAAGCAAAAAGCAGGCAACAAACACGACACAGGGGAAAGCATGGACCACAAATGCGGGCAGCAAGAGGTAAGGCTGCCTGAGGCACTGCACGAAAAACTCTAGGCACACAAGAAGAAGACCTACGCCAGCGATGAATCGCACCTGCCGCGAAAGCAGCGGACGACATGCAGTTGCAGCTGAGGGCGAGTTATGGACGAGAAAGGAAAGTTGCGGAGGAGCGGGCACGGCGAGAGTTCCATGCTCGGTCCCACGGCAGTGCGCTCCCTGGGGCAATCAATAACGGCTCCTCGAGATAGGTAACGCTGGCGTGAGCTATCGCGCCGATTCCCACGACGGGAGAGAAGCTTTGTGCTGGGGGCAGGTACGTGCGCTTATGGTGCTCCTTGGCTTTTCAAGGGGGCTACTCTGAGAAGTACACTGCCTTTTTTTCTCGTTTTTCCTTCCGCCTCAGGGTGACAAACAGCTATGTGAGGACGGACGACTACTCATAACAATGGCTGCTCGACGAGCCATTCGCCAATCTGGGTGAATGATGCTCTAGGAGTGTGTAGCCTGCAACCTTATGTGTTTGTCACTGGGCCTTCATGTCTGGTGCGAAAACGTGGCCACTGCTATCCCAAACACTCACTCATAGCGCAAATTATGAGGGAAAACACCAAATGTACAGAACTGTAATGTAGGATACTATTCCATCAAATCTGAAATTCTGCACTATAATGGCACGTTGAGGTGACAATACCGTATATAGCAAACGAACAGATAGGTATAGCCCTGAAATCAAGTATTTATTAGGTTGACTTGTGCCTGCAAAAGAACTCAGCAACTAATAGGCGGCAGTGATAGAAGGTTGTCATGAAAGGCGCGGCTGAAAGAAACGAGGACAGAGAACACACAAAGACAAGCTCCAGCTTTCAACTTTATAAATAGGCTGCCAAAATGCTAAATTCATACAAAGCAACATGCGCCCTGAACATGAAGAACACAATTCGCGGTAACATGTGGAGGCTAAGTGCGGAAAGGAACAACGTCTCGTGCATAAACACTGGATCTGCTACCAAGCAATGGACAGATCACCGCACCTGGGAAACCCTTCAGTATAAAAAGCAACATCGAGAACTACTTAAAAATGAATGGACCACAACATGCAAGCCAGCAAGGGGAGGAAGGCGATAAGAAGTATGGACAAACAGAAAAATAGAAACAATATGACATTTCACTTCAAACCTAACACGAGCTTACCCCAAAACATAAAGAAAAGACAGCCAAAAAATATGAGCTAGAAAACCGGCATGAAAAGGAAGAAAACACCGCAACGAGATTTACACACGAGAACGTGAAGTGAAACGCAAACAATAGCGCGGCAAAACGAGAACAAAGAATTGAAAAACCACCGTTTAACTGCGTGTCGATAAAACCTAAAGCTAAACTGGCAACAAAGACATGGCAAAGTGCCGCGACGAAATGAACACGTGAGAACAACGAGTGAACCACCAAACATAACAGGGCAAAAATTAATAATGAATTAAAAAGCACTGTTTAACCGCGTAACGAATAAATCCGTAAGGTAGACAGGCAACAAAGACACGACAGAGACTCAAAACATTTCATCCTTATGCATCGCACCCTAGACCTTGTACGAAAGGCAGCAAACGACCCCTAATGGCTACAACTACCTCGAGACCACTTACATTCGGCCAAGAAACGTAACTCTTTCTTCGAAAGGAATATCGATGCAACACTGACACCTTTTTTTTTGTCTACTCTTATTATTTCCTGTGCTTCTACTATTTCCCGGGTTAGCTGGTTACGGTGCCTACAGATGATAGAGCATTTTTCGAGCAGCGCTCTGCATTTTCAGGTAGAAGCAAACGTGCTCGCTGGTCGTGGAACTAAGAAATAGAATAACCACTGCATTCGGTAGAGCTCCATTTAGAATCGGAGCAAAAACATCTAGCTAAACCAGTACTGGAAAAGCCTGCAATAACACGGAAGCTGTAATTCTTACCTTATACCATCGCAGACGAGCAAAATGATAGAGATTTGGGCGAATTACTTGGTTTCAGGTCTAACCATTCAAAGCTTGTCAAAGATAGGATTGCAGTATACCGACCTGAGTTCAGTATTGACAAAGTGGTGCTTTCACCGCATAACTATCAGTTTTTAAGATGAGGCTTCTATGCTAGCAAGTATTTTTCCGGTTTTCGTTGCTGCTGGAACGTGCAATGAATCGCTAAATAAATTGGAACTGTTTTGCCGGCATTTGCGGAAGCAAGAAGGGGCCGGACTGTGTGCTACTAAAATACCAGTTGTGTTACTTTATGGGTGGTTGTTGTGGTTGTTGTTGTTGTGGCTGTACGAAGAAGAAAGAGAAAATGCACGGGCCTGCTACTGGTTTTGTATCTGAGCCACCTCCGCTTTCTCGTGTGCACTGAAGAGAATGTAATGAATACCATTTTCAATCGCCATTTTTACGCAATCTACCTTATTACAGCCGCCATTAAGGTTTATCAGCAATTCTCGCACTTGACTAAATATTTGCCAGCTAGCCCGACCCGGTCGCAGCCACTGCCTTCTTTCGCTCATGTGCGTATCCGTGTGAGTATGCATCGCTCGCAAAGAACATCGTTTCATGATATATCTGGATGTATTTTAACTGTAAGATTTTACCATTAACGTTTCTTAGTAACGATAAACTTACTTATGTCCCCCCTCTACCTTCCATCACCATGTAGCACCCCAGCTGGACCTCATGGTATTTCTCTACATAGATAAAGATAAAATGTTAGCAAGGTAGCCTGTTCTCCCGATTATAGTGCGTTTTACATTTAAACAATATTGTAGCAAGCCTGAAGAAGAGGAAAACCAGAAGAAGACGGGGAAAAAGACGTTGAGAAAGAGGTGGAGACTGTCGTCGGGTCTTGGTCGCGGGATGTACAGGTTGTCGCTGCAGGCGAAGTCGGTTATATTCGCTGACATCGGTGGGCACGCACCTTCATAGGTTTGAAGACCATACGTGTCACCTGCGATGTCATTATGCCGAGAAAGCTGCTCATGTCGTGACATATCTCATTGCGAACAATTTCACGGATGGCGCACAGGAGGCTTTGAGATGGCGATTCTTCGATACTAGCCACTGTAGTGACGATTGCAAGCCGTCCAAATTTCGGTATAATTTGCCGAGTCTGAGGGTCCCGAATGTCTGGCAGTGTCGGATAACGTCAGAGAATGAACTCATGTCTTTGGTAATGAAGAAGTGGCAGACGTCTTCTGCAATGCCCTTCAGCAGATGGCCTACTTTATCTTCCTCAGTCACCTTGATGTCGACGATCTTGCACAAGTTGAGTATGGCCTCGATGTAGGTGGTGCAAGTTTCCCCAGCTGCCTGGGTCCTCTGTGCAAGTGTCTGCTAGGCCTGTTTCTTTTTTATAGTTAGGTCACCGAAGCATTCCCTCACTACTTCGACAAAACTGTCCAAAATGGTCATGGTGTCCTCGTGGTTCTCATACCACATCAGCGCAGTTTGCGTCAAAAAGAAGACAACGTTAGCCAGTTTAGTCACCGAATCCCAGCGACTGTAGCGGCTCACACGTTCATAATGAGTGAGCCAGTCATCGACATCTTCCCCTGCTTGACCGGCAAAGGAACGAGGCTCACGTAACGTTAGCGTCGCATTCGTTGTGGTCGGCGGCACATCGCCAGACGGGGAGATGCTCCCGTGTTGATGTTCGGGACTGCTCGGTAGTACGTTGCGTGCTTACTGATACGGGCGGGAGACAAGCGAGGCGACTGCTTCGGCGAAGCTCCAGCGGATGAGGATGCGTCGTGAGGGTTGTCGTAACCCGCACCTGACCATCAATTTGGTACGACGGGAGTTTGACGCCGGAGCGCTGAACAAAAGGTCGACGGCTTCGCCCGGCACGAGAGTCTCCACGTCTTTCTCAACGTCTTTTCCCTGTCTTCTTCTGTTTTATTGCGAAAGCAATACTACTCGCACTTTCAAGCCTGCGCGTGACCCGGCCGCAGTTACGTCTAACTCACGGGACGCTGTGACGTCACACCCCACGTGACACACGGGCTGGCAGAAGCTGCCAACTTGGTTCTCTCATTTCACATGGGACGGTTATGTCAGAATCAGCCTGCTAGCACCCAGGCATTCACGTTACCCCTGTAGGCCACTAAGGCACGTTCATATGGGTAGGTTAAGGCGGGGCTTTATATGTGGGTTGAGGAAGAAGAAAAAGAGAATAAGAACGCTCGGTTACCAGCAGCTAATGCTTTCGTTCAATATTTGGTTCAGCAGCGTTGAACCATTGTAATTTTTGTTCCTCTTCTTCAGGCTTGCTACACTTTCTTTGGTAACCTCTCCGGAAACGTGGTTTGGCCCAGAAAATGTTGGCAGATTACGCTGGCCCTTACGTTGTCTTCGACCGCGTCACTGACTTGAATTGCACAATCGCGCAAGTGGTCGTCGCTCAGCTACAACGGAAGTCGCTCATGCCGCCCGGATGAAAACGTGCCAATCCCGTGGAAACGGCTAACTCCCTCGCCTAGGGAGGCTTCGGCTGTCCCGGAGGGAAGTGTAGCGAACCTGAAAAAGAGGAAGAACAGAAGAAGACAGGGGAAAGACGTTGAGGAAGACGTGGAGACTCTCGTGCCGGGCGCAGCCGTTGACCAGTTGAGCTCCCTGCCCTCTCGAGCTTTTGTTCAGCGCTCCGACGTCAGACCCCGTCTTAACAATATTATAATTATTATTATTATTTAAACATAGGGCGTGCCTATGTGTTTAGCTTAAAAAGCATCAATTTTATTCCTTCTGACCGAAAGCAACGGAAACTGCATTGTTAAGGAAACATCCTTCGGACAAAAAGATAACCATGCCTCTTTAGGAAAGGTAACGAGATTAAGAGGTTGAAAGGTTGCATGATAGGAACGTAAAATATTAAATTGAGAATTTGTCCCCCCATTACTTCACCTGAATCCTCATATTTTTAACGCTGTTACCTTCAATGTCTATGACACTTCTTTTTTCTATTGACGTCCAAGATTCCAGTATAGTTTTAGAGTAGTTTTGCTTTTATTTTGTGATGTTATGCGCAGAGTGCCGATCGACATATATTATATAGTGACGTTGCTACTGCTGCTCCAACTCAGATTTATTGCGACCATATAGAAGCATTTGTGCCCGAAATGCTTAAGAAAGAACTGCTATGTTTATAACCATGATTATCTGAAAACGGCGTGCAAATAACCTGTACGTTTTTATCACCTGCAAAAGAAGTAAAGCAGAAGTGAAGCAATTTCTCCATCAGGGGCAGATCAATGCCCAAAGGGAAAGTAAAGGCTCGCTGGTATGTAAAGGCAGCCGCCCTGGCGGTCTCACTCGTCTTGCTCTCGTGGTTTCATTTGCCTAATGGCTGTCTGCCGAATGTGTATACCCGCTATCAAGCACTGGTAATTGTGTGCACTGCTGTGAAGGCTGCAGAGCTGCGAGGGAGAACACTGAAGCATTGCGGAGAAGAGTGCCATCATCTACCACTGGAGGGCTTCGATGGGATGCACATCTTGTCATGAGCACGTGTCTCGCTTTCTACTGTGGAGCACCTTGTGCAAATGGCGAATGAGATTTTGCTTGTTTCTTTTGTTTTTTGAAGGCTGTGTCTTCCTGTTTGGGTTTCGGAAGGAAGATTCGGTTTTTAATGAGCTGTTTATAGCTGTCCGTACTCTCAGCATAGAAATTAAAAAGGTCCGCTCCGCTGCAGAAAACGTAACATATAATACATAGAGAAAAAAATATTTCGTTACATACGTAGCAGATTTCTGCAGAAACTAGAATGGTAATTGGTGTTTATTTTGCCTTTGTCACACGCCTCGGGGAATGCATTTGATGAGGAGGCGAAGTTTACACTCGCTTAGGCCATCGGCTCAAACTTTCAATGCGATACTTGAAAGCGCTGAAGTTTGAGTTTCTTTCCCTTCCAAGCAGAAAGAGGGAGCAGAGGAATACCAATTGGTCTGACGTGTTCTCAGCACCACTAACAGCGTAAAAACCTAGAAGGCAACAAAATACACATAACGCAATATAGACGTTGTCTTTCGTTTTGCGTTAATAGTCCAGGAGATTCCTGTCACTTGAAAAGGAGTAGCATGTACTTGCATTCAAGAAATGTAATAGGTTTTGGCAAGTCAGACATCAAAGTTAAAAATAAGATGTAGAAGTCCGTGGCCAAGACGCCCGAACTCGTTTCTTAATAACTCGTCATCGCGGATAACCTGTGAGAGCATGATCGAGATTTACAAGCCTGTTTAGCAACTTGCATTTTTTCTGAGGCATCAAATATTTCTGATACAGGTATTGACTATAAATCTTAGTTATCGTCAAAGTGCAATGTAGACTGTCTTGAATGAAGCTGCGCAAATAAAAAAGAGAAAAGTACAATTACGCACACATTTCCAGCTCGTGTAAGAGGAAACGAGCACACCATATGCATTCCAGGTTTTCTGCTTAGCACTGCACGGTAATGCCGGCACAAAGTGCAAGAAGCGGGCGGTGTGCCATTAAGGCCGCAAAAGATCCCCGCCCTGCGAGGCGCGCCGGACAAATTGATAAAGAGGCGGCGCCGGAGAGACGGGAAATCGCAGTCCGCTGAGACCCGTCCGCTGTACGTGCGAATCGAATTGGTCGGCCGACGACACGGTGCGCTGAACGGCACCACGTACGGGGACAGCAGACCAATATACGGGCGAGATTGCATGATTGTGTTCAAAGGCACTCGATGCCTGAATGGTCCTGGTCTAGCGGCCCCTTTGCGTGTTTGCCCAGGCTCGAAATGGAAATGTATGGACGTACGGGTGGGGCACCACGGGCAGATGAAAGGGTCCGGCTGATTGCATAGCGTACTGATGCCATGTAAGAAAATGAGATACATCTAGCGCCTCACTGCCAATACGTAGTACAAGAGTTGTTATTGTTTTAACTGGTGTTGTTCCTGCCCGAGAACGTGCTCCAAGGTTTTTACGAACCGCTTAGCATGTGTTTCTTTTGTGGCTCTGTTAATGCGATGAGCATACAATGGCGGCTGTTCCTACAGGCCAGGGTATGTGCATTTATACGACTGAAATGTGAGTCGCTTAAAGTCAAAACTGAAATGGCTGGACACATCCTAATTCTCGGCGCCCCTTGGGATAAGGGAAAGCAATGTTCATACATGGTTCAAGCAAAATACAAACAGCTTTATTTAAGAAAGGGTTAGCTGCCTCACATGCCGACTATTCTGTAGAGGAATGCATTTAACGAAAATATTTGCAGTATTAAATGTTTTACTCGTCTTTAATTCTTAATGCGGAACCATTCTGCCGCATTTATTGATTTCGCCAGGCATCTTGTGAGGTCCATTGACTAGGCGTGACATTGACGTTAAGGTTAAGCTCAACACTTAAAAGTTAGCGATAGATAACTAATTACCTTTAATTAAGACTAGCTATGAATACATAAGAACAAGATAGGCTAATTGAGTGGAGCAATACGACTCGTAGTAATTCATCATCATCAGCCTGATTATGCCCACTGCAGGGCGAAGGCCTCTCCCATATTTCTCCACTTAACCCGGTTCTGTGCTAGCTGCATCCACTTGAGTGATTATTCATTCTTAATTTGGAATTGTAAGAGCTAGTATTACTAGTTATAATTGAGATTCCATTAGGAATAATTCGTACTAATGAAACAAGACTGCTTAACGAATTGCTAAATATTGCTTCTGCATGCACACCTTTGATTAGCAGAACTGTGCCTTCTGTGTTTTTTTTTTGTCTTGTAACATTTCAAGAAATTGCTTTTGCTGTTCTTGCCTTGATATTTCCGCTTCTACAGTCTGTGGCGAGTGATTCCGATGTCACAATAATAAGGACACATTACTTCTTCTTTCTCCTTCATGGTCGTCCGTCAGGAAGATAAACGCTGATTTAAGCTGAAAAGTTGCCCCGAACGCCTCCTCAAAGGTGACATACAACCATTTAAGACGTTAAATGATTTCCATGAAGTTAATTGCATTGTGTCATTGTTCGCACACCTCAAATTTTCCGGTCGCCTGCGCCTGTGTTCAGTCCTGATTTTACAGCTGTTCAGGTTCAAATAATTCCTCAATGTAAACTAAAATTGAACCCACCTTCAGGGATTATGGCAGTTGTTTAGTTGCTTTATGTATTTTGTAAATAAACCAGAGTAAAAAAAGCAACCGATAAATTTTATTCAAGCGGACGTTTTTGGACTTCAAAAATATAGCGCTAATTCGTTGTGCCACAGAAGTGACGGGTGTGAGCACTAGAAATTATGCTCTTATTGGCTCTTATGTAATTTCTGCGATTTTTAGCAAGGTGACGCTGTTAGATGAACTTACCGTTAAGAGAATGAAACCACGCCAGAGAGGTACCTGTGACGTCTAACAAAACTAAGGGAGAAATTAATGCCATGGGAAAAGTTATTAATTTTAAGGTTTTATTTTTCTACAGCGTTTTGCCCGTCAGCCCGTGCACACCTGGTGGAGAGGTATGAGGCCTAGTGCAATCCGAACAAGGCCTAGGAGTAGTGCCAATGCGGCACGTTGAGGATTATTAGGCCGACGCGAGCAGATGGCGCTGCAGTGATAAAATAAAGAGGAAGTGTATGTGTCTCTCGCTTGAATGTAATGTGACCAACATGAAAGGAATAAACAAACAAAAGAAGGCCTGCGTCGCAGTACCAGATACTACACTACTTGATCAACAGACTAGAGACACCCTTAACGCGTGTTTTTATTTACATGGCATACAGTTTATAAGAAATTTGGGGGAGGGGAGAACATGCTGTTGGAACAGCTTGCAGTAGCAGTTGTTTAGTAAACCTCCCCGAAGTTTGCATACAGATTAGCACGTGTAGGAAAGCAAAGGCTTTTCAAGGAATGTTACGTATTAGAGGTACTTTTTAGCAGGTATGGATATACAGTATCTTCACGATATGACCAGACAGAGACTTCGCAGGACATTTTCAGCTTAATTATTATCGAGAACAGCATGTTTTTGGGATAGGTGAGGTGATTTCGCTTCTGCGTAGCAGATTATACGTCGGCAAGAGGATGCAGGTAAACGGACAAGGCCTATTTCTGCTCCTGTGCTCGTGCCTTTCTTTTTTGTCTCAAAAGTTCAAGCTGTCGCACACAAGCGATAATTTTATTCCTTTTTGTAGCACGCAGGGTGTTCACTTTGATAGATTTCTGTCCGTTATGGCAAGCATTCATAGACTTCACTCGCATCATATGGAGCTTCTTTCATTCGCTTAATACCAGAGGTTTCAAATTAAGCTTTCTAGGACATCGCTTTTAATCGTGAGAAACTGCTGGAAACTCTAAGATACACTTTTACGCACATGTTGACGCACTTCTACATGAAGAGAAACCTCGCTTTTAATATATGGGTCCTGCGGTCGCAGCGAACAGCATATACAAGAAATGAGGGGCGCCTGTAATCATCAGCAAAAAACATCACCTTCATGTGTATTTACCCGAATGGGGTAACCTTACACGGTGCAAATTAATCGGGTTCACAAAAAAGCTTTCCTTAAAACTACATGGGCTTGTTCATAATATTTGTGTGTGCTGCGTGTCGGGCTGGCATTGCAGTGTGCATGAAATGCTTGTACATAAGCCTGTCCCAATTTTTGCTCATTCGTTCCATGAAGCCAGATAAACTTTTCCTGGAATGCAAATTCCTGTTAGAAATTTCTTGAAATTTCAAAATTTCACACGCAATCAACGCAGCTTGTGCGGGAGAGTATGCGTTCGTGCGTTACTTGTCCCCTCGAAGGAGCTGACGCGCCGCTGAATTGCTAAGTTCGTGCGAGCAGATGGCGTGACCCAGTCCATCTGTAACTATGGGACATGCCGCACCCACTCGGCCGTAACCACTGTTCTTCAAATATGGCTGGTGATCGCGCTTTCTGTCTCACCTCTAGCCGCCTTTCATCATGTAATGCGCTTATCTCTAACTTTTTCTCTGCTTGCCCCTGTCCAGAAAAAGTGCAAAGAACATTTCTCTCCTTCAGCCTTGGCTATTATCCACCAAGCTTTACTGTTATTCACCTACTCAATACTATTTACATTAAACGTTTGTCTACTGTTAGGGTATTAAAAACTTTACAAACGACAGAAGGCGATTTACGCGGCTCTGTACGCGCTAATATTTGAGCCCGCCTGCCGCTTGCGTGTTCTCTACTCAACTCCAGCTGCGAGATGGCCCGCCAGTGTCTTTCAACTTGATTTCAGCATTCGCTCATTGTGTCTAGAGGTATTAGGAGGTATTTGGATGGATGGTGAGCTGGGCCTGTTGCATAGAGAGGGGTGCGGGGCTTTGGCGAGTGTGTGTTGGTGCGCAGATGGAGGCCGGATACATACGGACAGGAGGAGTAGGAGCATCCGCTGACCTGTTTTTAAAAGTGGAAATATTGGGCTTTCGCCCTCGCTGTCCTCCCTGTCCTCTCAAATTATTTTATTGGTGGCCAAGTATTTTCCTCTGTACCATAAGCCTGCTTCTCCACTTCCATGATTGATCACGGTGTACCCTCTTGTCCATCCCTCATCTGCCCGCTCTGATGCCATGATGAGTCTCCACGTAACCTCATCAACACTGCCATACTTTCCCTTGAGACTTCAATATGGCCATTACTCAACAACAGATGAACATATTTCGATTAAGATAGGGCGGAACTGCTAACGCGTGAAAACCATCGCCGCTTCGTGGGTGCTTACAAATGGAGCAATGCAAACGTTGCATAAGGGTTTCTTGACCAGCAACCTTCCTTTCAGTGCTCCTCGTGTATGCACCACATTAACATATAAAAGCGGGAAAATCAAGTAATAACAATAAATAGGCCGCAACTTTTAGAGAGGCTTTACGTGTCTGTGCACCGCCGGGCAGGCTGTATTAAAATGGCATATTCCGTCACTGGGACTTCTCAGAAAACTCTGGGATTGTGGAGACCAGTTTCCTCCCCCATCACCGCGGCCGACCACCACTAAGAGATAGGGTGCCTCGATACCAGCGCCGCCGTACAGGGTGGTGACACCCTTTGGCATGCCCCGCGCCGCCGCATTCTCCGCGCTCGCCATCTTGGGGCAAGTCGCTTCGTGCAGTTGCTGCGGAGTGTCTGAAGCGGTTGTGCTGTGCGCTGGGCGATTGTACTGTGTTCAGTCACGAAAACTAGCATGCCAGGCTCTTAGGTTCCATTCTGTGCTGGCTCAGCAAAAAAAAAAAAAAAAAAAGAAGCCAGATGATTTTGTTTTCCACGGGATAAGAGACGGAGAAATGTATGGGAGGCGAACGTGAAGCGTGAAGACTGAACGGCGAATGGCAACGCGAAGATCTGCGAGGTAAGCCACAATACCGGTGCTGCTTTTATGCATCCATAAAATTTCTTTTGAGCGAATAGGTGCATTTCGATTGTGTAAAAAAGGTCTAGCGCAGGCACAGACCACTAGAAAGATGACAAACACACATAAGCGCCTGCGTATGTGCGCGTGTCGTCTTTCTCGCGGTCTGTATCTGTTTATACGAAAGCGTTTTACGATATATTTTTGTACTTTTCTAATGCAGTTACCCACTTCTGTTTGGAATGACATTACCTCACGCCGCTCCACCCATCTTGTAAGCACTAGCTTTGTGCGGGTGTTGGCTTCCCAATCTAGCGTTTTGCGCAACAGATTTTGTTCTGCCTTCTTCAACGTTGAAGCAGGTCGAAGCATCGCATTGCCTGGCATCGGGATTAGCGCGGTGTATTTTTAAGTCTAAATTTTGAATTTTCAGCGTACGTGAGGTCTTATAAGCTAAATATATGGACAATTGCGTCTGCTATGTTGTAGTCACTCGGGAAAATTTAGTGTAACTTTCAGTGAGTGACACTCTACTTTAGTACCATTCGCGTAGTGTCACACAATAATATCTGTTGATGAGGATCTCCTCCCTTTCTGTGTTCATAGCCGCACCAAGAACATGCGGAGAAGGTCGAGCCTGGTATTTGGCAAAGGAGTGCACCATTGCGCCCTTTCGATCGCTCCCCTTTACACTCGATCTTGAAAGCTAGTGTCAACCGCCGAGGCTTCAGATTCACACGGATTACATTCTTTCTCTCCTTCTCGGGAAATAAAGCAAGGGAGAGCGACGAATGGCGTGTCACCTCGCAACAGAGTAGGAAGTGAAACGCAGTTTGAACAATTATTTTGGTCGCAAAAAAAAAAAAAAAAAAATCTTCCCGTGAGTGGGCCCGCTGGAATTTGGCAAGTGTGCCCGGCATATCGCTAGTACAACATTTCGCGAAACAGAGATGACAGGTCTTCTGAAGCTGTTTTTTAATTATACACAGGAGCAGTTTTTAGCGAGGTTTCTGAGATTCGCAATAATATAAAAAATTGGGTTCTCATGAAAATTAGGTCGTTTTAAGTACATGAATGGTAGCTCGACAAGTCACAAACAAACTGATCCCGTGAGCTGGAAGGTGTAGCTGCATCATCTTGTGAAAGCGGTCGTGAGGAAGCAAGGTGCTTGCGCAGTACAAAAGTTCATCCCGAATGCAGCTTTACCTTCCCTGTGTAATTAATTACGCATCGCGAGGCGATGTGCACACCCTGTTGTCTCCGCACTCGTCTGAGGTTAAGCCAAATTTAGGTGAAGCTAAATTTGACCGCCTGTCACCCGAATTGGTGCTGTCGCTTGCTTGGCATCCATAAAAAAAAAAATTGTGCGATCGCAGATGTAAATATCGCATTGCTTTCATAATGTTTTTATCATTTCATTCATTTGCGTGCACACTACAAAAGACGCAAAATGACTGTTTCGTCGCTTATCTCATTTCAGCGCCAGTTCGAGGGCAAACAATGTGTATGGACGGCGGTTGTCAACGGTTGTCCCGACATCGTTTGATTGCGTGTAAAAATTTATCAGAATAAAATATCTGCCATTTGAAGAGTCTAGTAAACTCCGTTTAATACCTTATCGAACAAACCGTTCAGATTCTAATGGTTAATTGCGCAGAACACCAAAGCTGATAAACATACTGTTAAAGCGGTTTGGGACAATGCGCTTGCACATTTACTTGAATTGGCTAAGTCAGCCAGAAAAATCGAATGATGGGTACGGCAGCAAAACTGTAGCTGGCGCCAACCTTGATTAAAAGATGTCTCCTAGGCGTGCATCCAAAATCAGCTTCGAAGTCTTGATTGGGATTGTTTGGAATAAAATGCCGTGTGCATCAGCGTGCGACATGTGTCAAAGGTTGATTTACGCATCTTTTTTTTTGCTGTGTCTTTCTACGGTTTACGATGGGCCATTGCGATACAAATAATTTTCGGTATACGGCTGACTGAAACGTAGACATCGTTGTTGATCTATATCAATAGACGCAACTGAATGTTATGCACCTCATAAACTCATTCAAGTCCGGCAGAGCAAAGTGCATTGCTTTATAAAACAGCCAGTCTTCAAAATAACCGCATTTGAGCATCCGAGACGGCGAACGAGTAAATACTTACCATCTGCAATTTGATCATTTCCTCTTAGAACTACGCATGCTAGCAAGCAGTAGTTGCTTTCACATTTTTTTTTTTCGAGCAAGAAAGCGCTCAGGATTGTGAGTATGTGTGTAAAAACGTTAACTAGCTGAACCTGCTTGCGCAAGAGCGTGCTGAACAAGAAATCGGGCCGACGCTCCATAGCCCGCCGTGTCTACGCTTGCCCCAACATGGCGCCGTCGACGGCGGTGTCTCCACCCTGTACGGCGGCGCGCTACATCGAGGCACCCTATAAGAGAGTCGTGGCAGCGCCACCTGGAAGAGGAAGTAATTACCTCCCCTCGGGGGAAGGATAACCAGCGATGGGTGCGCCACTAAGACGTCTACGCGGATTCCTGCGAAAAGACGACACGAAGCTTGTGGATCCAGCCGGCAACGAGAGGGGTTGCCACCAGTCACTTCTACGGCAAATGCCGAGGGATAGTATAGGCACGGAATACGCGGCGCATACGGGAGGACCCGTCGTGCACGACCTCCCATCTTCTGGTTCGCAACAGAGAAGCGACCGGTAAATACCGCACGCTATCGCCACCTCCCGCGGAAACGCCGTGGTATGGCTTTGTCCGAAGAATGCTGCGCGCACGGGAGATCCCGGCCGCCATATTCCCGGCGCGTGCCACCTTCCTCCGCCGAAGTCGCACCCCACATTCTTCAGCAGGTAAGTCAAAAGTCTTTTTTTTTTTTACGTAGCGTTGCCCTTCCGAGAAAAACCTTGTTGATGCATAGCTGGTCGGCATGCTCTGCATTTTTTGCAAGTGCAATAAAAAGCATTCGAGTATCAACGCTGTGTCGTTTCCGTCCTTGTCCCTTCGTTCCCTCCGCGTGTCGCTAGCGAGGACGTTGTACCCGCGGATTGGCGGCGGGATGGAATGCCGCCCCCTCAAACCGCCTCAGGATAAGACCTGGGCACTACTATCTGTGACGAGGCGCCTTTGAGCTCGCATCTTCGGATGGCAATGCCTTATTTCGAAACGAATAAAAAGCAAGAAAAAAAAAAAGAAATTAACAACAGCCTTGTGTGGGAACTATGACGATAACCTTGCAGTTGTCACTTTTCTCTGTGCGAAAACACGTGAGCAATATAGCCGCCCTGGTTGCTCTTCTCGAACGTATGAGACGGTTAATGTCTCACAGAGTACGACCCTCAGTATATGTTTTTTTTTT
This sequence comes from Amblyomma maculatum, assembly GCF_055883805.1. NCBI lineage: Eukaryota > Metazoa > Arthropoda > Arachnida > Ixodida > Ixodidae > Amblyomma > Amblyomma maculatum. Next base: position 78,595,301 of record NC_139345.1, read on the forward strand.
TTAAGTCAGTTCAGTAAATATCTCAATTTCGGGGCATTGTAGGGGGATCGCTTGAAAAAAGATGTTGCATTCTGGAATTCATCCATTCAGAATCAAGTTGCGCACCTCCATTCCACACTGCATGCTAAGAAAACGTCGACATTATGTCGTTTCGCTAAATGCAGCGTTTCACAAAAGAACTTTAAAAAAGGCGTACGTGAAAAAGGAGTACTTAGGCTCCCTTTCTAAGTGAAAATATCGCCCACTTTTACACCTCTACACTGCTTTTTTTATGACTTCCGGGAACAAGGAGCCAGAATTTGACAAGATGAGGTACGAGATTGTGCAATGAGAGCAAAAGACGCCTTCAGCCAGGGTATCTCTGCCCTAAGAAACCTGGCATTTCTCGCAGTTTCCCGAGAAGATTTTACTTCAAGCAATTTTAAAATGTTCGCTTTTGCGAAATCCTCCAACTTACGCTTAAAGCACGTGGAAGGGATTACTTCCTTGCGGCTCCCATAATACTTTTCAGCGTGTGAACGTCTGCGTCTAATAATATCACCTCATTTGAAAAGAAAAAAAAAATCACCGTTTGTGCCGAATATTCTCCTTCCTGTAAGCGTTTAAAACTCCTCATTTTCACACGAGTGAGCACTTAATCTGCTCTCGCGACAGTGAAAAGAGCCTCAGTAGAAATCTTACATTACAGCGGAAGAATCTTAGGAGAGAGCGAAATCGGCATTTTGGGCATTCGCGTTATCATGTTTTGTATGTTAAGGCGAGAAAAAAAATCGGAGAACGCTTTTAAGCACAATCGTCCACCATAAATGCAAGTAAAGAAGAGTGTTCAGCAAAACTAGAAGACACCACAAAATTGGCAGCAGGCTCAAAACATTGACTGGCCAATGGGATGAGAGCAGTTACGGAAAAAGTTGACTCCAGAAGCTGTCTGTCTTACATAAAGGTGCACCAAACCCTGTACGCCCACTGAAACATCCTGAGTGCATTATCACGCCGTACTTGCTCAAAGGTGGTAGATAAAATTAAGGTGGAGAACGCAGAGAGACGTCCGCTCTTAGTTTGACCAAGAGAGCTCGTGACCACGCTGTTTAAACTGACTGCATACTGCGTGAAAGCGAATTGCGGCTTAGTGCTTACATTCTGTACATAAGGCCTTTATTTTTCCTTCAATAAATCTTTTTTTTTTCTGTGTTAAAAATGGTGGTAATGATGGACGTAAAGGTACACGGGATTTTGGTTGCATCCGGCTTCGCTCTGATGCATTGCCGATTTGCAGGTGCTATCTTTCCGAAGAGCATGAAAACGTAATCACGCGTCGCCATATGTTGGAGCCCCTGAGATACATAAAATGTTTCTGTGGCAAGAAACATGTTAGATGCCTCGGTTAAAACAAAAATTAAACAATGATGACTAAAAAGGCAAGACCGCCACCTGCAGTAACGGGAGCTTAACTTGAATTCGTGAAGCGGTTCCGCGATCAAAGTGTTTAGGAAAGGACACAAGGTCATTCGGTTTCAGCATAACAAGATAGTATTGATCTATATGGTCTGAGAGATAAAGGTGAGCGTTTAGGAAAATTCATGTGAGCAGCAAATAATATGTCAGGCTGATCTATTGCGGGAACATTTTTTGCCTCCCTGGGAGCGCCGTCATGTGTACTAGATATAGATGTCCAGCCTAATTTGGATGTGACGAACACGACGACGACATCCGCCTTTATCCCAAGCCAACCCAAAAATTTTACTTCAGCCGATCTGGACCAAAATTGATGCCAAGCCCAATTCGAGTGTATACGTAGTGAACATGACGGCGACTTAAAAGTCAGTCTGGGCCACCTTTACATTTGACTCGGGTTATCCCCAAAACCTGACCTCAGCCAATTTGGAACAAACTTGACGTCAAGCCTAATTTCACTACAATCATCCCTCTTAACTCGGCCTGGACCACTCAATAATTTTCCTTCGGCCGATTTCAATTAAACTCGTACTACATCGTGTTTCGTAACCATGTAACCCTCGCCTTTTCCCGCATTCCTGCATTTCTGTTTGTAACTGAGAGCTAACGCTAAATATTCAGGTTCGGCAACGTTGAACCTATGCAGATTTAATGACGGTTTAGTGTTTTTATGTAACACTTGCTAATAGACAGCTTCTTCCTTGCACTGGATGAAGCCGTCCTTCTTTGCACCTGGTGAAGCCAAACAAATAATGTTTTGTATTTTACAAAATCCCCTGTCGAACATTGATTAACAAGTAAAAAAAAATACAGCGAAATGTTAATGCTACTTCTTAATTTTAAGCATATTTGAAAGCATGTCCGCCTTTGTACTGTGCGAGAACATTGGAAAGAGTACGCGTTCGCATCGCGCATTGCGCACTGGTGACATGCAAGCATGCACGTCTCTGCATGAGTGCCAAAGGAAAAGAAATAAAAATGCAATGAATACTTTGCAACATCATCCCGTGCGCAACCTGCACAACGTAGCGGTTTGAAGCGTTGAACTGGCAACAAAAATACTTCACTAGCCGTAAACAAGCACAACATTGAGTAAATTCTGTTGAAATCTGTCCGTCGTGAACTTGCTGCTTGTTCCCCTCACACAAATAAGGATTCAGCCGTCGTACTGGAGTCTAGCCTCTCTTTCCGTCACCTGTTTAGCGGCATTTTCTTGACTAAGCTTAACACTTTACTGTGTTCGTGTTTGTATGGTTGCTGCCCACTGAGGTGATATTACTGCGATATTACTTCACTCATGGCGGCTGTTGGAGCCTACCCCTGGTGGTATCGTAGACACGTTGCTTTTATGCAGGTCTTTTGATTATAAAAGTGCGGGGTTCCGACCCTTGATTAGTGATTTTAGTACATTTGACCCCGAGCAAGTTAAATGACACATGCAAAAAATATCTCGTGTGACATATTTCGAAGTAAAGACGAAGCGTCGGCTAGCAGATCGTACTACTCATTAGAGTTGTGAAGATTAAAAGCGTAAAACATGCCGTTTGGGCTACATACATGGCGTTTACTAATGGCGGCCAGCAGACGGACCTATACTTTGTGAATGTCCAGGAAGGCTGGGATTGGAGCAGCGATGAACAAGAGGATGGTTGGTCAAATCTTAAAGGCGAAGCTTGGCACTAAAAAGCACTGCATCGACAACCCTCCCTAAGGGCGCCTCATAGAACATTGTGCTCGGTATATTCCAAAACAATCTCCATGCGACACACTTATTACAAATTGCGGAGCAATATCAGTCAAAGTTATCGCCTTTCATGCACCGACAACCCTCCCTAAGGGCGCCTCATAGATTATTGTTCAAGGTATATTCCAAAACAATCTCCGTGCGACACATTTATTACAAATTACGGAGCAATCAGTCCAAGTTATCGCCTTTCATAAATGTCGTTGTCATATTCTTCCAGAAGGAAAGAGAGTTGTAAAATTATTTTATTGACTGAGTTGGCAGCTGAGGTTGCCTAAGCTGTCTTAACACGCATGCTGGAGCAGAACGTCGTCTCACTTTCAGCATGCCATCGCACTTAGCAGATAAAAGGCAGCTCACTATCCTTGCCCTCGTCCAAGACCCAGTCTTCGTCATTTCACCCTGGTGAGTTCTTACTACAGAACTTTGCAGGCCCTACGTTATAACTGTCACGCCTACTTTTTTGTACTTCTAAGAACTGAATTGTGCAACCAGGAAGCGTCACCGGCTGTCAGGACGAAGCGGATTCCGCGATTCAGCTTTGACATGGAAAAAACGAGGAGACGTTCCTCACACTAACTCAGAACACGGGCTTTCTTCTTAACCCTACCTAAGACTGGCAATAAAATATATATATATATATATATCCGTAAACGGTCTAGGAAGGGAAGCGCTTCGAGAGCAGAAAAAAAAATAAACGTGATGCTGGAAACCTCTATCTCGTAAGCCCCTAGCATTTTATTTATTGCTTACAGTCACAGTCTCCGACCGATCCGAGATGAAGAATTCATGAGGGGAACGAATGAAAATAAAACGTTCTGAAGAAGGAAGGTGATATCTGGGAAAGGAAACTGAAGTCTGCCCACACTTACGGTAGAAGCGAACCGCAATACTCTCGGCGTTCCAGGGCACGTCAGGCGTTGGCTATTAAAAACAGCAGTGCCCGTTTCCTGAGGTCTTGCTTGGGCACAACCGCGCTTTTATATAGGAGGACTTTTTATGAGTTAGTGGTTTTATGTAGCACTTGCTAATGGACGGTTTCTTCCTTGCACATTAGTGAAGGCAAGGAAAGACGAACGAGGGATATTTTGTTACTCACCATTTTTTTTTAAATAGTTGTTCATTTTATACCCAAGGGCTGTACTGAAACAATGGTGCAACAAATGAGAAATATTGAAAGGCACTCGGGTGGTTGATCCGATGAACTGCATCTGGTGAAGCGCTTCTGAGAGCTTAAGCTTCGGCAGGTAACTGCACCGTATTTTATCTGGCTTCTCCGGCTGACAAATGATTTTGCGCTTTAGGCGTAGTGCATTCGCGCTTCGCGTTATTTTTCACGTTTTTTGTGCGCTAAAGGTTTCTATGCTTTTACATTTGTTGTGTAACAGGTTCACAAAAACTGTGATGGCTAATATAACTGCTTACATACCCTGGGTGTGAAATTATTTGAGAAATGTTTTGGGTGCAATCCCCCATATTGAGTTTCGACCTAGATTGACTGATGTTTATTTTGTTAAGACCAAATATTGTTTTTTTTTTATGGGGGGGGGGGGGGGGGGAGGGGGGTGGAGAGGAATGGGCCAGGCTTACCCAAATATTCAAGATGGACCTTCAGGCGTTGGTAGTTGGCCCGAGACAACGCAATGCGTGACACCATTTTGCAGTGGGCTTAACGCGAGAGACACAGGCACACGAAAGACGACACAGGGTAAATTCTAACTTACAACTGAGTGCACTGGAAGCGAAATGATGTGCTGGAATAATGAAACACTAAAGCGTAACTATCCCCTGATTCAGGGAGGCGACTACAAGTCAACGCAAGCTGAACTAAGTTAATTGGGTGGCTATAAAACAAGCTTGAAAAAATTCGGCAGCGCTTTCTGTACCTTTCAACAGCGATACCTAATAGATCACTCAGCATTTACGAACCTAGAATATTTTCGTAGCAAAACAATTGGTGTTTCACGGACGCATCAATTTGTAAATGAATAACGCCTAAATAAGGTTCAATGCTATAGCTGCTGTTTTGGGCGAATATTAACTGCAGTTCTTCGGAACAGGGAATGTCAATGGTAATGAAGGCAAGTTATTCAAGCTGTTAGTTGTGATTGATTTAAAAAGTAGGCCGCATGTTCATTTAACGATTCCTTCAGGCAACGACCGCTCCGCCCTGTGCAGCTGCCCGCTCATGGCAATTATAGCTGGCCGCTTGCTGCGAGTGCCGTGTGTTCATATCGCTGTTGGGCGCAAGGACACTTACTATTTTATTTCTGGTCGTCATTTTTCTTTCGCTGCTTAGAGTCGTGACAGCTTTCAGGCGTTTCAATTTCATCTTGGAAATCAAACTAGCGCACTTCAAAACAAAGACACAGGAAGAGAACGACAACACAGCGCTGTGTTGTCGTTCTCTTCCTGTGTCTGTTTTGAAGTGCGCTAGTTTGATTTCCAAGATGAATTACCAACTAGCCCGTTCTTCCACCCTTGCAGGTTTCAATTTCATCATTACATTGTTAACGGGCGTGCCCGGCAGTACTGAAAATACAGCTATACCAGAAAAAGTACTCAAATTAGGAGCGCCACAACACTTTTCACTGTGTTTCGATCTATCTATTTGATAGAGCAACAAATCCGTGTGTGCTCGCAGCTAAGTGCGCTTGCATGCGTACGAGTCGAAGGGCTCGGTATTGAGTTGGGGATTTCCCAGAGTCGTAACGTGCGACTGAGATTTCTAAGCTTTCTGAAAAAGTGCACTTTCAGCGAAGTTCCATGAGGCAGAATGAATCGTGGTAATTGATCAACAAAAGCGAAAGTGAGAAAGGGGAAAGAATAATTCGACCATGTGCGTAGGAGATTAAGTGTAATGAGCGCTGTTGCCCGCTACTGTTTTGGACGCTTTGCAAAAAAAAAAAAAAAGCTTTTTTTTTTTTTTTTTCACGCGGTCGCAAATGTGCGAGCAACTACTACGGTATGCTCAGTACGCTGTTCCTGAGCTCGTGGCCGGTTCTTTACAACAACATATACCTATAAATTTGTGTTTGTTTCTCGTCAGCTCAAGGAAGAAACAAAACGGTTACAAGGATGTCCCGAATCTGCCCTGGAAGGCGTGAAAGCAGGGGTCAGCTCCAAGTGATCGACGGCTGTCTGACAGGCTTGACACTGACGTGGGCACCCCGGCCAATAAGTACCCAGACTGGAGCTACAGAGATGGATGGGATGTGGGCCGAGTTTGACATCTTGAACGAATTCGCCGACTAGAGCAAATGGAATCCTATGCCTGAATGAATGCGGCCTGTTTTACGGAACCAAAGCAGGTGGTAGGCGTGTTTTATGGCACAGGTTTTATTTTGGAATACAGAAGCTTGTATAATAGTATGCGCGGTCATGGATTAGAAACAGCTTCTCGCCTCGTCATTTAAAGGGACTGCAGTTAATATTGAGAGCATCAGTGACTTCGCACAATACACAGATAACCTGCGTCATGATTTGCTTTCATCATTTCGAGATAGTGATGAATTGGCTGAAAGACTGGTGAGGTTCGCGGTTCTCCCTTAGTCGCTACAACCTTGTAATCTGACAAGAAGGACTAGTATAGTAATACAATTGTTAGTAATCGCCCGGAGAGAGAAATAAAAGTAGAAAAACTTCAGTAGAACATAACAAGTCCTTCAAACCGTCGCATAACAATTAGAATTAGGAGGGTGTACTCGCTACCGTTAGCGACTAAGACAACTGACCCGTAGTGCCAGCCCTCGCTACTAACCAGATAAACATAGCAACTGAGGCACGAAATAAAATAAACTTTATTATGTTCTACCAAACATGGAAGTAACAGACGTCCTAAACTAAAAAGCGGATGCATGGCACGAAAATTTTGTCTCCAGAAATGAATCAGGAGTGCCGAATAAACCACACACGTCTTTGACTGCCATCCCCTCAAAGTTGAGGTTATCACTGGTTCACTTTTAGTGAGTCGTTATTGCATGCACCGTCAGTACCAACACCCTCAACGAGCACCTGTTGCAGTCATTTAACATTTCAAGTTCCTCATGATCGTTTCAAGAATTCGCGCTGTTTGGTGAGAGCAGCGCTGCTTGGGCTTGAGACAAAATGAGCAAGAAGCCCTGTGCACCACTATCAACAGTATGCTCCTCCGTTCTGAGGTAACGTGCGTAACCCCTCAGCGTCCGAGAATTGGGCTTCTGAGCGGGTGCAGGAAAAGTTGGCGGACCCACCAGGCCAGCTGTCAGCTTTGGCTGGGAAAGTCGTTATTCTCTGAATTCGTTGTCGTGAAGGCCCTGCCAACCATTCACGACAAATATGTTTTGTAGTTTTCTAACCTGTGGTCCCCATACATTTAATCAACGGCGGAGCAAAGAGCATGTTAGAGTTTTCAGAGCAAAGGCACGCGGCCAAGAAAAAAAAAAAGGATGTAGACGGAAGACTAGGGAAGAACACAGCGCCCTAGTCTTCCCTGGTCTTCCGTCTTCTTCTTTTTTTTTTCTTTGGCCGCGTGCCTTTGGGCTGTGAACAACGTCCTTAATTATAGAATACCAACAAGCCCAACAACTGACTATACTGAAAAAGCATGTCGTTGAAGCGCATTTAACAAGGTGATATACTGTCATTGAATGTTGCCTGAGCTAGTTAGCCAGTTTGGATTTATTCATTCTAGCAGGTGAAGCTCCCGGGTTCTAAAGTGTCAGCGCATTGTAGGGACATTATTCGCATCGGCAAGGAAAAATAAATTGTCTTCCGTGAATTCGCAGGAAACACCTTTAAATGACTGCACGAATAACGATGAAAAATTAACCAACTTAGTTTCCACTTTGATAGATGAGTTTTAGTCCATGCACCGTCACAACACTGTGGAGACCTTTCCTTTCATTATCTTGTTTGTAAATAATATAGTCTGAGCGTTTCCAGTCCGTCCAGTATATGCAATATCCAAATGGTATTTACCAGTGACTAAGCAAGCGTGCTGTGATCTCGCTTATAAACAAATAGGTTATGTATTGCATTTGAAGGTAAATGCAATGTTCGCTGCCTCTCTCTCCTCTTTCGCTCGCTCGTTCGCTCGCTCGCTCGCTCACTCACTCACTCACTCACTCACTCACTCACTCACTCACTCACTCACTCACTCACTCACTCACTCACTCACTCACTCACTCACTCACTCACTCACTCACTCACTCACTCACTCACTCACTCACACACACACACACACACACACACACACACACACACACACACACACACACACACACACACACACACACACACACACACACACACACACACACACACACACACACACACACACACACACACACACACACACACACACACACACACACACACGCGCGCGCACACACACACACACACACACACACGCGCACACACACACACACACACACACGCGCACACACACACACACACACACACACACAAAAGCGCACACACACACACATGCGCGCACGCACACACGCGGGCACACACGTCTCAAAGCTCATCGCATTTCAGGGAAAGCCAACACAAAGCTAAGCGGAAGTAAACTGTCCTTTACAGGCTGGAAGTCCTCTTGCGGTAAGGTTTCGTCGTTATTTCGCTCGAGTGGAGTTTTCCGCGGATGAGAAGACAGGCATCGCGACGTGCGTGGGAGGCGAACTGACCGGTACCACTCCACGGCTGCGCCTACCACTTGTTGTGCCCACGCTGGGAGCCAGTCGAGCGGTCTCGTCACGTTCCTGCGATAAGTCCCCACTAGCGGAGAGCGCATCCGGCCAACAGTTTACGCTCGGCTCGACGAACAGCTGCTTCTGGAGGCTGAAAGGAGACGTCCACTTGCACGCCTCTCGGGGCTCGTTACAATGAAGCGGCTCGTGCGCTTGTTAGGAGCACCACTACTAAAGCACCATAAGAGCAAGGATGATATAGTTACATTAGCTGTGATAAAAATACTTAACTTCCTGGAATCGAAGCCTCATTTTTGAAATCAGAGTGGGTTTTCATACTCCCCGCGCAGGCACGGGAAGCCTTTGCGCCGCCAAAGAAAACATTGCTGTTGTTCACGGTTCACCTTATGTTCTCAAAGCCTAATCGCACTAACTGTAAAAGAGAACGTGAGAGAATAATGAGTTTAGTGTTTCCAAAAAGAGCATGGTTATCAGTAGCAAGCAGAAGAACGATTGACGAAACCAGCATGCTGTCGAAATCAGACTGCACCCAGGAAAGTAAGGAAGGCGAAGCGATTCGTATACTTTCTAGAAATGTTTTCTATGCAACGGGTATAATAGTGCCAAAACATGCTTTGTAATTACTGTATGGTTGACAGCTTACCAGGGGTGTGGTTGTGAACAGGAGTCCAAGTAAGTCGCCACCTGAAAGCAGAGCGTATAATCATTAGGTCAGTAGGATTTTTCCGAGTGTTAAGTTAAAGAGACCAGATTGTAAAGCACATAATATCTAAAGAAACCTCCACACAGAAGCAATAAAGCAGAGCAAATAAACAAAGAGGCAAGACTGAGAAGTAAGAGCAAGTGCTCAAGAATTCGTTAGATGCATTGAGATATCTCTTACGTACAGAAAGGCGAGAGCCTTTCTTGGAACTCAGCACTAATTTGCCGCTTTTTCACTCATTTACTTCTTATTTTCTCTTCGTTTTTCTGTTTTTGGTAATTCTCTCTTTTTCCCACGTTTTTTGCACATTTCGACGCCTCTGGCTGTTTTGGCGTCTGCACACCATATCGGGATCCTTGACTATTGTAACATCTAGTTGAATTTTTGGTTCTATTTAGTAACTAAATTATCCACACCAACACAATTTTGCACGCAGACACATTTTTGTTTTTACCTTCTCTCTCATACAACCAGTCTTTTACTCATCAATCAGTTCATTTTTTGAGAATGATGGTGTGACATCCTCCGCGGGCTCACAAATCTTGTGCCCCCTCATGTTTCTAGAAAGACTTTCGCCTTAATATGTATGCCCTTAATATACTGCGAGCAAGTTGCGCGCAAACGCGTTCTTAATCTATGATTTTTCAGGATGGTGACGAAATACCGCAAAGTTCTCTGAGCATTCCCCATCTCAGTTCCAATAAATCTGAGATGCGATCGAGGTGACGTTTCGTCGTAAACTGCTTTCTCTTTGTCCTGTTATCCTTTAAAGTCCAACATAGGAAACATAGGTAACGCATTCTGCCACCTGCACGGTCACAG
>NC_139345.1:79210717-79395717 GCF_055883805.1 Amblyomma maculatum
CGCAGCTTCCATATGAGTCCACGGGGGTACGCACAAAGAGGTGCTGGCAAATGCAGGAGTTTTGAAACATTCGCACCATACAGCATAATATTAAGAAGAGAAAAAAAAAACTTCAAACATGTTCTGGTAGGCCGGCCTGAGCCCGAAACACGCGTCAGTTTGGCGAGTAGGTACGAGAGAAGGACAACACGAGCCCGTAAAACGTTTCGCGAATAGCAGCTCTTTCGGCCATCACGACGCGAAGCACAAAGCTATTCGTTCACGACAGCATCCCTTTTTGGCTGAATAGACTCTTCGGGTCGAATCTCCAGGGAATAGCTCACGTGAAAGCATATGTGTTTATAACTTATACAGTCGGTGAGCCGGCGAAATTATAATCCCCTGTGATGCGGCCCTATAACGGCGAGGTCGAGGGCCTCTAAACAAGCCGCGGCAGGATCACAGCGTCACAGCGGGATGTGCGACAAGGATGAAAGCAACGAACTCATTCCACTTTGCTCGTAAAAATTTCTACGCAAAGGCGACACTCAGGCAAATTTGGAGCAGCCGAGTGCCTTCGTCACGCTTGCTTGCTTGCTTGCTTTGGCTGCGCAGAGGTCCACGCTTTGAACGTCTCTCTGTCGTCACCTCCTTTTCCTGCTTGTCTCCCACCGTCTATTTCCAGTCGTTACGGTGTGTAGCCTGGAGTACGAGCCTTTGGAGAGTCGCTTTGGAAACAGCGAGACCCTGATTTGAAAACTTTTGTGGCATTTCAACGCTCGTTTCTTTGATGGCCGGGTGAAGCAACGGCACTCAGGAACCCTTCAGCGCTAAACAATTCTGCGTGTCATAAAATGCTTTCCTTTTATTCCCATCTCTCCTTTTTCTTTCTCTGCAGCTTCGGTCTGCATAGAAATTCTTGGATATGCGTTGAACGATGTAGATGATATAGCCGACACAGTAACAACCTTGTGACGTGCTCAAAACATTTGTGGCTAAACGACCTGCACTAAACCGCTGCTTCTTGAATAAGCATCAACCAGTACTAGCGTTGAGTGCGTGAGGTGCAGAGGGGTGCAATAAATTACTTACCGGAAGAAGAGAGACGGGAACACAGTCAAGGACGCCTTGGAAGGCCTAACTATGTGGCATCAGATACTATGCCAAAATGAGACTGTTCATCTTGACTTTAAATACCAAACAACGAAATGATGTGTCGAATGCGAGCAGTGACACCAATACGTTATAGACACCGATGCAGGTACGCATTAAACTCTTCTGCCCCAATACTTTCCTAAAACATTTGGACACTTTCTTGAAAACAAATTTTGAACAATTTTGCATACTTCACGATGACAATCAGCTTACCTGCAACAACTCTTTCCGCACGCTCTTCGCAGGAGGAAAGCAACACTTGACTCGATGAAGCGCAGCTAGAAATACTGTGCCCTGCTTAATATTGAGACTGGCATTTCCAGAAACAAAACCTGAGTCAGGTCGGGTTTTAATCCAGGAATATCTCGTGGGAAGCGAGCTCTTAACATAATAGGTGTCGCCACAGTCGGTTGCCTTACGCGGGGGTTACCTAACGCGCGGGCTTCGCGCTGCGCCGAAGCCCACTCGTCTCCGCATCTAATGTTAGACGACTTTCGAGAAACGCCTCCTTCCCCGCGCGAGGAGAGCGCGTGGCCTTGTACGCATCGGCGTCATCCTCTTTCTCGTCACCCGACAGCGACGGTGGCTCAACCGGCCGGAAAGGGCTCGTCTTATCTAGATGTTTCGACGGCGCCTAACCAATGACGTCGCGCAGTTCGGCAGGAGAGTGTGCGCCGATTTCGTGACACTGCCCCTCCCTTAAATATATTGTCCTACAATATTGTTACAAAGCGGCAAGCCGATGAAGACAGGAGACAGAACATGACCGATGACGATGGTAGATGACGTTTAATCAATGTTCGCGGGCCTAGCGCGAGCGCTCCTGCCCGCGCCACTGCCCGCTTCTTCTTCCTTGTCGTCCGTAACATGACCCGGGGCCACCGAGCGATCGTCCCGCTCGGTGCGCTCGCTCTAGGCCCGCGAACATTCATTAAACGTCATCTACCATCGTTATCGGTCATGTTCTGTCTCCTGTCTTCATCGGCTTACCGCTTCGTAACATTTGGTTGGAGGTGCGGCGTACGACATCCCCATCCTCGCCTTGGAGCATCGAGGCCATCTTCAAGCCGGGACCATCACCGAGGGCCCAGGGACATCGCCGATCAGCTTCACCCCAGCCCTTCAAGCCCAGACCTGAACAACTACCACAGCCCAGCCCCCAGCCCAGACCTGAAGACAAGGAGAACAGACATACCAATCTGAACCGAGATGAAGGACCCGAAAGACCCGAATGACCCGAAGGAACCGATGGACACGAACACGCAACCCCCGCCCAAGCTGCCCGACGTGACCTCGAGCCATCGGTCCTATGGACTCTGGTGACGGATGGTTGACAGCTCCAAGGGAGGAGGATCACCCACGCATCAGACATCGTAGACCGGCAAGCCGTTCTATTCTTCCTGCTTCCTCTTTTTCTTCAAGCATCCAGACACGCCCATCATGATCCCATAAAATCGTTAACATCGCTAAACTTCCTCGTCCACGATCGGGACGATCGCTCGGTGGCTCCGGGTCATGTTACGGACGACAAGGAAGAAGAAGCGGGCAGTGTCTCGGGAAGGAGCGCTCGCGCTAGGCCCGCGAACATTCATTAAACGTCATCTACCATCGCCATCGGTCATGTTCTGTCTCCTGTCTTCGTCAGCTTACCGCTTCGTAACATTATTCTCAATAAACATGAACATTGCGCGCACATGCATGCGCTCACAAACTACATGAGGCAAACGCAAGCATAACGCACATAAATTGCACAAGTTTCACACAGTGCAATCACAAATCTTCACAAAATTCACACATGATTGCCATGATGTTCACAAGCATAACGCACTTCTGTCAGGATACACATAACAAATGAGCAACACAGAAACGCACAACCTATAGTGCGAAGCCAATAAACTTGAGTCATACTTTCGCCTATATTTTCATACACGACTAGCACTTCCCGCTTGGAACATTAGTTCCGCTCAACCATTTAGAAAAGCAAGCTCTGTTTCTGACAAAACCCTTGCTTATCTTTCTCACGCGGGTCCGGCTCTTTTTTCGGGTTCTACGTAGAATTTCCATTCGCGATTTGATCTCGATTCTGTCTTTACTGTTACTCAATTCTGCTTTTCAGCCGGAAGATAGGCCAGAGCTAACGCTAGCATGCCTAGGACCGCTTCGAGCGGGCAATCTCATTTTTTCTCGGCCTGTGTTGGTCACTTTCAGCTTGCGCTTCCAAGCCTTCAGCCACTTCTTCCTTGTTTTTATATGGGACATTTCTCGATCTGCTTCACCTGCATTGGCCGGGCTGAATTCTTCTCTTCAAATTTTCACTTTCATTCTCACTGATGATCCAGGTCGGTTTGTTCCAGTTTCCCTCGCGTAGTCAGAACATGGTTCTCTGGATCAAGCATCTCGTTGAGAACCACTTTGTTCTTCCTTAATTCCTTCAATCTTCTTCACTTTCTTTACGACCATCCGTCATACCATCTTATAGCAGTGCTCATTTTCCACTGGAAATTAATTCTCCTTACATTTAATATCCTCTGGTTCCTTAAACTTTTCCTCAAGCTATTTAATCGTAGTGCAGCCCTCGCTTTCTTCCATTTCTGAATCTTCCGGTCTAGGATCTGCACTGCCGCTCACCTCTGAGAAAAATGTTTCCTCATCTTCCTCAGTGGGAAGGAGTTCCTCATCTTCCTCAGTGAGGAGAAGCTCTTCGGTAGTCGAGCCGTCACTCTAAACCGGCTCTTGAATTTTCGGAAGAGGACTGTCCTGAGCTTCAGCTCCATCTGAGCTTTCGTGCTTGCTGTTATTTGACAGCTCTTCCTCTAGCTCACTCATGCACTCAGACCTGATGCAATTTAATGTGGAGCTTGAATCCTGTTCTCCTTCACCTCCAGGCGATGAGCACACGAATGAGGTTTCTGGCTCGACAACGGCCTCCGCAGCTTCTGTGCAACCTGTCGTCTCGGAAGGCACATTCTCAATTTCCTGAGAAATTTTAGCTCCAGAAGAGTACTCTCTTTCTGAACTTTCTGTTGCAGGAACGAGCTGTTCCACAATGTTATTCTGGCTGCTGGAGCTAGTTTCTATAGCACCTGTGACCCGAAACGAATCAATCGTTTGGATGTGCCTCTTAATATAAGAAAAGGTAACCTCCAGAGGCTCGATGATACCCTTCAACCATTGAACCTCAGCCAGTTTCTTCAAAAAAACATATCTCTCTTTTAAAAATTATTTTTCTTTCTCAAGCCTAAGCTTGCTCCATTCTCTCTCTCGCTCTTCTCTTTTCCTTTGTGCCTCTTCTTGCTTCCTGAGTCATTCTTTCTCTCTTCTCGTTGCCTATCTGCCTCGGCTTGCTTCCTCTGTCATTCTCTCTCTCTCTCTTCTCTAACCTTTTTATCTTTTTGGTCCACCCATTCTCGCAGTTCAGCTCCTTTTAGACCCTCTTCTAGGCCCAACTCAATAATCTCTGAGATTCATCTTCCGTCTGAACTGCCCAAATGCTAATACATAGCACTGCTCTATGGATCTCTACAACTGCTTCAGCGCGGTCTCTCTCGCTATCGCTCTGCTGCTACACAGCTTACGACCAGTTCGTAAACTCTTCGACTTGTTCTCCGTTCTCTGAGCTTGATTGCACCAAACGTCATGTCGCAGACGCTAGAATAATTGTCACCTGTTAATAATTAGTGGATATTAACGATGCGCCTTTAATGGTGCGCACACTCACAGAAACCCTTAGAGTGACGAAGGGGTAGCTGTTCCAGTAGTGAAGGAGATGCCCTCGACACTTTTCCATTGCAGCAAACAGACCATATTTGTATACGCAGATACCCGCGACACTATTGCTCGTGCTGACCACACCCGTCAACCAGCCAGCTTCAGCCTGCTCGACTCGCAAGCATCATAGCAGGATACTTACAACCGCCGTCACCACCTGATTTCTTTCTCTACCGGCTCCTTCGTCTTGCTCTGGACAACATCTCTCTCATCGGACATAAGAAACATCTATCGTTATGCTGGCCTATGAGATTGCTCCCGCTATTTCGGAGTCAACATCCAGTTCAGCCCGTCTGTCATTGTACATATCTCGTACCTAAAACCTTACCTAACCGATACTGGGACAGTGTAGTTCGTGCCGGGGGGCCATGCACGAGGAAGGCGAGCGAAGAGGACAAAGTGCTGGCGCGTGTCGCTACCTCTGTACAGTTCTGTGGTGGGTAGATAGATAGATAGATAGATAGATAGATAGATAGATAGATAGATAGATAGATAGATAGATAGATAGATAGATAGATAGATAGATAGATAGATAGATAGATAGATAGATAGATAGATAGATAGATAGATAGATAGATAGATAGATAGATAGATAGATAGATAGATAGATAGATAGATAGATAGATAGATAGATAGATAGATAGATAGATAGATAGATAGATAGATAGATAGATAGATAGATAGATAGATAGATAGATAGATAGATAGATAGATAGATAGATAGGTAGATAGATAGGTAGATAGATAGGTAGATAGATAGGTAGATAGATAGATAGATAGATAGATAGATAGATAGATAGATAGATAGATAGATAGATAGATAGATAGATAGATAGATAGATAGATAGATAGATAGATAGATAGATAGATAGATAGATAGATAGATAGATAGATAGATAGATAGATAGATAGATAGATAGATAGATAGATAGATAGATAGATAGATAGATAGATAGATAGATAGATAGATAGATAGATAGATAGATAGATAGATAGATAGATAGATAGATAGATAGATAGATAGATAGATAGATAGATAGATAGATAGATAGATAGATAGATAGATAGATAGATAGATAGATAGATAGATAGATAGATAGATAGATAGATAGATAGATAGATAGATAGATAGATAGATAGATAGATAGATAGATAGATAGATTAGATTTATTGAAAAGAAAAGGCAGAGAGGTTGGCCCGAATAATTCAAATCTGGCCTGCTACTCTGCACTGGAGAAGGGGAAGAAGAGAAGAAAGGAGGTCATGATGGGTGACGATGTGGGAGAAGGCATATGAAATATATTGTCACGGACAACAGGGCTAGACTTGACTAAAACGCCGGGACGAAGCTGTACCAGCAGGCGAAGTTCGGCACACAGCACGCGAGAGTCAACTTCAGTGTCCTCTTCTTTCAGGCGCAGCAAGAACATGGGGACACCAGGTGGCATTACTCCCCCTCTTAAAAACGAAATAAGGGACGGAGCGCGAGCGATGGCCAATGTAAGCGAAACGAAAGACCAGCACATTGACAGCATAGATAACGGATCAACGCGACAACGAAACAAGCGCATAGCGCACTACCGCATGAAATAGGGCTTCATGCGGACAACGTGCACGACCTCGGAGCGTGGTTGCCGACGCGAGGGCTGCACAGTACCCACTGGACGAACTTCGTAAGTCACTTCCGTGACTCGGCGCAGAACTTCGTAAGGTCCGAAGTAACGGGAAATCAGTTTATCACACAAGCCGGGCCGACGCACCGGGGTCCACACCCAAACTTTCTCTCCAGGATGGTATGCGACGTGTCGATGACGGAGGTTGTAGCGGCGTGCATCAGTGCCCTGCTGTTGTTGAATGTGAATGCGGGCAAGTTGACGTGCTTCCTCAGCGCGCTGAGCAAACTGCTCGGCGTCTGGCGTGAGTGGATGATCATCTGTGCAGCTCGGAAGCATGGCATCCAACATCGTCTGAACGTCACGTCCGTAGACTAGGCGAAATGGTGTAAAACGCGTCGTCTCTTGGGTGGCCGTGTTGTAGGCATATGTGATGTAGGGGAGAATTTCATCCCAATTTTTGTGCTGCGAGTCTATGTACATTGCAATCATGTCGGCGATGGTTTTGTTGAGTCTCTCCGTGAGGCCATTCGTCTGCGGGTGATATGCAGTAGTTTTTCGGTGGCTGGTATGACTAAGCTCGAGCACGTCATGCATGAGCTGTGCCGTAAACGCGGTGCCTCGATCGGTTACGACTAGGGACGGTGCACCATGACGCAACACGATTTGCTGCATAAAGATTTGGGCGATCTCAATTGATGTGCCCCGCTGCACTGCCTTGGTTTCCGCATAACGTGTGAGATAGTCAGTCGCGACTATAATCCATTTGTTACCCATCGATGACAGCGGAAATGGGCCCAGTAGGTCGATGCCGACTTGGTCAAACGGCGACCGAGGTGGAATAATAGGTTGGAGCAAACCCGCGGGCTTGAGAGGAGGCACCTTTCGACGCTGACACTCGCGGCAGCCTCTGACGTAGCGATGGACAGCGTCAGAAAGTTTAGGCCAATAATAGGCTTGACGAACTCGAGCGAGTGTCCGTGCAAAGCCCAAGTGGCCGGATGTGGGCTCATCGTGGCAAGCAAAAAGGATATCGTCGCGAAGGTCGGCCGGCACGACAAGGAGGTGCGCTCGATCAACAGTGCTGGAGTTTTTCTTGAATAAAACGCCATTCCGAAGACAGAATGCAGACAGGTGCCTTCCAAACTGACGGGGGACGTCAGCAGCGCGACCCTCCAGGTGGTCAATGACAGGTCGAAGTTCTGGGTCAGCTCGCTGTTGGGTCATTATGTCTGAGACATTCACTAGTCCAAGAAACCCTCTGTCATCCGTGACGTTATCGACAAATCTGATGGGTGCCCGGGAGAGCGCGTCAGCATCTTCGTGCTTCTGACCAGATTTGTACACAATGGAGTAATCAAATTCTTGGAGGCGAAGGCTCCATCGTGCTAGGCGCCCCGATGGGTCACGGAGATTGGCCAGCCAACACAAAGAATGGTGGTCAGTAACGACTTTAAACGCACGGCCATAGAGGTAAGGCCTAAATTTCATAGTTGCCCACACAACCGCGAGGCATTCCTTTTCCGTAGTGGAATAATTTGTTTCAGCGCGGGAGAGCGTGCGGCTGGCATACGCAATGACCCTTTCCACGCCAGCTTGGTGTTGTACGAGTACAGCGCCAAGGCCGATGTTGCTGGCGTCGGTGTGGACTTCGGTGGCAGCGTCTTCATCAAAGTGCGCAAGAACAGGGGTAGTTTGCAGTCGTCTGCGCAGCTCCGCAAAAGCCTCCTGCTGCTCGGCAGCCCACACGAACTGTGTATCATCCCGCGTGAGGCGGGTCAGGGGTGCGGCTATCTTGGAAAAGTCGGCGATGAAGCGGCGGTAGTACGCACACAAACCCAGGAAACGTTTTAAACTCCTCTTCGTGGCAGGAACGGGAAATTTGGCGACAGCGGCAGTTTTGTCGGGGTCTGGCCTAACGCCTGCGGCACTCACAAGATGACCGAGAAACTTCAACTCTTTGTAGCCAAAGTGGCACTTCTCGGGCTTGAGCGTCAAGTCAGCTGACCGGAGGGCGTCTAATACTGCGCGAAGGCGTTCGAGGTGTTCTCCAAAGGTTTCAGAGAACACGACAACGTCGTCGAGATAAACTAAACAGATTTGCCATTTGAGGCCGGCGAGAACGGTGTCCATCATGCGCTGAAAAGTAGCCGGCGCTGAACATAGGCCGAATGGCAGCACTTTAAACTCATACAGTCCATCTGGGGTGACAAAAGCTGTTTTTTCGCGGTCCCGCTCATCGACCTCAATCTGCCAGTACCCGCTCTTCAAGTCAATGGAGGAGAAGTACTGGGCACGGCGAAGCTTGTCGAGCGAATCGTCGATACGGGGCAGCGGGTAGACGTCTTTTTTAGTGATGTCGTTCAACTTTCGATAATCAACACAGAAGCGAAGGGTACCATCCTTTTTTTTCACCAGCACGACAGGGGACGACCACGGACTGTTGGAGGGTTGGATGACACCATCACGAAGCATCTCCTGAACCTGTGTCTGAATCGCTTCACGTTCCGTCGTTGAGATGTGGTACGGCTGCTGGCGTATAGGGCGGGCATCGTCGGGAGTAATTATGCGGTGCTTCACAAGAGGCGTTTGCCGAATTTTCAATGATGTCGCGAAACAAGCACTTTATTTTAGAAGGAGAGAACGCAGATCGTGCTGCTGTGTTTCCGAGAGATCTGTACTAATATCCAGACGATCAAGGGATGGGCGCACATTTTCAACTTCTCCGAACGTAAAACATTCAGAAACGTCCGCTAAGGCGTCGGCGAATGCGATTGCAGTAGCGCGGAAAAGATGGCGGGGTTCGTTCGTAAAGTTAGTCACCAGGAGTTTAGATCGGCCGTTACGCAGATGGATGAGACTCCGCGCCGAGGTGACGCCGTGGGTGAGCAAAAGGGACTGGTTGCCCTCAGCGACCGCCGTTCCGTCACGTAATTCATCGCAGTTAACAGTCACAAAAACACTAGAACGTGGCGGAATAGAAACGCTCTCGGCAGAAATTCGAAGAGGGGCACGGCTTTGGCGGTCTGCGGTGTCAGTATCATCAGCTTTCTCGGTCGAAAAGGTCACGGTGCGCTTCCGGAGATCGATAATGGCCCCATACTCCCGGAGAAAATCGACACCAAGGATACAGTCGCGGGAGCAGTCAGGTATCACAAGGCAGCTGACAACAAACGTGGAGTTGCGAATTTGGACTCTCGCCGTGCACTGACCGCTCGGAGTTACGACATGTCCGCCAGCGGTTCGAATCTGCGTGCCAGACCATGGCGTCATCACTTTCTTTAGAAGCGCCGCTAGCTTCCCGCTTAAAATCCAAAAATCAGCACCAGTGTCTACCAATGCGCTAACCTTATAGCCGTCGAGGAGCACGGGTATATCCAGCGAGAGTCTGTCTTCACGTGTACGAACTGTCGTCGGGGCGTCAAGTCGCGGTCACTCACAGGTCGCGTTGTCGGGGGGTCTTCGTCGCGTCGATTTGAAGCGGCCTCGCCCCCTGAGGTCGCTGTCTTTAGTTTTCCCGGCTCGGACTAGGCGACCGTCGCTGCGCCATCCCGGATGAGCTGGGCTGCGAGGATAGTCGGTGTGGAGACGGAGATCGTGACTGTCGTCTAAAAGTTGGCGCTATGCGCTGCTGGGCTACGTAGTCCTCAATATCCCGGGGTCGTTGGCCTAAAGGAGGGTTACGCATGTCGATGGGGAAACCCTTCAGTCCCAGTTGTCGATATGGGCACTGTCGATACAGGTGACCAGCTTCTCCGCAGTGGAAGCACAGGCGCTGCCGATTTGGGGCACGCCACAGGTCTGCCTTTCGCTGGGGTGGTCGGCGGTTGTCGATGTACGGCTCGGGGTGGGCTGAATAAAGTGAGCCTTGGTCGGGTGGCAGTAATTGGGTGGAATCAGTCGGGGGACGTCGCAAGGTTTCCGCATACGTTGGCCGACAGGCCTCGGTGGAAAAGGATGGCGGGTTAGCAGCTGGTACCGAAGGCCGAAGTGCTTGCTGGAGTTCTTCTCGGACAATACTAGCGACAGAGCTGACCGTCGGCTGGGGAGCACCGAAAAGCTTCTGGAGCTCTTCGCGCAAAATGGAGCGGATGATGTCGCGAAGAAGATCCGGACTAGCCCCGAAGGCCGAAGGCGGCTCAGTGAGCGAAGCGGCGAGTACCGGCCTGTCGTAGGTCGCAGACCGCTGCTGGAGCATCCTTTCCATCGTAATTGCTTCCGAAACAAACTCGGCAACTGTGCTCGGCGGGTTGCGCACGAGCCCAGCGAACAGTTGTTCCTTAACGCCGTGCATGAGATGGTGTACCTTTTTCTCTTCGGGCATGGCCGGGCCAGATCGTCGGAACAACCTAGTCATGTCCTCCACGTACATGGTTATGGTCTCGTTCGGCATCTGTATTCGAGAGCGTAAGGCCCTTTCTGCTCGTTCTCGGCGATCCGGGCTGGTGTAGGTGTCCAGGATGCAGCGGCAGAACTCGCACCACGATGTTAGCACGCCTTCACGATTCTCGTACCAAGTACGAGCGCCATCTTCCAGGCTAAAGAAGACGTTCCTGAGCTTTGCGGCGTCGTCCCACTGATTAAATGCGGCGACCCGTTCAAACTGGGTGAGCCAGTCTTCGACGTCTTCCGTCTGACAGCCGTGGAAAGCCTTAGGCAGTCGTGGGCTCTGTAGAGTGTAGTACGTTGGAGTTTGCATGACAGGTCGAGGGGCGGCTGCGGTGGTGAATTCCAACGGCCCGTGCTCAGGTGGTAGGCCTAGGTTCCTCCGGCTAGCGCGGTGAACAGGAGTGTCGATTGGCACAGGACCTGAATCCTGGGTATGCGGAGGAGTGCGGGACATATACTAGGATCGATACCCTGCGCCGACACCAAAATATGTCACGGACAACAGGGCTAGACTTGACTAAAACGCCGGGACGAAGCTGTACCAGCAGGGGAAGTTCGGCACACAGCACGCGATAGTCAACTTCAGTGTCCTCTTCTTTCAGGCGCAGCAAGAACATGGGGACACCAGGTGGCAATATATACAGACACAGCAGCTTGCTTTACAAGCGCGAATCAAGTCCGCTGGCGCTCAAATAACGGCAAAGAGCACGCACTGCCTGGACGCCCTTCCCCTTGTCCTGCCAAGCGCCCAGCAGCAGTTCCTCCGACAGAGGCCTCTTGTCTCAACGCTTCAAGGAAGCAGCTAGCACATTTCTTTCGTTCGCATAATCTGGGCACACCAATAATACATGGTCCACAGTCTCTGGAATGCCACAAGTTGAACATTCCGGTGAGTCCATCTGTCCAATTAAATATAAGTACTTGCGCGTGAAAGCCACGTTTAGACGAAGTCTATGTATCAAGCATGCCTGATGACGCGGATTATCACGCGGAACATTAAATTTAAATGTTCGATCAAGCCTTCTTAGAGGGATGTGTCGGGCGTCTGGTTGAGCCCAGTAAGCTGCTGTAGCAATACTCATGCAACTCTTTAGATTGCTGTGGTGGACAGTCATCTTTCGCTGTATGCCTTGTCTTGTGCCCTGGACCTAGCCCCGAGCCTTGTCACAGCATGCATATATATATATATATGTAATATTGATTCTCTATGGCCCAAATACACAGCGAATGCTAGCACCCAAAGTTTGTTGTGTAAGATACAGCTGTGTACAACAAACACGAGTAGTGATTGAAGCAGAAACTCGAACAATTAGAGGGTCTCTTACACGTCTCTTAAGTGTATAATGGCGAAAGCCTACCCTTCCTCTCCTATAATTCGCCTCTCATTGTTTGCCTTTTATCGGTGTTCGTGGCAGTGCTACATATATTTATAATTGATTTACAGAAAAGGAAAGGCGCAGTATCTGTCACAGACACTCCGAAAAGTGTGTTTGGCCGGTACCCCGTCGCTCCTGTCACGTGCGTTCCTTGGCGCGCGTTCAAATGTGGCATTGTAGACGGCAGGGACGCATCCCTCATCGGCCAATGAGAACGCTGCAAAAGCGGGACACACTTTGTCCACGACAGCATGAGTCAGTAAAGGCTTTCTCCTTAAAAAAAAAAACAAGAACGTGGGCGATTATATGGCCATCGCACATGTGCGTAGTACTGTCAGAGCTTTGGTGTCCCGGGCACATACCCCCTTCTACGGCTTCGCCCAGATTCGTATTCATGTCTTAACCCTTCTACATAAATCCGCGCTTATCCACTCAATTTCCTCCTATTGTTACTCCGCTCTCCTGCATGGAGCGGCTGAAATTTCCTCAATTAGGCGTCTTTCCTCTGCAATGTTTCAGCTATTTCAGAGTCTGATATTCAAGGTATCCTCATGATAGGGAAAAACGTTTACTAGCACTAAGGAAATGTTTAAATAAGCGATCTTACATAAAAGCAACATAGCTACGTGCGCTAAACACGAAACATGCGGTAGTCTGCGATGGCAAGGATGAGTTTCGCATCATTTTGTCTATTTTTTTCTCTAATAAACCTAGAAGCATTTACCTAGATGTCGCTTCATAAAAATTGTAAACAACGAAAAACGAACAAACGTGCCGAGCTCAAATATTTTAAGACTAATATCGGTGCTATAATCACGTATATTTTCCCTCTTGAAGACTGCTTTTACACTCTTTGCCAAAAGAAACCAAGTTGCAGGATTTGTTTCTCAGCCGTGTGGTAGTAAATGCATACTACATCTGAAGCGCTAAATCTGTGTGAACGAAAAGCCAGCCCTGTCGTCACTTATTACCTAGTTGTACTCCTCTGGAAATCTTTATTCGCTTTATAATACAAGTAAGAAGCAAAACATACTGCCTGGTTACTTTTGGCAAAGACTACTTTAAGCCCAGAATTATTCAAGCGAGCAAAATAAAAAGTCGGCGGACAATTATGTGAAGAAATTACGTGCACGAACACTTTAGTTTTTCTATTAGAGCTTCCTATTCAACATATAGCAGACGGGCAAAGTTCAAGAAGTGGACGACGTTGAAAGCAGAGTGCGACAGATAGTGGCTGTTCAACACGCGTGATATCAGGCTGCGACAATGATGCGCAAAAAAGCGGCAGTTCCACACTAGTACCATGCACTGGACAGCGCAAGTGCTCTCATCGCGCAGCCGGAACCCACTCGCTATACTGAAGTATTATACTTTAATTTATTTCAAATTCGACAAGCATCACGTAGTTATAGCGAAAATGAGTCAATGGGGCATCAGGTGGTACGCACAAAAATGACGAAGCTTTAACCTTACTTATGCCTTTTTATAAGGAGCGGAAGACATGGCGCTGGCCAAGTCTGGGCCTGGAGAAGGTCTCACGTTTCCGACATTAACTTTTGCGGGATGGAGGTCTCGATGACGCTCCGGAGCTCCTTTCTTCCATGTCCAAACGATACGCATCCCCGCGTAAACACGAGCTTTTATACATGCATCGTATGACGTTCTCAACCTCAGCGGTACGTCAGTGGGACATCAGTGCGACGCCTACAAGCTATATTGCGTATCATCTGAAGGTCAAATGTCAAGACCAAAATTCAAGGTCATATTACAGCCATACATGGCGCATGTTGTTAGTCTTAGGGGTGTGCTTGGTTTGACCCTGGTCTGGTTTCAAAGTCACTGAGTCTATGCCGGGGCCAAACTCAGCGTTGTACATGGTGTAGTAACTTTCGCTCTAAAATGGCGGACGAAAGGAAAAGTGACGTCACTCGCCGGTGAATTGATTCGTGGGTTCAATATAGCGAGTATCTTACGCAACACGCATGTCCGTGTTTGAGATGTGGCGTTAAGCAAATTAAGAATGACCACCCAAGCAGAAGACTTTGTCAAATTCAACACAACTCAAGAAATATTCAGGCACATAGTAGTTTATATCTCGCTATTTACGAGATACTGAAAATGTTAGCTGTTTCTGAAAACGATGGAGCTTCCGCATCATGCAGCAGAAAGCCTGCCGGAGCCTATAAAAGGAGAGACGTGTACCAGTAGTTTCCGCGAATAGCTTCCCGATGCCTCGAGCATACTTAACAAACATTCAAGTTTCCAAAGCGACTGCTTTCATTCTTGTTTCTGGAGTAAGAGACTTAGGCGATGCGCCGTCCAGAATTTTCGGTAGATTAACGTTGGATGAGTGAATATATAATGACTGACATTCCGAACTGCGCTCGAAGGAGCACACGCCTGAACGGCTAATAAAAATGTTCTTGCTTTGGTTTCGGACACAAAGCGAATCTTCAAGCTCCAGATTTTTTATTCTCTCGAAACACTTCTCTAAACCGAGGTCGCTGGGAAGGGTAAAAACACGTGTAAGCTTCTGCAGCCGTAGGGAATAAGGGCGCTGGAGTGTAATTGTTTGCTTTCCTTTGGATCCCCTTCGCGAGTACTGCTTAAGTTCGTATTATCCTTCGGTAATTCCTGCCTCGAGATCAACATTACGAAAGACTAAGATGGATATGTATATAAGAAGCTTACGCATATTGAACTCTACCAGTACCTTGCTTTATTACGGTAATTTTATTCTCCAAATTCTAATTCTTCACTTCCTATAAGTACATTCATTTCCTACTTGTGCAGACATTTCTCAAAATGAATATTATGTGACTGCGCCAAGGGTTTTCAAAAAGTATAGAAATCATGCTGTGCATAAAAGGTGCCGGTTTTTATGTAGGTATACTTATCTGAAATACCGAGCAACTGTCCAATTTGCCCAGCTTTACTCAGCAGCTTTCCTGTTCAGCACAAATGCTACAAAGACAGTGATTCCACAACTGCCAAATGCCAGTATGAATAGGGTCACAACTAGAGACTCTGCCGATAAAAAGAGGCCGGAAAGTTTTAAAGCAAAAACATTCCGAGCCTCACCCAGCCAAGGTCACCGGCGGCGGCAATTGGCCTCAGGTGCGGCGCGATGAACCGGCGCGGCGCTGCTTCTCCTTCGCACGTGCTTCGCGCGGAGTCGGTGACACTCGCTTTTCCTGCCTTCTTCTGTTGCTATTTTTCCTCAACTTCGCAGACCTGCTGCTGTTTCACACACCCGGCAACCTTCATTCGCAGCGATACATGTCTCCCCAAATATACAACATTGCCCCATGCAGTGCCACAAAGCGTTCAAGTCCATTGCCTGCCCTACCCCTCAGCTGCCACCGGTAACCAACTCGCTCGTCTCTTGGGATGAGATCGCCCCCCCCTCCCCCCCCAAAAAAAAAAAATGGCCTCAACACCTTCGTTTTGTCTAGACCAGTCTGTGGTGCCTTTGAGGTTCGCAGGCAGCCATGGAAGAGTCGCGTACTGGAATCAGCGCTTCAGCTGAGTTTCCTCACGTTTGCAGGCAGTCGCGAAGGAGTGCAATCATGTCAGACCAATTTCGTCAGACCATGCTTAATCAAGCGCCCGCTCTCTAAACTAGACTCGGGTCTCTATGCGTTCAGCCTGGCTTATCAGTGAAGAATAACTAAGCATAAGAAATATTTTGCTTGCGTAGCTGGGCTTAGCCGTAGCTTGGATTAGCGTAGCATGCCTTAGTAATTTGATTTTCAATATTTTATGGTAATGAAGGATTTTCCCGCATGAAACTCTGAAGAAAGTGTGCAAGCCTCTTTGTACTAGCATTCTAAATGACGACGTAATCACCGATTACTTATCAATCTTCCTCCCACTGTTCCGCTGACGTACGGACCAGCTTCACTATGACGTTACGGATGATGAGATTTCAAATTGCCATTTCGTTTGATGCGTGCCCATCCTGTCAAGGGTCCGTAGATTGCGGTAGGTTCCCTTTTTGCGGCACCGGTTTTCCTGAATTAAGGTAAGCGTTTCCACGTAAGATGAACCGCTGGCATATATTATGCATATCATGATTGCGGCTCTGTGTGCTGTTGTGAAGACTGAGCACAGTCGCGATTTTAATAAGCTGAAATATCATCAGTTCACGGGCTAACTCAAAATTCCTGGAATATGAATTTCTTCGACATTTTATATATTTTGATAGTATCAGTTTGCAAAATTTCAATGCCCTTCCAGCTACCTTTATTACGCGTCGCTTAACTCATTTTAACCATGGTATATAAATTTCTGCTGCATACTGTCGCCCTGCCTATTTAACCTATATGCAGAGTGAATCATGAGGAAGGCCGGTCTGGACGAGTCTTCAGCTGGAGTGAAGATTGCTGGAAAACGTTTAACAACCTTAGATATGCGGATGATACCACTTTAATGGCAGAAAGTGAATTGGATCTCAAGAGACTTCTGATGCGCGTACAAGAAGAGAGTGAGAAGTTTGGGCTCAAACTGAACATTAAAAAGACAAAGATCATGGCGTCTTGCCCTATCAAGTCCTGGAGCATCAATGGACAAGAAGTGGAAGCTGTGACAGATTTTCTGTTCTTGGGCGCCAAGATTACCTCGGAAGGAGACTGCAGCCATGAAATTAGGAGACGCCTGCTTCTGGGAAAGAGAGCCATGGCTAGCCTTGACCGCCTAGTAAAGAGCAGAGACATTAGTCTGCCAACCAAGATCCGTATAACTCGTGCTATGGTCTTCCCAGTTGTGATGTATGGATGAGAGAGTTGGACTGTGAAAAAGGCTGACCGCCGAAGAATTGACGCGCTTGAATTGTGATGCTGGCGAAGACTCTTGAGAGTTCCTTGGACTGCCAGAAGATCAATTCAGTCGATATCGTCGACCATAAACCCTGACTGCTTATTAGAGGGTCAAATTCTAAAGTTAAAGCTCAGCTACTTTGGTCATCTAATGAGAAGATAGGAGTCGCTGGAGAAAGATTTGATGTTGGGAAAGGTTGAGGGTCGCCGGAGAAGGGGTAGGCAGCGAACGCGATGGTTAGATGGCATCCTCGAGGCACTGCAGATGAAGTTATGTGATGTTAGGAAGATAGTGAGAGACCGGAAAGCGTGGCGTGACATGGTCCATAGGGTCACGAACACGACTGAACGACTGAACTGATATAAATTTACTCATTCGCTTTATTATGATTTCATGAAGAGCTGGTGCACGGAATTTCTTTCTACACGCAGCAGAGCACATACAGCTGCGGACAAAGTTGGCAAACCATTTCCAGCGAATTTTGTGAACTCGCGCGCTCCTCTGTCTCGCACATCCACGTATGTCGCATGAAGAAACAGTCATCGCTTACATTCTTTCAATCGTCGCGCAGCTGAACCAGCCACCACCGTCTTCCACAAGTAACCAGCGCATGCAGGGATAAGCTCAGCCGATGTTGGAATTACTCCGCCTTCTCAGGCTTCATTCCCCATGTCACGTTTCCATCTAATAGTTGCCTATAGTTGGCTGCTGGACACTCAGGTAGCGATATATACCTGCAATTTGTGTGACTTGATAACTACCCTTAGACAATGGCATTCTGGTGATTTATCGCTCAAAACGCTCACGACGCCATCGCCCTAGCGCGTACCAGCTGCCAGGGGTTCCTGATTTTTTTAACGGATGTAAAGAACACATACTTTTTGCGTTGGACACCAGACAGCAGATAATATAACGTTCTATACCAAGTCACACACCACATCTGGAACATAGCGGAGATGATGCCAGGCCCGTCATATGCAACCACGCAGTAATAAGCGCGGATCCATTGTGAAAGCGATGTATTAGAGTTGCTGGGAACGCTTTATGCCAACTCGAGAAATATTGGAGCACCGTTGTTCAAGGAGCACTTTTACATCTTCAGAGACAGCGCTTTATGGGCGAGACTGTCTGCCATCTCGTTCACTATTGCATCTTTGTGTGAAGGCACTTATTGAAAGCAAAAGAAATCCTCGTCTGGCAGATTATGCACCACGCGTCGAGAGTTCAGAGACAAGGAATCAGTAGGGATACCTCGCTCTAAGCTTTGAAGGGCGGATTTTGACATGTTGAGATCACAGCAGCCGGAGCCTGACAAGACCTCAGCTTCCATAAAGTGGCCTCAACAGCAACATTTTCAGCTGTTGGAGAGGACACGACTTCAGTGAGGCGTACAGAACATGTAGAGTCGTAAGAAGAAATGTAAAAAGCCGCTGCGCCAACTTTTCTGACCTTGTCCAGAGAACCACCAGTAAGAATGTGAAGATTCCGGGCATACTTTTTTCCAAATGTTCAGGTACGAACGAACACGTTGCCTCCAAAGAATTATGCTTTGTGTGCACATAAGAAATAGAAACCCCCCAGTTGGAGTTCGGAAATGACTGCGATGGTTTCAACCTCTTGCTTTGCCATCACACATTAAGACCAACAAAACTCAGAGTATTAAGTGCCAAGCCGGATCGAGACTCCAATCTCTTGCTGAGCCACTGGAGAAGGGCTCGCTCTGGTATTATTTTTTTTGAGGCAGCCATATTGCACAACTCTGTGATCTCTTTGAGAGGACAAGGCTAAGGGGTTTCGATCTATAGTGACGAGTGAATAACTACATTGTTCACTACCGTCTGAAAAACTGTACTGGCCGTTTTTAGGCCTCCTTTTTGTAAGACTTCGAGACCTAGAAGCTCTCATACATAGAAAAAATGTATAGCAATTGATACATGATTCAAACTACTCCCCAATGCTTCGTGAAGACGGACCATTGAGGAAGAGCAGTTTCGCTCACCTGTAATCCACGGATCAAGAACTGGCGCAAAGATATTGTGACAGTTTCGTCCACAGCTTGTCGCCAGTGCCGGCCACCGTCGAGAAGGGCTCACAAAAAGGACATACGACTGAATTGTCCAATGCAATTAAGTGAACAAGGTCTATCTTCAAGGCAGAGTACAATCTTGCTCCACGAATTGCAACTGCCAAATGTAATAGGTTCGCCATTGCTTCTGTGGCTGCTTCAGGTGATGAACAGAAAAACTCCGCATTCAAACAAATAAAACTTAGGCCGAGGAAAAATTTAAAAAAAAATTTAGTGGCGCGCCACATAGTAACCACCTTTCTTAGGACATATTTATGGCGACACTTTAAAACGTAAACAGGTTATGTCCCTACCAAATTCAGCCATTACGCTTCGTAATAGTCATTGAAAGCTACTCATGCATGGTCGTACTTCAGCACTGAATGTTCTAACTTGCGAAGTAGATCATAGCAGCAATAGCCAAACAAATGGATACGGTCGAGCACACTGTAGAACTTTTCATCACTCAATCTGGGAACGCAAACAAGAGCAAAGAAAGCAATAATGTCAGCCCCTAGCAACAGTGGCCTACAAAATGGATTACTACTAATGCAGTGGTGCACCACGCCTTTCACGCTGACGCGTCGACAGGGCAAAACAGGAAATGACCTGTGTGGAAACCAACTGTATGGTCTTCGCCGGAAGCCACCTTTTTTCCGTTTACGAAAGGTGAATGCAGAGAAAGAAGCTGCGAGCATGTGTTAATACGGCCGGCTGTAGTAATATCAGTTTGCGCACTGGAAAGAAGCTTGCCCATGGCTCGGTCAGTGAGGACGTGGTTGGTGCAAGGAAAGTGCTCTAGAGTTGCTTCTGAGAGTTCAACTTTTCTTACTGCGTAGCTCGCGAATAATTTTCATTAGGTATTTGTCGTTGCTTCTATTGTCAGTAAGCAAAGTTATTGTTATTTCTCTTTTGAGGAAGCAGGAAATGGAAAGGCGATGTTGCTTTCATCTGACCGTTAACAGCAAAAACTTCTCGTTATGACCTGCGAACCCTTTGTGAATTGTTTTAAGCGACTTGGGGCAATTTTAGATTACGTGGGGATGTAAATATGAAAGCTGTGACTATCAATTTCAGAAGGGTTAGAAAACCCTATTTTTCGGATTTCAGAGATTATATACAGAATTGTTTACTTGCATGTTTTCTTTCAAACAATGCATCAGGCTCAGTTTACACGAATAAACGGCGCTTTAGTCGCATACGACGGCCACGGACTCCGGAACAGGTGCGACAGGGGGGGGGGGGGGGGGGGAGGGGTCGTCCCCCCAACTTTTATTTTGAGGGGGCGGCGCCCCCCCCCCCCCTCGCCCTAACCCTACCCACTTTCCTACCACGCACCCTAAAATCAGACTTTTTTTATCGCTCAAATTCTAGGATGTTAAAAATGTAGACATGCAAATGAGCTAGCAGGGATTGCCGCCAGTTTGATAGCTTTTTCATCCCGTGAACTATGTTTTCCCACAGGGCAACATTATCTCGCATACAACGGCCAGCTGGAATGCTAAAAATCGATTTTACTGTTTTATTTTGCATCCGGGAATTGGCTTCTTGCTTGGATTAGTCACATGACAACTTCATAAGTTTCACCTGGATTGTCTATATGTTTTTCCAGCAGCACTTCAAATTCCTCTGACAGCTGAACACTGCGACAATGTCCCATATTTTATGCATCAAACATACGTTTAAAGCCTCTTTGAGTAAATATCTCGGGGTTACCGGTGAATTAACAGTCACAGAATAATTACGACTAGCCGCAGTCGACCACGCTGACCACTAAACAGAGCAACAAGGGCCTCCGCGTCCACATAGTCGAGCTGCCGCCTCTTGCACCAGCTCCAAAACAGCCGCTACTCCAACGCCAGGGCGAGCACCTTGTCGCACGGAGTAGCTCCAAAAAGATTGGAGTCAGTTCGCGTTCGACAGATCGCGCCAAGAGCGCGCCCTTTTCCCCAAATCAAAATAAAAACCCAATCGCTGCACCTTCTCTCTTCCGAAACCTTCGCAAAGCGCACCAGATGAGCGCTACACGTTATGTAGTGCTACGAAAGCCTCACCCTTCTCTCGAGTCTTAAGGCGTCTGGCTGCTCCCACCCGGACGACGGGACAGCAGGAGACCGCTCTAATGAGGGTTCAAGTCGAGTCAAAAGGAGTGCTTCTCCCGTCTCCAGTATCAAAAGGAAAACAAACACAGAAGGGGTCAGAAAGCAGAGCTCGCATTTTAGGGCTCCTGCTCTTCTCTTAGGAACAGCGCTCCATTAAAAAAAGCACGACTCCACGCGCAGTTCAGCACTATGACACCCTGCTCAGAAATCCTCTCGAAACACAAGCACACAAATACATCAACACATGCATGAAGGCCCGGCACAGAAACTCGCACTGACCATCCAACAACCGCTGAGGCCGAACAGAGTAATGGCCGTACCCCCTGTGAATGTAAAAGAAAATCAAATAAAAACACTCCAATTGAAATGTTTCTACTTACCTTTTGCTTGGTAGGAAGTGTGTAGAAGTACTTTTTGACTTCTTTGTCTAATGTGGTGCGCGAAATTACACACAAATTAGGATGTGACACTACGCACACTTTTCGTAGGCCTCCTCGATCTGATAAAGTTGAGTATTCGTTGCTTTCGCTTCCGCCGCATCTACTGTCATCCGCTGCGGCGCTCCCAGCGGAGGCGCTGACAGCCTGGCCGCGATTTGTCGGGTTCATAAAAATCATCTTGCATAACTTACTTTCAGATACGAAGGTTAGTAGTTATTTAAATAAAAAAAAATATTTTTTCAGTTCAATGTGATTCAATAATTTCTATTTTGTTAGGATTACGTTACCTGCGCCTTAACGGGCATATCCTCTTCCGCTGCAGTTGAAACGACTAAAGCGCAAACGTGCGCGGACGCACTGACGTCCCTCGCAATATCCCATGTCCCTGTAATATCCCACTGTTCACCTTCCGCGTTCTTTCAGAAGGGCGTTAGAAAAATGGTACCACAGATTAAATTAAAAGCATACCGATTTGGGTGTTGTTTATGAGGCATACATGTCGTGACTTCTAGAAGATACTTTGTGCTTGATCTGCAGAACGCTTTACCCGCCTTATTACTCAACTTTCGCGCTCGATGGATTGACTGTTCATGACTATTTACTTGAAATGCCAGATTATGCTTACGATTCGAATGATACAATCGAACGTGAGTTCACAGGGAAGACAACTAAAAGTGGCTTAAACGCCTCCTTATGCCATGCTTTTACAGGAGGAAGCTTTCAGCTGCCGTTTCTGGAGGTAGACCCCGAGAAAACGGCGCGGCTATTGCAACCACAAGGGTCCAAATTGTAAAAAAACGTACACAAGAAAATTTCGCATATATATGGTACCCAGCCACATGGTTAACCTGATGGGGCCTACTCGCTACACACAAACGTTATGGCCCGTGACCCCTTTCCCATGCTCTACACAACAGAAGAGCGCAGAAACACGATGGGCGATATATATTACCCACTGAAAACCGATGGACACCAAGCAGCACCAAGGATCAATCCTGGTGCCTTCCAAAAAGAGGCAGACGCTTTAGAACAAGGCCAGCCCTCAGGAAATTAGGCTTCGTCAATTGAAGTGGCTATGAAATTCGATCATGTTTTGAGCCAGATCACTATAAAACTGCTCCAACCTTAGATACCTTAATTAATAAGCAGTTCCTGCTGTCTCAATTTTCCTACAAGTCCTCATTACAAGTGCAATTCATACCTTTTGAAAAATATTCATTGCACCGCCAGGTATAGTGTGACTGTCAAAAATACTGTGATCCAGTGAAGCAGTAGATGATGCGAACGTATAAGGCATGAAATATTTCATTCTTGTGCTCGACCTCTTTAGGTTGCTACATAGAGTAGCAAATAAAAGACGAAGAATGCACACCGATAGGCAGAGCGCTGTGAGCATTTGTGTGTGTTTTTTTATACCTTGTGTCTTTGTACCAATAGTAGCGCACAAAGAAAATGAATCAGGCAATAAAACTGAAGTCATTTGCAGCTGTATTGATGTTCCTTTCCTTTGTGGATGTTATCTGCCCCTCTCTTTCTCGCAACATTTATAGCGTTACTTTCGAATATTCATATTCATATAGACGTGTCCTGCTCTTTCTGTCAAGATGGAATTAATATTTTTACTTTCAACACTATAGTTTCTATATTACGTATGCATTTTGCAGCGAACATGGCAAGGATTGTACATTAATCACAATGCCTGCCATCTTGCCTCTTTTTCTGTGAATGTCTGCCATTCTGGTGGAAGAAATGGGTGCGTTTCGGCCCCGAGACCATTACAGGCGAAGCTCAGGTGAGCATCTCAGCGACTGCTCTATTATTCAAGCAGCATCTATTCCTTGCTATGCTCCGTCTCCAGCTTTTCGCTCGCCTGTTTAGTTGGCCAGCCAGGCGCAACTCACAGCACGTCCACCGTCTCGTAATGCGCTTTCTAACATCCTGCGGCACCGCATTACTTTCCTGTCTTCTTTTATTTCCCGCATGTATCTCAATAATTTGTTAAACATATGGCGAAGCGAAAAATCTAGATGAGCAAAGATAAACAAACCTGTCTGTGTCGCAGAAAGAACTCGTACGCGTGGAATGATCTGGGAAACGGACACTGTAGCTGCTGCTACTGCTGCTCTGTCTGTGAGAACATGTGTATTGATTTTAAGATCATAAATTGGGAAAATTCATACGATGAGGTATATTTATTTACTTCGCTCTTGCTTCTTCAAACTGCAGAAGCCTGAGTGCTCGTTCCCGCCCTTTCCTTGCTGAAGGTGCGTTCTCGCTGGAAACGGCAGCGAGTGCAAGTGAAGCAAGCAAAAAGAAAGAAGAAAGGACTAAATGCGGTCACATGGGTTCTTTCCAGGCAAAAGAGTAGACAACGACGATGCGACGTCGCTCTTGAGGGACATATGTACAGACGCAAGAAGAAGAAGAAGATGAAGCTCTTGATGCGCTGTGATCGAATCATTTTCACCAAACATTAAGGGTTACCTCAGCTAGAGCTACCATCGTCGACATCACCCTCTTTTTTGTGGCAAACATACACTGGCGAAATTATTTCCCGCACTACTGTAGGTTGCCCTCCCATGCAAGTAAAGCGGCTTACAGCTAGTTAAAATAGCTTTTTTGTAGGAGGCATTACCGACCTGACACATAATGCCACCTTTTAAGAAATGGTTTATTCCTTCTTAGTTCCTCTCGCCCCTCCACATATGCGAGGAGGTGATTACTATGAGCAGTGGAAGCATATACGATACTTAGATGTCGCAACATAAACTAGAGCGGAATCAAGCGATGGACCCTCGCATTTACTGAGGTGAAAATGTTTTCATTCTTCCCATTTTCTTGTAGTTCTCTCCAGCCGGTCAGTTGTTTCGTACGAGGTTTGTACTGTACCTGCCGTATCAAACGTAATACTTTAGTACCGTCATTCGCCTGTTGAGATACCTTCCAAATGAATAAAATCATATCAACCTCTGCTAATTGGTTTTCTGATATTGCGTCATTTTACTTGATTTATTTTGGTTCTATTGCATTCCTCAGTGCGAATAATTTCAGCCTTAACTTAATCCCACTACAGACAGCAAGCTCCTAATATTGCACTGTTTGCCTAATACAAATCTGTATTAAATCGTTTAAAATACCTATAACACGTAAACAGTAGCCCAAAAATATTAATAGAATTCAAATTCAACTGAGATATTACTGCCATCATGCTGGCAAGAAGGCACTGTGAAAAGTAGCTGCGGCCTCGAGAAATGTGAACCAAGCTCACGTAGAGGAGCAAACGACCTTGATGATTATGAAACTATTTAAAGGGTGTCTTAGATGTCTGTTACGAGGAGACTTGCGAAGGCCTACCCTTCCTCTCCTATCATTTGCCTCTCCTCGATCGTTGCAGCGCTACATGTAATTATGATTTGTAGGAAAGGAAAGGCGCATTATCGTCACACTATCTCCGGCAAGTGTGAGTTTGGATGGTACACAATCGCTCCTGTAACGCGGCGTTCCTTGGCGCTCACTCAACTGTGAGACTGCAGATGGCATGCAGGAACGTACAAGAGGAACACATCTCGCGGAATCTCGCGGAATGTGACAATCTCGCGCACAATCTCGAGCACAAATCTCGCGCACAACTCTGGCGCATGGGATTTCGTTCCATGAGCCTAGAAAAGTTTTCGCCCTAATATAACCTGAACATTGGGAAAGCCTAGAAAAGTTTTCGCCCTAATATAACCTGAACATTGGGAATATATAGAAATAATCTCTGGCAGTAAATGCGGTAACAAGAAAGGACATGGCTACTCCTTTTGAACGAATTCACCGTGTTTCCAGGAGATAAGGTGTTTGACATGCGCCTAAAGCGAAAATTCAGAACCAGCAGAGCTATAGAAAAACTGTAGTGTCCCGTTTTATTGGCCCAGGCCTCAGCGTACGTGAAATAGAGGCTGTTTCTAATCATATTCAGTCCACAAATGCGCGCGCTATAGATAGATTTCACTCTCGCCTCAAATGTCGCGTCTAATAAAAAAAGCGAATAGCAGTAAATTATGAAGTCTCTGCGCCTTGGTTACACGAATAATTAATAATGGGTCATTTCGTGACACGTTGCTTCTATTCACGTTTTTAATAGTACCTGATTTGTCCTGCAGCATGTACTTCCTGCCAGTGCTTTTCACTGGGCCTCAGATGTGTGAGGTCATTAAGTGGTTGTGTACGATTCGTCCATCACAAGTGATCATACAGAGTAGAATGGGAGTAACCATTACTTATTGTTTTCATTGTTCTTTTCTACAGGCACAGTAAATCTCCCAGGTTGATACAGGGCGACGAATGTATGTACACTGAATCACTGCAGGGAGTTGCAGCGTTGGAGGTAAATAGATAAAAACATTGGGGAGTGGTTCAGCCTGCAATGGAGAAATGCGAAAGTGTGAACGTTGTTCTGACAGTAGAAGAATCGTCAGTATTTATTCGTTATATTTTCATCGTTCATTATCTGTCCTTTTAAATTTGTTTTTATATTTATTCTTTTTAGGTTTTATGTATCTTTCTTTTTAATGTATTCATATAGTTTTCCCTGCCCACCCTCCAACGTCCTTACTCCAGGCAAGGAGAAGTATAGGCACGTTAGGAGGAAGTAGACGTAGAGTATTGGATAGCGCGCTCGACCGGAATATCGAAGGAGGGTGGCTTTATTCCCGGCGTGTAAATGATTTTTCTCGGAAGTGTCAGCAGGTGAGAACACGCTCAGGTGACACGCTTAGGTGACAGGCTCTTCACGTCACTAATCACTCGGCTAGAAATGCTTTCGCCTTAATAAATAACGAATTTGTGACACACAGCTGTCTAATAGCCTTGAGAGCAATATCCTGTCCTGAGGAATTAAGTATGAAAATGGCCCTGGTTTATTTATTTGCCCAGCGATCCCATATTCGGAACATTTTGCACTAAAGCAAAGCACTGCATCTATATGAACAAACAAGTACGTTCAGCCGTCTCCACAGCAGGGCGGGATTGGAGCATTCAGTTAAAGCCTTGATGTCCTTGATGGGTTTTGTAGCCCTCTAAATATAGAATCAGGAGAGAAGCGTCTCCTTCTCCATCCTCCACCACAACGAAGGGGGCGGAGCAGCGTCACACTGCCGGCGCCTTTCTGCGACAGCCCCTGAGAAACTGTGCGAAGTTCGTGGCCGGCCGTTACCTAATTGCGTTTTTGCTCAGCACTATCCGCGCCCGCTCCTGGCGAGGTCCAGGAGCGGGAAGATGAAAGGAACTCACTCTGCGCCTTTGAAATGCAGCCCTTTCAGGACGCGCGGTGAACCCGCAAGCCTTTCGTTGAAATAACAAGAGCGCGCGACTGCGAGGTTCAGATTCCGGCGAAGAAAAGAAATTGCGAGGAATATAAATTGCGGCAAGCCTCGAAACCCCTTTCATCCAACTTCTGCAGTCTTTATATTTTCGTCACGATGCTTTTTTTTAACGTTCCGTTTTTACAGAGAAGAACGAGTGCGCTTTCCCTTGCCCGCAGTTTAGCTATTTCGGGTTGAAGGTCGTATTTTCTCATCGTTTGTGGCTTAGTGATTTATTCGAAGTCCATCCGTTTGTGAGCATGTGCATGCATGTTTGCAATAGCGGACGTCGTTTTGTAGTTCCACAATGACGCACAATGTATCGCTTCAAACTAAAAAAAAAAAAGATTTGGCTACCCTGTAGCCGTAAATTGATGCCGGTAAAAGGCATGTGCCGAAAATAGTGACAGAAGAAGGGGCAAGAAAGTATGCATTCATTCTTTCCTTGAATGGACAAAAGCTGTCTTATCCTCTTTTCCGCGCTCCAGTGGGAAAAATAAATTTGGACAAAAAAGAAAGAAATACAGAACAAGCGCATGAAATGACATTATTAAAAGGAGCAGAGGCACCGCCAGGAATCGTATTCGGTATTGTGACCACTAGAGTTACACACACTACTCCGATGGAAGCTCACAACATACCCAGGTTACAAAAAAAGAGTGTGGAGGCAGCTGAGATATCTAAACTTGAAAATCAATCCGTCAGCTTCCCGTTTAACGAAGGCCGAATTGAAGTACTCTCAGCATGCGATGACAACGCGTGATTGTTCGTGGATATTTTTCGGCGTAATCAAATTTGTACCAACTTTCGAAGTCGTCGTTTATTCAGAACAATTTTAAATGGAAATCAGTGATCGATTGATCACGCCGTATTTTTAGCTGTAACAGAGTGCGGAGAGTCACGAATAGGTGATTAGGCCATACATGCATTTTTGTAAGAATTCGCTGCACTTCATTCTATAGTTTGTTTATTTTGTTTTTTTTGTTTTTTTTTTTTTTTGTTTTGTTTTTTTTCAGGAAACAGCAGCAGTGGATACAGGATGAGAGGAGGACAACTTTTGCCTGACGAGGCGCCGCCACTCTCACATTGCTGGTCAATCAAAATTAAAGATGCACTTGTAAATGCAAAACAATCCTGTCATGCAAATTTAAAAATGCCAGTGCTGCATTATAAAAGCTGCTTGAGTATCCCTTCCTGGATTACTTTATGTACGTCGTTTTTAATATACAAAGAAAGCCAGAGAACCTTATTCGCGATCATTAACAGAAAACCCGTAGGCGTAAGATGTCACTTTCGCCACATGTAGGCACCCTGCTAACTTGTAGGTCACCGGAAACACATCGATGACATTTAGTATAAAGCTGCGAGTTGCGTGGGCATGCTAGGAAGAGCTGAACAGCACGCTTGCGGTTCTACGTAATCATGCAGATCGATGCGGCTAACGAGCCCTACTTCCCGGCGGAAGTGGAACCGCGCGGGCAACTGGAGTAGACCGCACTGGAAAACTCCCCACTCCCCCTCCCCGGCCAAACGCTACACGACTGAGCAAAGAGCAAGGTTAACGGAACACGGTGTTCGTATGCAAATTATACGTGCAGGAATGAGGAGAGGGGGTGGGGGGAGGAGGGCTAGTGAAGCGCGCTGTTCGAGTTCAGTCAGGCATGGGCGTGTGCTATTTTCGTCGGAAATGAATGAGCGCCGAGCTTCGCTTGTTTCGGGTGCACAGCCACAAAACCTGCCTCCTGAAATGGAGGTCCGTAATCAAGGCATGTGGCCAGGCTGAAGAAGTGCGTTGATAATGTGATTGCCCAAAGCAACATTCTCTCCGAAGGAGCAGGGTAGTCTACCCCCCCATACTCGTGCGCGAAAGAAGTTTCAGGCATATATATCCAAAGCAAATGGGGAGAACCACGCGATAAGGGAATGATAATTCGTCTACATGAGACAGGTTAGGTGATATATTGTTCACGCTCGCCGCCATCTGCAGTGTGCAGTCGGGCTCCAGAGTATAAAGGAAAGCAAGCAAAAACACAATTTCAAATAGTTTAATTTAGGAAAGGAGATGCGTTCTCTGTGCATTTTAAACCCCGCATTGATAATAGGGATGAAAAGGGAAGCCGAAACAAGTAAAGAAAAAGGTACAGTTGTCAAAGAAGGCTCTATGGATTAAATTCGATCAAAGGCACTCTTTTCGACATTAACCTTACATCGCATCCGCGAAATCATACTCCTCAGGGTTCCCGCGCACTGCGGCCATCCGAAAAGCGCAACCTCCCATGACTAACGCCCGAGCACTGGTAATACCCTCCCGAAGGAAGCTACCCCCCACCCCCTCCCCGAATACCTGACCAGACCGCATAGGAATACGTTAACCTATCGTGTATTCCTTTTCACCAAAAACACACTGGATCTAACCTCTCCCCTCGTGATACTACAAACAGGCCGAGCAGCTCGCAAGGCGTCAATTGCAAAACCGAAACCGTTCCTATGCACTATCTTAACTCAATAATTCACCCCAGCGAGTGGCCACCACATTGTGCCATATACAGCCGTTTTAGTCGCACCTACTGAACTTGTGCAAAGAAACATGGTGGACCATACGCGGAAACTTCCGGATTGGTGAGAGGCCGCGCGGCTCAGTGTTCGCTGGCGCACAGGGGCTCATGGCCACCTACGGCGGGCGGTATAGGGCCCACCAAACTCCCTTTGTTCCATTTATCCCATATCCCCTTACCCGACCCTTTGTTTAGAGACAATAAATGTTTTTGTCAACAGCCCCATTGTATAGCGTGCAGGGTTAGGGTTTGGGCGTTTCTCTAAACTTGAGTGAAAAACTTTCATTTAGACGCTTCGCTACAACGACAACGTTCAGGCAGAGAGTCAATCACGTCACATAAAATGCAGCCAATTGTGACCACGGTAGCGGCACATGACTCTCGAAGGCAGAGAGTGACAGATCTTAAGGGCACGAGTGCTCACTAGCACTTTCTCTCTAATGGCAAGTTTAATTTTCGCTCAGAGTATCAGGCTGGACCTGCATATTCCCTTTTTGAGTAAAAGTGTTTCGCCAGACACAAAATAGACGGCTTTCGGTTATTTATGGCCGACGACAGCTCCTCCCCGGGAGACCATCTTCGGGACCCCGGAGAGAGGGGCCAAGGCCGAGGCGACCTGACTGCGGACCCCCCATCCCATCGATGAGCATGAGTTTTCCGAGCTTTTGCTCCCTCTTAACGAAGTTGTTCTGGTTTCTTGTTTTGTTGGGAAATAAACGAAGCTGCTTAAAACGACAAAAGCGTTACAACACTCAATAACTTTTGGTGCCAAAACCCGGAAACGGAATTCATGACTATCGACCGGAACCAACGAATACAACGACCAAAAACAGGAGCGACATAGATGCTTTGAGGAAAAAGAGAAACGCCATCAGAAGACAAGTGACGCGGCTGTCTAAACAAAAGATATCTTATGCGCCGAAGCCCCACCCACCATTGAAAAAGTGCGCACTTCATGGAACTATTGCAGTTGTTGAAGCAACAGGTTAACCTTGTGGACCCGGAAATTGAGCCCAACGTTGCAGAAGACGAAGCAGAGGCAAAATTTGAACAGGTCCTCGAATGCAGCGAAATAGTAACTACCTGCATTGAGGATAGGCTCGACAAACCACATGGTAAGCATCATTTTCATTCGCACAGAATCAACGAGGGGGTGTTTACATTTCTTCCGCCTCAGCCCTGCATGGTGCAGCATCCTCACGAAATTCGTATTTCGTGAATACAAAGAGCATTACAGCTAAGAGTGCCACTCTAAGATGTCAGTAAAGGAAAGAAAAGCAATTTTTATAGCCAAATGCGGATGCTTTCGGTGTACAAAGCATGGACATCGTTCGGGGCAATGCAGAGTCCGTATTAGCTGCGAAAAGTGCAAGGGCAGACATGCGACAGCGTTATGTGACCCTGCTATCAACGAAGCAAAGAACGCATGGTCGGCTAACGAAGGGGAGCAGCCAGTAAACCTGCACACTTCAGGATCATAAGACCCCACTCACCGCACCGTCCTAATTAATGCCTACTGTGACAGCCGTGAATAAGAGAAGGAAAGCAAGAAAGGTTTCTCGAGTACTGTTTCGTAGCGGCAGTCAGAGAACATTCATTACGGATGATTGTTATAGAAGACCGATGAAAACTGCTCCGTAGAGCGGTACTGTCGATTGGAGTTTTCGAAGGAAAACAAAACCAGCGCACATACCGGCATGCCAAGGTATGACTATGGGTAAAAGACGATTATAGATTACAAAGACGAAGTACAACGTTGAGGCCTTGGAAGCACCTATTATATGCAAACAGACCGTTCCTTGTTCGGATGAACGAGTTATAAAAGGTCTGCACAGGTTTTCTTTGCCACCATGTCTGTTATGTCATTATCCCAGTACGGCATTGGTCGACGTGCTAGTGGGTACAAAACTGGACCACAGACTAACGGAACTAGAAACAGTGTTTGGCTGGACAGTGCAAGGGCAAACCCGTGCCCATGCAGTCGTGCTAAGAACAACAATTGCAGACGCAGCAAAAAAAATGGCAGGCGAACTAAAACTGGGCAATTTCACGGCTGAAGACCATGAGCAGAAAAGAGAGTTCGCTGTCTTCATTTTCACCTGCGATCAAGAAGAGGAGTTGCTAGATCTGAACAAAATTCAGCTCTGGGTGTAAAGTAAGCTGAGTAACAGGTTACATTTTGGATTTGTGCGAAATTTACGGACTGCTGATAAAACATCGGCTTTTTGAATGTTAGAAAAATTGAACATGCAAAAATATTTTAGCTGAAAAGGGCTCAGAAATCTCAATTCTCTGAAGAACTCGAACGCACAAAGAAAGGCAAACGCATCCCGACTAACTCTTCCTTGAAAGAATTCACCCTCTGGACTGATCAAAACGGACTACTGAAAATTCAAGGGCAGATCTGTACCGCGAACACATCGCTCGATGAACGACTCACGATTGTGCTTCCCAAGCAACATAGATACACAACTCTTTTGGTGTACCAAGCCCGTCGACAACAGCTCCACGCAGGCTCCAGGGACAAACTTGTGCAACTTCGAGAGAAGTACTGGGTTGTGATCGGTTGTGAGTTGGTGAAACGTGTGGTGATGTGTGTGGTGTGTAGGCGGCATAGTGGTTCCCACATCGATCCACCGACTGGGCTCCTTCCACCTGATCGTCCAAAGCGGACCCGTTCCAGGTCGTCGGCCTTGACTTCGCTGGACCCCTCATGGTGAAGGTGAGCATTTGGACGCTAAAGTCATATACTATGCTGTTTACATGCACTGTGACACGGACCATGCATCGCGAACTTGTTGAGGGCATGAGTACTGAACGATTGATCCAGGCGTTTCGACGTTCTGCGTTGCGAAGGGGATTGTGTCGAATCATTTACACCAACAGTGCTCTTTCGCTTAAACGAGCCTCGAAAGGTATGGACAGTCTGCGGCACCATGACACACAGAACCCTTTTTGTAATTCAAGCATAGTATGAAAATTTATCGCTGAGCGCGCGCCGTGGTCTGGCGGGTTCTACGAGAGGTTAGTTCGTAGCGTGAAAACCGCACTGAAAAAAACAACCGGACTTCACTGCCGAGACGCTATTGAGCTGTCAATCATCCTGGTTGTGGTAGAGGCAGTGATAAATATCAGACACCTCACTTATCCTTACGAGGACCCTAAGGATGCCGCCCCACTGACACCGGCTGGCTTCTTAACCGGAAGGCGCTTAGCAGCTCTGCCTTCGCCAGAAACACGAGCCATCGAGACGTCTGCGGCTTTACTGCGTTTGATCTGAAAGAAATGAGGCCAGATGTTAAACTTTTTTTGCCAGGCATGTCAGAGAGAATACTTGGGGCAGCAGCGCTCGGCGTAAGATTCTAAGCGAATCAATTCTTCGAATCTTCGATTAGTTTGTTTCGTTCGAGAGAACCAGCCGCAACTGCTCTGGAACAGCGGGATCATCGCTGCTATAAATCCTTCGCGCGACGGGAAGGTTCGCTCTTGTGAGGTCAGGATGTCGCAGAGCAAACCGTAACGACGCCCGGCTCATCTACAGAACGTGCACCCCTCATTTTCTTGCGCTCTCTCGGCATTCGTGATTTCTCCCTCTATTCTAGGGGCGCTTGCTGCAATAAACCTCCTTTTAGAGGAAGTGACTTGCATCCCAAGAGAGGGTGGACGTTGTAGGGTTGAAGACGGCGTAAACGCCACATCTCAAATCCCGCTAAAATGACCGTTACGTTATCTCCCTAAAATAAAGACTATTTTCCAAACACCTGCTCTAGAAATGCTGGAATAACCGGTGTTCGAGAGCTAGGAATAAGAAAGAAAAGCGCCTTTATCCACACCTGTCTTTTATTTTTTCTTATTATCATTCCTGTCTCTTCCTCTCCTTTTCTCTGTGCCCTTAGTTGTGCAAATTCACTTCAGGTAAGGAGCTGAATTTGCCGACTCGCACCTCCACTCCTGAGCGCTTGTGTTTGCTCAGGACTCCATGTGCGTGCAGTAGTACCTAGAGAGCAAACAAGAGCACAGGTTTCCCGATGTCCCAACGCAATTAGGGAAGTACGACTGAACGACTTAGCGGGCAGAGGGGTAGACTCACGGTCATTGCGAAACTGGGTCGCTCTAAGGATGCGGACGCGCAGAGTCAGGTGCAGACTTTTGCAGAACACACAGCCGACGGTAAAAAATAAACTATTGCCAGCCTGTGCACACAGATTTCAATTAACCTGTAGAAATCTAATTCAATAATAAGTTCGGAGCATGTTTTCTCTGCGTTCAAGCCATTGGTATGGTTGACACTCCGACCTTAATTAAACCCTAATTCATTTCAAGCCTCTTTATTACAGCTAGGTGATATTGTCGCAGCGTGCATAGGAAAGGCATATCGTAACCCCGGCGACCTCAAGATAGATGGGAACGAAAACCTAATTCGTATTATGGGTGTAGTAATATAACACCATCGTTGAAAGTTCCCAGTACACCATATTTATTTTTGTATTTGTTGAATTTAGGTACGTATGCTCGTTCTTCAACTGCCCTAAACATCCATTTAGCTCTCTCAAAACCAGTACGTCATTCTAAACAACGCTGTCGATTCCAGCCATATACCTTGCTTTCAAATTCAGGTTCAGCTTATAACGGTCAGCTTCAAGTGCGAACCCATTAACGCGGTTTTGCAGAGCCCG
Source organism: Amblyomma maculatum (assembly GCF_055883805.1). Classification (NCBI taxonomy): domain Eukaryota; kingdom Metazoa; phylum Arthropoda; class Arachnida; order Ixodida; family Ixodidae; genus Amblyomma; species Amblyomma maculatum. Next base: position 79,244,999 of record NC_139345.1, read on the forward strand.
ACAAAATTGCATGCCATTAATTACCGCACATTTCTTTTCCCTAAAAAGCAGACAAATTAAATGCACTATCCCAAAATCTGCGCCGCTCTATCAATACTAAACTCAGTCTAAACCGTGGCAAACTATTGCCAAACAGTGATTCGCACTTCTTACCGCGGCTAGTGTTTTCAGTTATTCTTAGTCAATTAAATCCAGCATTACTTAATTGCTTTCCATTCAAATTTCACATTGGAGACTGAAATTCTAACCATTGAGAACTTGAAATATCTACTACGGTAAAGCAATTATGATAGAGGACCGAGCCCCGTACGAAATGCATTAAGAGCTGGAGTACTACCGGTAAAAAAAAAAAAAAGAAGAGAAATGAAACAATAAATTTTCAATCCAGTCTGTAATTAGCAGTAGGCGGAAAGGATCAGCTGGCTGTGGCGATCTCTCCTCACGGCTAGCACGTCATTTCCCTACAAACGGCCGTTTTATAAAGATACATTTTTGTTCCTGATATTTCCCTCAGAACCTAAATCAGGAATCCGTGAATAGTGCATGAATCACCCCTCTTTAATTTGCGGCAGTAAATTACATCAGCTATTTGCGAAATAATGAATAAAAACACAAGTGACGAAACGCACAATTCGATAGAAGATTGCAATCTGGAAGAACACAAACATTTCAGACAATATTGATACTCACCGGCAAGGTATATAAGGTGCCTGAGGAAGTCTTGCATGAAATGTTCAGCTTGAAGCACCCGTAAATTTACAAGGGGCACCTGCTCGTGTTACCACGCGTATGAATATCCGGAACATTAATTCCGAATAGGCATTCCTTATACAAGGTCATTTTAGCTGAAGCTTTCAATTATCCTTCTGTTCGCCACATGTAAGAAGTACACGCTTCTCAAATTTAGTGCCTGCCGCCTCCCCTACACGCCAGCAATTACCACGAAATAACCAACCGGCCGCATAACGTGTCTGAGAGGAATCTTGTTGATGCAGGCAATTCTCACAGGACACACATGCGCGTTCGGTCATGGCGATTAGCTTCTTTACAGCAGATTATGTTTTATTGTAGCAGATTTCCACACTACATTCTGGCCATTTTATGCTTACCCGAATAATTACAATTTAGTGCGCTTATAAAGCCGGTCACTTGCCTAGAGCGTTCAACCAGTGTACTGAGGAGCAAAAAAAAAAAAAAAAAACTAAAACCTTAATGCATCTGCTCTATTAGGTGTTCATGAAATTACATAGGCGTGGCATGCATGAATTTGCTGCACAACTGTCACCCGTTAATAATTAAGGGGATATTATTAACGATGCGCCCTTAACGGTGCGCACACTCCCAGACACCCTTAGAGTGAGTGGGGGTAGTTGTTCCGGTCGCGAAGGAGATGCCCTCGACCTGCGTGGCAAGCTCAGCCGGAATTCAACTACCTTGTAGTGACAGAAGGGGGTGGTCGTTTGGTGCCCAGCGGTCGCCAGTTCAAACCAGAGAAAGGATCGGAGTCAGAAGTAACAAACAAAACACAATTTATGCACAACAAGAGACGATACAAAGGAATACACAAGATCACTTGAAATACATAGACGAGAGGTTCACAGAATATAAACGCTAAGCATGCAACTACAGAATGATTCAATGACACAGAGGCTTTCCAACAGATGAAACACGAGAGAGTACATAAACAAACACCAAATTGTTCACCGGGCACTGTTGCAGTCCGACGCCTCAAGAGTCACGATGTGGCCGCCATACGAGACGAGCGCCGCTCCCTTGAAAGTCCGTGGGCTTGCCAGCAGCGGGTGATCCCCGGGAGTCCAGCCGATGCACAGGCGAATACGTCGCAAAACACCGACGAACTGTCTGACTGACTCATCAAGCGGCGCGGTCTCTTTAAATAGGGCGCGCCGCGTCTGTTTGTTAGCAGGCGCCAAAGCTAGCGCGCACACACACATAACTTCGCTGGTTATAGCTCCCTCTTCTCCTCCAGTCGAGCCGCGCGTCGTCATTGGCCAGGTCCCACAGAACTTTCTCGAAGGGCCTGGCACATTCCAGGCCGATGAACCACCGTCCTCCCCGGGCAATGGGAAAGAGAGTCACGGCAGCGCGTACAAAGCTACGCGCTCTCCCGCGCGGGGAAGGGGCTTTTCTGTCCATGCTCTCCACGCGACGCCGCGCGCGCGCCTAGCGCTGTACCGGCTTGATGAAAATGGGCGCCGATTTCGTGACAACAACTAGAACGCAAGTATTTCAAGTAAAAATTAGTACCTGTCTTAGCTTGTCACTATACTTGCTGCGCTTAGCAAGGCTCGAGTGCTCTAAAACAAGTGTGGCTGACTCTGTAAATACGGAATGTAATTAATTAATGGAAATAAATTCATTATTTTCCTCTCCATCATGCGCCTTTTGCGTACTGCTTACGATAATAAAAATTTGTGGTTTTTAATTACCTCTTCCTTTTGATACGTAATGATTAGCCCTCCATGCCGTGATTTACTGCCCGTCGGCGTGGTTGTCATCCCGAAGCTCCACGTAGACAGGCACAGGAATATTCAAGGTTACACTGAAGTATTCTTAGGTACATTAATGCGAAAACACTGCTACCGAATATGATACTGCGTCTAAGTTTCTTTTCAATTAAATCAGTGATTAACTTATTCACCTAAATTATTAAATGACCTGATTCAATTATATAAATAAATGTTCAACTAGTTACCTATTTAAATAATAAATTCAGTGACGTAATTAGGTATTCCTATAAAAATATTGCTTAGTCAACTATTATATTAATTACCCATGCAACTGATGCTTGGCAATTCTTGCCGACATAGTCTGATAACCGGCTCCGTACAATGCACTCTGCCAGCGCACTTGTTGGATGCCACACATTTTTATTTATTTATTTATTTATTTATTTATTTATTTATTTATTTATTTATTTATTTATTTATTTATTTATTTATTTATTTATTCAATACTGCTTGCCTTTGTTACAGGCCTAAGCAGGAGACATAATGACAAAACTAGAAGTACATTGCAGTAGTAGCAAGTGAACAGAGTCGAAACCAGTATACCATACACAGTGTAATATGAAGTACAAAGGCAGGGCATTGTCCAGTTCGAACTTGGCAACGAATGAAGGCATCGAACTTGGCTCAAAACAAGATACATATGAGTGTTATGCTTCATAAATAGCGTGCAAAAATAAATTCACTGATTCGTGACTGGTAACGTCTGCGGGTAGACCATTCCACTCAGGTAATATACGGGGAAGGAACGAATATTGAAAACATTAATTCTGCATGAAAACGCGGCAACGTTTTCAGAATGATAGGAATGAGACGGTGGTATCTGGACTCAACTAAATTTACTTCCTCCATGATTATTTTAATTTAAAGAAATAAATAGAATACGTTTGATCTTTCCCGATCAAAAGCATGGCCAGCTGTTCAAGCTCGGCGGTTTACACATAGGGTTGTTAGGGAAATGTTACATCTGTAACAATTAAATATAAGCGTGGCTGCTTTGCGTGGCATTTTTGTTTTTATTTTATGATTGTGGGTTTCGGTCCAGGGATCCCACACTGTCGCAGCATATTCCAATATTGTAATAGAAGAGACATCTGGGCGAGTTGGTATGGTGACATGATAGAAGAACAGCGCAACAGACAAGGACGGGCGCTGAACTCACAACTGAAGTTTATTGAAAAAAAAAAAAACACAGATATATAACCCAGCCAAGCAGCACCAAACCACACATTAAACAAGAAAATCATGATAACCCCACACACACACACCACGATCAAGAAACTCAACCTTATTATCTGTTAAAGCGATTGACGGTTCACTAACGCACTTTGCACCCAATCGAATGATATGCCTGGCTTCAATGATTTCCCGGTTAATCTGTGCCGGATGGGAATCCAAAATAACTGTCTGTGTTATGGAAGGATGGCAGCCGTCACATCCCTTACAGTGTACAACCAGATTAGATCCTCTACTAATCTCTAATGATCTCTCGTGCTCTCGTAACCGGACATTGATACACCTGCCTGTTTGACCCACATACACTTTATCAAAGATAACGGAATCTTATACACCACTCCTACTTTACATGGAACATAGGAAAAGTCATGCTTCACCCGGCACGTGTTTCTTTCCCGGACTTTTTTCGCTGCTTTGTTCTTAACTGTGCTACATATTTTTGACAGTTTATTTGGTGCCGAGAAAACCACACTAACATTAACTCTTCTGGCTACATTTTTCAAATTGTGTAATAGACCATGCACGTATGGCAGGGCCACAAATCTTTTTGTATCCCTCTGTCCAGCCCCTTCCTGATCCCGTGAACCTGCGCACGACTGTTTTACTTTTGTGATTAATTTATCACAAACTCTTAATGTGACATGAACAGGAAATCCTGCATTCGCTAGCCTAGACAGTTGTTCATTAAAGCTAATTCGCATATTGTGAAAGCATGACTTTGACAAGACAGCCCCCAGGCTGGACAGAGCGATGCCATCTTTTACTATCTTAAAATGTCGCGATCCATAATCTAGCAGAGGCTTTGCACTCCTAGGCGAATACCGCCAACAAACATGATTGGCACAAAACTTCAAAGTGAGGTCTAGAAAACGCAGTTCGTTCTCTTGTGACATTCGTTCAAATGTAAATCTCAGTCCCAGCCCTTGCTCTTGAAAAACTTTAAGAATATTCATTGGTGTTGGTGATAAAGTGTATGTGGGTCAAACAGACAGGTGTATCAATGTCCGGGTACGAGAGCACGAGAGATCATTAGAGATTGGTAGAGGATCTAATCTGGTTGTACACTGTAAGGGATGTGACGGCTGCCATCCTTCCCTAACACAGACAGTTATTTTGGATTCCCATCCGGCACAGATTAACCGGGAAATCATTGAAGCCAGGCATATCATTCGATTGGGTGCACAGTGCGTTAGTGAACCGTCAATCGCTTTAACAGATAATGTGGTTGAGTTTCTTGAACGTGGTGTGTGTGTGGGGTTATCATCATTTTCTTGTTTAATGTGCGGTTTGGTGCTGCTTGCCTGGGTTATATATGTGTTTTCTTTTTTCAATAAACTTCAGTTGTGAGTTCAGCGCCCGCCCTTTTCTGTTCTTCACCTCCGTCCACGTCTGTTGCGCTGTTTTTCTATCATGTTCCAATATTGGCCGAACAACTCTTCTGCAAGCTAAAATCTTTATTTCTTGTGTAAATTGGGCCAGCGTTCTTCTAATATTGTGCAGTTGTTTTAGGGCCTCATTTTTTATGTATGCAGTACGTGCTCGACATGAGACAATAAATGTTTTCTCATCAACATGTACTTTTCCTACTTGGCCTTCAAGCGGTGTTCAAATGCACGGCGATGCGAGGGGTTGACTTAACCGCCTCTTTCACTTCGCGCTTTAAACGTCGCTTTACGCAGCTATTCTCCCCTTAAAAAAGATACAAAATAAAGTTTAGAACTCTTCATCTGTCCTTTTCAAGCAGAAGCTATGGAGGAACTCGGAAATATAGCATCATAAGCAGGTGCGCCCAAGCCACGGTCGTTAGCCAACAGTTGCTCTAACTTTGCAGCACGTATATAATCAGGGACGGACCAAAAAGCCACGAATTGTCCCGAATACTTTCTAAAGATGCTATTCCTAGGCGTCAGCGAAAAAGAAGCAGTCTTAACTTTCCATTCGTTTCGGAATTTCCGTAAAGGTAAGCTTTTCTCAAGTCTCTCTAGACCAGGCATTGAAAGGAATTCTTATCGCATGCTGATAGTACTTAAAGAAGAAAATTTTGTCGCTCTTTTTGTTTCACCTGCCCCAGTAACCGTTTTGATTCCGGCGCCATCGATTACAATTTCAATCAGGTCTCCTTCCGGTTCGCTCGATTTCACCCTCATGTCTTATTTTCTTCCGCTACTGAAAACCTCCCACTCTTGCCTGCTCAGTTTTCAGTTCATTTGTTTTTTCTGTTCAGGAACGTAGGGCTAAAAGCTTTCTCTTTCTGTAACGCGGTTTTTCCACTGAGAGTTAGTTTACATTTCAGCGGCTCGGGACGAATCCATCGCTGAAAAGGAATGAGTCGGCCATTTGTATGTGCGTGTTTGAATCGCTTGCCGCCATGGCCGAATTTCAAGCCGGCTCATCTTCATTCACTGTTTCTTGTGCAGGTCGTCTTTGGCGTGAATGAGCGCACTTTATTTTATCTCCGCCTCTGACGTTTTCACTTCTATTGTTTTGTTGCCATCTCTCAATCTTAAACACAAACTTCCTACATGGAGAATCTGAGACGCGAAATGTTCCTCCCCGAACCCATCTCCGCACTTCCTTTCCCGCCTAGACCATTTCAGATTTTTTGTCTGCGGCGCCTTCTTTGTCAGAGCACCATATGGTTTTATCTAGACGTTGAAGTCGTCTCGCTAAACGGCCCCAGACAGCGTCACGTTGTTATAGGTGGCTCTCTAGTGGCCACGAGCGCTTTCCTTTTTTAGTCTTCATTTTGTCGCTCGCTTTCCTTTCAGATTTTGAACATTCGCTTATAGCGTTTGCAGCATAGTAGTCAGGAGCATTGCGCTGCCGATGTCTCAAGCTTTCAACTCTGCTTTCGTCCTGTGATTGAAGTGCAATCGTTACGCCCAGTCTCAAATATCGCTACAACCAGGAAGCTATTCTGTCATCCAGAGCTCTCCTAGGGGGATGTATCTCAACAAAATGGAAACGCAGCAAAATGCAGTAGTCTGCTTGTGGGGAAGGTTAACAAATTGTTATGGTGAAAGAATTCTTTCAGTGCCGTATTTTGCTGTCTGAAACAGTGTTCGTAATCTTATTCAGAAGAGGTGCAGTTTTTATAAATAAGATAGCTGCTGAAAATTGTCTTTCCTTTCAAATATATTACTCTGTGGCTTCATTTGAACGTATCCGATGCAGATTGCCTAAAAAACAAGGCTAAAAGAACGGTTTTTCTTACTGGCAGAATTTTAACTTATTTCTCTGTGACAATATTTCCTATGCTTATCGACAAACCGAGCCGTTGTGCAGTCACTAAGTGAAAATATGAATTTTTACGAAATTGTCTTAAGTGTTACATTTCCGCGTCGTAAGACCAGGATTTAACCGGACATTAGGAAATTTCTAGAAGTGCATCGAGAGGAAAGACACTTCTGGGAGAAAAAGCATCCGACGTTTCCACGTTCCTTTTAACGGAATTCTTGTAGGTTTTTTTTTTATCCACCATCACTCAATTACGCAAAATTTCTAAATGAGTAATCATTGCTATCATTATTCACTCAAAAATGTCTATAGTAAGGTTCCAGAAGATAAACAACATTTGGCTCTGCCGTCAGGTTTATTGAGCAAGATCTGAAAAGATGAGATACTGATTCCGAACATTAGTGATTTTATCTCGTGTCGGTTTAACGCGAAACTTATCAAGCACTATTTTTCATCTAAAACCAATCTGTCTCCCCTCTTCATTATGTTCAACTATAAAATCGTAATACAAAAAGAAAGGGAACCAACGTATTGAATTCGCGGTTCGATTTCACGCTTACGCACGCCTCTTCCTAGTACGTTGGAAGAAACCAATGAAAACCTAAACTTCGCATCGATTTCTTTAACATTACCGGTCGAGGACAGCTCGCTATGGGTTTTGACAGGCTTGCGGCGGTTGCGATAGAAATTTTTCCAGCAAAACGTTCGACTCGTTGTCGTGTATGACAAGTTTTTAGAATACTGGGTCACCCCTTTTCCCCCTCCGCTATAGCGTCGAAAGCAGCTGCTCCTGACAGCATTTTCTGTAATCTGCCGAAGGTTGCTTCCCACACTGAACCAATTATTGGCACTCTGGTCATGCATAAACACGGTGGAATGCGAGCGAAGTTTTAATAATGACTGCACCCTAGCGGAGTTAAACTACCTGAGGGTTGTTTAGAGTAACCTGGCCTAGTCAGCAGCTTTTATTGTTAGGCAAAGTTAACAATTTCGTAAAGGCGAATGTACCTAACTTTTTTTATAGTTGCTTGAGAAGCAGTGTGACAATATAACAGTTTTTCATCGTCTAGTAATATGTATATCTAGACTGTTTCTATCAAGCTAGAATTTGCGTATTTTATTTACAAGCCAGGAGCGTAAACCAGTGCAATAAAAAAGCTTCTGAGTGACAGTACTGAGACGCGTTTCAAATATCAAAAGCATCCCTCTGCGCAGCGCTTTCCAAGTTGAAGCTTTGAGTGAGCACTATTCCAGTGATTTAAGCTGGCAGCTGTCTTTACACCTTTCTTTAGACGCAAGCATACAGACGTACGTAATTCGTCGCTTTAGGAAACAACGTAGCGACCCGTTTTTCAACACAATATACAAAGTTTGCATTGATTCTATATAGCCCAAACCAAAAAATAAAAAAGTAAGCTAATTATTTTCTGCCAATTAATTAACGTTGCTGAAAAAAAAAAAGCTGTCGACCTGGATAAGTAACGCTCAACACTTGTCAGTTAGTTTCCTTCATCTAGGGCGCACCATATGTTTTAAAACCTTGGTTAGGTTTTCATGAAACACCTGGTATACAAGTGTGCGCGCATAAAGGCGGTAAGAGAGGTCTCATGAAGACTTTTGTTCATCACAAGAGGCGAAAAACGTCAATATTTTTTATTTCGTAAAGTACAAAGTTTGGATCCACGTTACATACGCACAAATATTTCGTCGCCCATCACTATGAATCACTTAAATTTTAAAGCCTGTGCTATGAAAAGGTTGGAAGAATTTGTATCTGTTGTTTAAGGAAAAATTGCGAACATAGCGTCAAGAGATGCCTGCCTAAAGAAAGTCAGTATTCAGCACAAGATACATTGAGTCTTGTTGCAGCACGTTTTTCCGGGTATTTTGCAATTCATTTGCTTCTTTTCAGGCGAATTCTCAGTTCCAGTCCACCCAGTTTCTTTTTTTCAGTGGTTAAATAGCCTCCGGAATTCGAAAGCATCAAAAATGAGCACTTTTGATTTCAATTCGCAAAACTTCTTTATATTTAAGTATGGTCATCTGAACAGCCTTGAAAATTTGAGAAATATAGGGCGACAGAAGAACTGCAGTATGACTCATTATGAAAACGGTGTGCATGTTTTTTAACGTTTAATACTATCTCTTTAAGAGAAAATCCTCACAAGCTTGAATTGTAGCGCCGACTGAATCTGTTTGCAAACGTCACGCACTATCACGCTCTATATATACATATAATATATATATATATATATATATATATATATATATATATATATATATATATATATATATATATATATATATATATATATATATATATATATATAAGCCCATTTTCCACATACGCATCTCTGCACTATCATGATCAAATATATTACACCTGTCACATCTGAAAATTCGATTCTTCGTTTTGATTCGATTCGAGCCATTTGGTTTCTGCTGGTGGTGCGCAGTAGCATATATCCCGATGGCCAGAAAGAGGCGTCGACCGGAAGGAACGATGTGGCGTAAGGAAGAAGATAAACAGGTGGCTCGCGCTCTGCGCTAGCAAGCGGACTGGTTGGTTGGTTGTACAACTTTTAATTCCATCGAAAATGGGCGTCAGCTGGCATCCGACGCTCCAACAGCACTAATTCAGTTTGTGTAGGACATTTGGCAGTCCACACTGAACCCTGGCCAATCCCCCTTCGTGAGTATGTGCCATATATCGAGGCAGAAGAAGAAAAAGCTCCTGTTACAAGCTCCTTGCTCGTAACATCTTGGCGGAGGTGCTGAGTACAATATACCACAAATACTAAAGGTATATCCATGACAGGCTTGCCGTCATCTTTGGCTGATACGTCTCTCGATGGCGACGCTGCAGGAACCGTTTCTAGGACCTCTGGTATCATCACCAGAAGCCGCATTCGTTCACGGGATCATCACGTGAAGATGTGGACGAGTGGTTAAACCATTACCCGCGGGTGAGTCGTTACAATAAGTGGGACTCTGTCACCGGCCAGCTAACGTGGTGTTCGCGTTTTCTGACACGTTTCATGACATGCGGCCGTATCGTCGAAGTGCTTAAATATGTTTCAGCAACTCTGATGCCAAGGTGAAACGCGCTGAGAAAGCACTCCCTCCGAGCACTTAGCTTCGCGGCGAGACATGCACTAAATATATAGAACATGTCTTAAAAATATTCAAGCTTGTCTCTCTCTCATGACAGGAGACGGCAAAGTCGGCCATCTGCTGAAAGAACCTGCCGAAAAAATTTACAATTTTCTCATTGGAAATTCAAGCTTCGGCTTCGTCAGCACTGCCATACACTTGAGAGCCTGAAAATGGGTCACATCGCACCCAAGTTCGGACGTCTGGCTGGCGGGACGTCTGTGGCGGCTATTGGCGTTGCTGACGCCCCTAATGTAAAAGCGTCAGGAGATTTGTTATCACAATACGCCTAATTTATTGTGAAATAGCCGATCACTGGAGGTCTTTATCTCTCTCTCTCCATCGTAACATTATGGCATGTACAAATGTTGCGGCAATTCCGCTCGAGGCGTTGGCTTTCTTTTACCGAATACAATTCGTCATGTGCACCGTCTGGAGGGTAGACTCTCTCTTTGTTGTGTCTCTCTTTTCTTGATCATCCTTCTAGTCTCAAAAGTGCGCACACTTATTCAACTGAAGCGCCAAAATAACAATTTTAAGGATTTCAACTAAGTGCGATATGACGCAATTAGTCTGTATATTCTCAGATACAGATGTTTTCAAGTCGTGCTACGGCATTTGCTATATTACTAACCTACCAAAGCCGTCCAGGCCATTACTGCCGTACTTTGTAGCTGAAAACAACAAACCTATCTTTTAAGCCAATGTACTGCTGCTCACGAATCTGATATTTATTTTCTTGTGAACTTGCCTAACATCCCTTACATAAGTTGTCTTTTAATAGATTCGAGGGTCCCACTCAAGATGCTTATTCCAGCGATGCAGACGATAAAGCTCGGGGTTATTTTTAAATAAAAAAAAAAAGATGGAAATTGCGAAGGAATATAAGAAACGTTTTGGCTTTCCACCTGCACGACGTCGAGAGTGTGCTTGTTTCAGCCACACGTCAGATGTAAGCTCGCGAAAAAATGTACCTTGTAAAATTGAGCGTAACAATGTTTTTCTTTGACTTTTACTTTCGCCACCAGATTGTGACCAAGACGCAAAATTTTAACATAGTTTTCAGCACAGCATCACCTCACTACACACTATGTAAAGTTGGGGTACATTATCTATTTCGCGCTCTGCTGAGCACCTGTTACAAATTACTGAAGATTGTTCAGATAGATATTGATTAAAAGTGAATATGCTATTTTTCCTAAACACAAATTTTAGTTAGCTGTTCACTGAAGTTTTTGAATTTAAGTAGTTTATGAGTCACTGTAGGCAAAACATTGTGGCCTATAGAGTTACACAGTTTGCCTGAAATGAAGAAAATAAAGTGGAGGAAACTGAGAAGAAAGAAGCCGGCTGCAAGACCTCAATGCACATTGCCGGACGGTAGTGCTGAAGATGGACCCACCGGGACTTTTGGATCCCTAGTGAGACACGCTACACCTAGGCCATGCACTCCTATGCTACTCCTAGGATTGGATAAAGGAGAATGGCAGGGTAACTGGGCTGTATTCGTTCGTGCTTTGCGTCTGAAAACTGTTGCCTATTTTACTGTAAAATCCTGTTCGCTAGATATGCTTTCGGTCATAGTTTATGTAAATCTTAATGGTATCATTATCTGCTTTAGAGTATTACAAACTCCCACATTACGCTGGATAAAGATAGATAATGCGTTTGTAAATAACACTAAGTTGTATCACATCCGAATTTCGCACTGGAATCACATATACTAGTAGAGTCAACCTGGGCCTAATAGATCTTTCTGTTAACCTTAGGAAAATAAAAATGCTATCCTTCGTCTTCATTCAGAGCGTGAGAGACTTCTTTAAACTTTTTTTAGACAAATCACTGCTCAACTGGTCAAATGTCTTATCTTGAGACTGTTATGAAGATATTTTAATATAATAAAAGAAAATTCACTTCTAACTGATGAAAATGGTTTTTAGTGAAAGTGCATGAAAGTTAAAAAATATTTAAAACATATTTTTAGAGAAAGACAATTTTATGTTCGGACTTCATTAAGGTAGTTGCGAATGTACTAACAAATAGCATGGAATTCAAGATGCTCTTGCGCCTTCGAGAAGCGCTTGTTCATATTCATTTTCTTTTTCCAACATTGCTTGCTTTCCGAGGAGGTTACGAACGGAACCCTTTCTACGGGCTCGTTGTCCCACCCGTTCTGACTAACTTCATACAGGAGAAGTGATTAGCTGACAACTGTTTTTTAAATAGCCATTGGTGCTTTATTACCATCATATAGACGTCACTGTAAAGCAAACGGAAATTTTCAAACTGTCAGTTCCAACAAATATTTTAGGGCAGCGGACCAGACAGGCTCATACATTAATTCATTGCTGTCCTGTGGATGGTCATGGAGTAATTGGAGACTTCGTGCCAATAAAGCCTGAAACGCAAGCCTAACTCCTGAGGTAAAATCAACTGGCGGGCTGTTTTCGGGGAGTATGCCTTAGGATTACCTTCAGTGAGGGTTTGGTTGCAATTACACAATTTTTGTGAAACGCACACATCACCGCACCGACTCCTTCAAACGAAACTTGCTCCTTCTTGTTCACTTTGTAGGCGCTCGCATCGCGCCAATAACAACAAAAAACCACAAATATATTTCATAACCTTATGTCCTTAGAAGCGCTGCCATTGCACAGAAGCAGTAGAGCATTCTCAAAAGAAGAAATCGAAAGAGAGGTAGAGGAAAAGACAAGTGTTGAGGCGGGCACAACTTTCCCGCCCAGTTTCATCTCCTAGCGCACAAACAAAATGACAGAAAATCCACCCAGTGGCAGCGAAGCTAAGAATCGAACCAAACGCCGTTTCTTTCCGCCAGCTCATCAAACCGATCAATCTCGATACCATACGGTTCCCGGGGCGTCGCAAACTTGGCGCGTGCCTTCTGTCTCTTCCCTCAGCTTCCGGTAGTCGTCCCGATAACCGGAGAGTTTGATGAAAGTTGAATGAGGCCTGAGTCACTCTTGCTTGGCTGCCTGAACGAAGGAATCACCGTTTGGCAATGGGACGGCGGGTGCTGTAGACCCGAAGAGTCACTGCCCGCTTCCATTAGCGGCCGGCATGACAGTTCTTCTGTGGGCTGTCACCGCCCGCCAGTCAGTTTTCCAGTGTGACCGTTCTGCGAGGGCCTTGCCTTGGAGTCTCATCTTTTTTTTTTCTTTATGTGCCCTTATTTTTTTCACTTTAGTGCTTCTCAATTTATCAAAAGGTCTATATTGCTCACGGCTGAAATGTGATCCCTTTTTAAATCATGTAAGGTGATCACATTTCAGCCGTTAGAAATATAGACCTCATGATAAATTTAACAACAACATGGGCGCTTCAGTCGAGTATGCTTCAGTCAAGTATGCGAAACAGAGTGCGGAATTATACCGAAAGTGGAAAATGCAGATCAGGAAGGAAGCTTTCTTTGATAACTCAAGAGGCAGTGCCCTACTTTTTGAAGCTAGATCAAGGTGCCTTAGAACACGCAGCTAAAGAAAGACATTTAACAATGAAGATGACGCATGTGCTGTATGTGGTAACTCCAGTAAAACAATTGACCATATTATACTCGAATGTAATGGTATCCATCCGGAAGTTGATGCAAGCGCATCAACTTCCGGGGTTGAGACATACCAGTGGCCGGGTGAATAAACCGGCGGTGGAAACTATGAAAAAAACGACTGGAAGATTGGTGGCTTAAAAGCAGAGAAGTGGCATAATGTTAGTAATGTAGAAACAAAAATTTAATAAATAGAATGATGGTTTAGTTAACCAATCTAAATCAATAATTAAGATATAGGGAGAAAAATGAAAAGATAGCTACTGCTACCACGCCGTTTCAAAAGGGACGCTCCTATATTCCATCCATTCCGTCCATCCATCTTAAAGGCTAGTTAGTTCTGGACGCTTAAGAATTTTGGGTACAAGAGGACAACAGACAGCGTTCAAGGGTGCTAGCACAGGCAGCTATGTACGCTGTCTTCTACTTCTTCTTTCTGCATGTACTGCTTATTGTCTAAAATTATCCAGTGACCTCTAAGAGGGCAAAATGCTGTAACCTTTGTAATGGCGATACATTTTCATATTTTTGTGCACCTATAACTTAACTGTTTCAAACACATATAAAGCCCCACTTTAACAAAGCCGCATGAACGTGCCTTAGTGGTCTATAGGGGTAACGTGAATGCAAGGGTCCTGGCAGGCTGAGTCTTACGAAACCGTCCCATGTGAAACGGGAGGCCCAAGTTTGCAGCTCCTGCAAGGGGCCCACGATCATGGACACGGACACGGCACACAGCAACGAGTGATTAGACCTGGCGTAGTATTGCTTTCGCAATAAAAGCCACAGCTACGCATGCGCGAACCACGTGACGTCACAGGAGAGGCGCAGGTTGTCGGAGCCGCCGCAACCGCAGCCGCGACTCCGCCGGTATACCTTTAGCCGGTGCTGCGCGCTTTCACCGGGCTGTGTTTATGTCTATACAGAAGTGTACCGGTGATGAGGATGTGCAATCGGAATAAAGTTTATTCTTATGTGATCTACGGCTGTAATAAATGTTTCACCGTGATGATAAGACATGGAATATCTATAAGATGCAACCGTGAACAACAAGGTAAGCAACAACTACGCCAAGGAACCACAAGCTAAACCATGGCATCGCCGAAGCTTTTCGAGTCTGATATCCAGTCTTAGCCAAGCTAAGCCACCACCAATGTATTCCCCCTCGAAAACTGTACAATATTTTCCATCTCTTCTTGCTTGAAAACAATTATTAATGCGTCCTGATTTGCACCAAACTCGTAAGCGTGAAATCGTGAGATACTACATGAGGGCCACCCAACACAAACACAAACTAAGCAGAGGGTAGTGTAGGCCTGGTAGGTTCATGTTCGAAAGGAACGAAGAAACCAGCGCTTACAGCGCATGTGTTTCATTTTCCTCGGCTGTCCCGTCTGTAAGCTCTGTTTTCATCGTTGCATTCCGACACATACACACACACACAAACACACGCTAACACGCACACAAGTATATACTATATATATATATATATATATATATATATATATATATATATATAAATGAAGGGGAAATGAGGGTACTCGTTATAATACATGAAGGACAGAAGCCGACAGTCGGCGAGGCCAAGGAAAGCATTGGGGATTGTACTTTGTCTTTTTTTTTTAATTTTTACTTCATAATCACGTAAATTAGTAATGTAATGTGTTTAGGGAAAGATAAATAAACACAAAGTAGAAACAAAAACAACGTGCCGATGGTGGGAACCGAACCCACGACCTCCGAATAACGCGTCCGGTGCTCTTAACGACCTCCGAATAACGCGTCCGCAAGAGCACCGGACGCGTTATTCGGAGGTCGTGGGTTCGGTTCCCACCAGCGGCACGTTGTTTTTCTTTCTACTTTGTGTTTATTTATCTTTCCCCTAAACACATTATATTACTAATTTACATGATTATGAAGTAAAAATTAAAAAAAAAGACAAAGTACAATCCCCAATGCTTCCCTTGGCCTCGCCGACTGTCGGCTTCTTTCCTTCATATATATATATATATATATATATATATATATATATATATATATATATATATATATATATATATATATATATATATGACGGAAAGAAGCCAACAGTCGGCGAGGCCAAGGAAAGCGTTGGGGATGGTATGTTTATGTCATTTTTTTTATGTTTACTTCGATAACCACAGAAATTAGTAATGTAATCTGTTTAGGGGAAAGATAGTTAGACACAAAGTAGAAGAAAAAACAACGTGCCGATGGTGGGATCCGAACCCACGACCTCCGAATAACGCGTCCGGTGCTCTACCAACTGAGCTACATCGGCCGCTGTCCCCCCTGCTACTTTCTTGGGTATTTATGTTGTCTGTATACGAACCTTGAGAGTGTTCACCAGCGCCGCCCTCAGCCATAGCGGCGGACGTGGGACGTCCTTTGTTACCGCCAGCGTCACGTAGAACGTGATCAAGAGCGAGGGCGAAAGCTGTGCTAGAACCCTCTTACGCTACCTATGGCTTCAAGACTGCCAGAACCGAGACCCCCGTAAGCTACAAGCAGATCAATCAAGGGGAAATGAGGAAATGATATATATATATATATATATATATATATATATATATATATATATATATATATATATATATATATATATATATATATATATATATATATATATATATATATATATATATATATATATATATATAGGCCTGTACAAACTATACTGTATGTCAAAAGATTTGGACAACCCTGCAGTGGCCACAGGATTGGAGGAGGTCAGTTTACATCCCCATTCCAAAGAAAGGCAGTGCCAAAGATTGTTCCAACTACCGCACGATCGAGCTTATTTCGCATGCTAGCAAGGTGATGTTAAAAATCCTGCAAGGTAGGCTGCAGCAGTATGTGGATCGGGAGCTTCCGGACGTGCAAGCTGGGTTTCGCAAGGGCAGAGGAACTAGAGACCAAATTGCCAACCTTCGCTGGATCATGGAAAAAGCAAGAGAGTTCCAGAAACCCATTTACTTCTGCTTTATTGATTATGCGAAAGCGTTTGACTGCGTAGATCACAGCAGATTGTGGCAAGCTCTCCAAGAGATGGGAGTTCCAATTCACCTCATCTGTCTCCTCAGGAACCTTTATGAAGGGCAAGAGGCCACAGTCAGAACTGGGCATGGTCTTACTGATTGGTTTCCAATTGAGAAAGGGGTGAGGCAAGGCTGCATACTGTCGCCCTGCCTATTTAACCTATATGCAGAGTGCATCATGAGGAAGGCCGGTCTGGACGAGTCTTCAGCTGGAGTGAAGATTGCTGGAAAACGTATCAACAACCTTAGATATGCGGATGATACCACTTTAATGGCAGAAAGTGAAGTGGAACTCAAGAGACTTCTGATGCGCGTACAAGAAGAGAGTGAGAAGTTTGGGCTTAAACTGAACATTAAAAAGACGAAGATGATGGCGTCTTGCCCTATCAAGTCCTGGAGCATCAATGGACAAGAAGTGGAAGCTGTGACAGATTTTCTGTTCTTGGGCGCCAAGATTACCTCGGAAGGAGACTGTAGCCATGAAATTAGGAGACGCCTGCTTCTGGGAAAGAGAGCAATGGTTAGCCTTGACCGCCTAGTAAAGAGCAGAGACATTGGTCTGCCAACCAAGATCCGTATAACCCGTGCTATGGTCTTTCCAGTTGTGATGTATGGATGCGAGAGTTGGACTGCGAAAAAGGCTGACCGCCGAAGAATTGACACGTTTGAATTGTGGTGCTGGCGAAGACTCTTAAGAGTTCCTTGGACTGCCAGAAGATCAAATCAGTCGATATTGTCGACCATAAACCCTGACTGCTCATTGGAGGGTCAAATTCTAAAGTTAAAGCTCAGCTACTTTGGTCATCTGATGAGAAGAGAGGAGTCGCTGGAGAAAGATTTGATGTTGGGAAAGGTTCAGGGTCGCCGGAGAAGGGGTAGGCAGCGAACGCGATGGTTAGATGGCATTCTCTAGGCATTGCAGATGAAGCTATGTGATGTTAAGAAGATAGTGACAGACCGGAAAGCGTGGCGTGACATGGTCCATCGGGTCACGAAGAGTCGGACACGACTGAACGCCTGAACTGACTGACTGTACAAACTGAAGGTTGTACAGGCCTATGCACCTACATGTAGTTATGAGGACCAGGCAGTTGAAAGCTTATATGAAGATGTAGAATCGGCAATGCGAAAAGTAAAGACGCAGTATACTGTACTAATGGGCGATTTCAATGCCAAGGTAGGGAAAAAACAGGCAGGAGACAAGGCAGTAGGTGACTATGGCATTGGTTCTAGGAATAGCAGGGGAGAGTTACTAGTTGAGTTTGCAGAGCGCAATAACTTACGAATCATGAATACCTTCTTCAGCAAACGGAAGAACCGGAAATGGACATGGAAAAGTCCTAACGGAGAGACTAAAAATGAAATCGACTTCATAATGTGTTCAACCCCCGCCATTATGCAAGATGTAGAGGTAATCGGGAAAGTGCGATGCAGTGACCACAGGAAAGTGAGGTCCCGAATTAGTCTAAATCTGAAGAAGGAACGCTACAGATTAGTAAGAAAGAAAACCCCTTAACGAATTAGCGGTGAGGGGGAGGGCAGAAGAGTTCAGGATCTCGCTACAGAATAGGTTTTCAGCTCTAACTGAGGATGGCGACGTTACCCTAGAGGCAAGGAACAATAATTTCAGAGATATCATTACTGAATGCGCGGTAGAAGTAGGCGGTAGGATAGTTAGAGAGGATACCGGCAAGCTGTCTAAGGAGACGAAAGATTTGATTAAGAAACGCCAGAGTATGAAAGCTTCCAATCCAACAGACCAGATCGAATTGGCCGAGATATCAAAGCTAATCAATAAGCGCAAGGTGGCCGATATAAGGAAGTATAACATGGAGAAAATTGAGCATGCTGTAAAGAACGGGGGAAGCCTTAAAGCGGTAAAGAAGAAATTGGGCATAGGGAAAAACCATATGTATGCAATAAGGGACAAGTCTGGCAACGTCATCACTAATATGGAAAAGATAGTCAAAGTAGCCGAGGAGTTCTATACAGATCTCTACAGTAGCCAAAGTAGTCAGGACCGTAATGAGATTGGCGGTAGGAAAAAAACAGTCAGACGTTCCACCAGTGACGAAGGACGAGGTCAAGAAAGCACTAGAAACTATGAAAAGGGGGAAATCAGCTGGAGAGGATAAGATAACTACAGATTTGCTGAAGGACGGGGGGGGGGGGGGATATCGTGCTAGAAAAACTGGCCACCCTGTATACGCAGTGCCTGGTGTCATCGACGGTACCGTAACAATGGAAGAATGCAAACATTATCCTCATTCACAAGAAAGTGGACTCTAAGGACCTTAAAAATTACAGACCAATCAGCTTACTGTCTGTTACGTATAAGGCATTTACTAAGGTAATCGCTAATAGAATCAGGACAACCTTAGACTACAATCAAGCAAAGGATCAAGCAGGGTTTCGGAAACGGTACTCTACTATCGATCATATCCATACCATCAATCAGGTGATAGAAAAATGCTCGGAATATAACCAGCCCTTATACATAGCATTCATTGATTACGAAAAAGCATTTGACTCAGTTGAAACCTCGGCGGTGATGCAGGCATTGCGAAATCAGGGGGTAGACGAGCCGTAAGTGAAAGTGCTGGAAGATATATATAGTGGCTGCACAGCTACCATAGTTCTGCATAAAGAAAGTAACAAAATTCCCATAAAGAAAGGTGTTAGGCAAGGAGACACAATCTCCCCAGTACTATTCACAGCTTGTTTAGAGGAAGTATTCAGAGACTTGGAATGGGAACAGTTAGGGATAAGGGTAGACGGAGAATACCTAAGTAATCTGCGATTTGCTGATGACATTGCCTTGCTAAGCAACTCGGGAGATGAACTGCAAATAATGATTGATGACCTAGACAGGAAAAGTAGAAAGGTAGGCTTGAAAATCAATATGCAGAAGACTAAGGTAATGTTCAACAGCCTCGGGAAGGAAGAGCAGTTTACTTTAGGTAGCGAAATACTGGAAGTAGTAGGCGAATATGTCTACTTAGGACAGGTAGTAACCGCAGATCCGGACCACGAAAAGGAAATAACAAGAAGAATACGATTGGGATGGGCCGCATTTGGCAAGCACTCGCAGATTATGACTAGCAGCTTACCAGTATCGCTCAAGAGGAAAGTATACAACAGTTGCATCTTGCCTGTACTCACCTATGGGGCTGAAACGTGGAGGCTAACCAAGAGAGTTCTACTTAAGTTGAGGACAACCCAGAGGGCTATGGAACGAAAAATGGTAGGGGTAACATTAAGAGATAGAAAGCTGCAGAGTGGGTCAGAGAAATAACTCAAGTTACCGACATTCTAGTAGAAATTAAGAAGAAATGGACTTGGGCAGGACATGTAGTGCGAAGAGAGGATAACCGATGGTCGCTGAGGGTAACAAACTGGATTCCAAGGGAAGGAAAGCGTAGCAGGGGGCGGCAGAAAGTTAGGTGGGCGGATGAGATTAAGGAGTTCGCAGGGGTCAAGTGGATACAGCTAGCACAGAACCGGGTTAAGTGGAGAAATATGGGAGAGGCCTTCGCCCTGCAGTGGGCATAATCAGCTGATGATGATGATGATATACATATCTATTGAGCCATACATTCACCAAGCCGTACGAACACGCCTGCATTGTTTAGGAGTAGCATGTCTGACTCGGAATCTAAGGGTCCTATTTGATTCCCATCTTACAGGAACTACCGGAGTTGTTGGCAATTGCTGCTAACTCTTTCATGTCATGTAGTGTCGTGACACCTCATAACTCATCAACCAATCTGTTCGTGGCTATTTCGCCTGCCAGGGGCTTGAATAACACATCGCGGGCTAGTTGGTTGATCATCACAAGGTAAAACAGCGCAAAATCACAGACAGGACGCAGAAAGGACTGCGCCTGTGTTCGTCTCACATTTCTGCGTTCTGTGTGTGGTTTGGCGCTGTTTTACCTTGTGATGCCAGGGGCATGCACGTAAATTTCCAGTCGCAACATCAACACCATATTTTCTTAAGAACGGCGACGTTAATGCTATGGTGCTAATGCTTAAAATTTATTCAATTTGCAACTACGTTAGAAAAAGCCGGGGGGTTAAAGGCAACAAAGGTAACATGATCGTTTAGTTTTTTTTGTCTGAAAGGAAGTATCAGATAAAAATCTGTTTGTCGCGTTCTACATAAAAGTGTTTTCCAATCTCCGCTCTCCGCGCCACCCTCGATAACGTCCGTGATGTTCATTGGCATTCGGTGTTCGAGGCTTAGTGATGGGGAGGGGAGAGGGGGAAGGCATTGGAAAATGATAGTTTATGCTCCACAGCTAGCTGTAA
Source organism: Amblyomma maculatum (assembly GCF_055883805.1). Taxonomy (NCBI): domain Eukaryota; kingdom Metazoa; phylum Arthropoda; class Arachnida; order Ixodida; family Ixodidae; genus Amblyomma; species Amblyomma maculatum. The sequence continues at coordinate 79,266,084 of NC_139345.1, forward strand.
AGATCCGCTCTCAAGTCCGGTGGTGCTCGATGTTTTAATTAAGACTCAGCAAATGTACAAACATTACATATAATATTTTGTAGCAAAAGAACCCGAAACTTTGGCCGACAGTTGTGTGGTAGTGTGGTACGGGTATTCATTTATGCGTGGATACACACCAAGTTGGACTTCCCTGGCCCTTATAACTCATTAATATCATTAATATATAACAAGGGAGTGGCAAACACATTTCTGTCAGTAAATATGAAATACGTTCCTGTGCAAAATGCGTGAGAATACAGAAAACACTAAGTACATGCCCTCTCCACTCTAAAGAAAGAAGCGATATGTTATTTGACAATAATCATGCCGAAACAAAGATTCTGTGGTTATCAAGCTACAAAAAACACAATTTACCTCAAGTTTTATTTAATCTTTTAGAGGTTTAGTTGAAGACGTCCTACTCATACCGATTATCCTCAAGAATTTTCCCATTTATCCGAAAAGTGGTCGATTCTTTATTCTAAGCACCATTCCCTCCCCGTATCATTATTCCTAGTTCTGCACTCTGTTAGCCCTCAACCATGTCAGTCTAGAATTGTAATCCCCGGCGTGAATCGTTTATTACTTTTTTTTTTCAAGAAAAATGCCTAGATAACGCATAAAGAAATAGACCTCCTTAATGACGAAGTATTGAATTTCTCGTGCGTCCACTTTCTCCACGTCAAGTCTCCACAACTTTTCCAGGAAGTCAAGTGTACTCAATTTTTCTCATTTTTGTAAGCGGCCGTTATGCAAACGGTAAAGCTTACATTATATTTTGTGAAAATATTTTGGGCGTAATGCAAGCGAACGGGAATGTTAACAACATGGAGGCGCATGTATCATTAAAACAGATTTTTGCGTACATTTTCAAATCTTAACCTAAAATTAACGAAATTAATGTATTTGACGCATTGATAAGGGCGCATTTTGCAGTCTCCAATTATCTGCGGCTCAGTGTAAGAAAGCAGGAACCGAAGCTACTATAGGGTGCATGTTATTAGCATTTATGTACAATATGACTGATGAGGATAATGTCACATGTTTTTTGAGAAATCTCAAAGGAAGTTGAAAATAGCGTAGTTTTGTTTATTGTTTTATGCTTTATGCTTTCTCAAGTCTCTTGCACCCGTCAGGCTTGTATGGCACTATAATTTCGCCTGCATGTTGCTTCCATCTGAAAAGCTCTAAGAATGGGCCCCACTTCTGTGCTGATCACAAACCACTGAGCGATTGCAAAATTCTGATCGTTTTTATTTATGCACGGGCATTTCAAAAGGCTCTATCATGTGGCATCACTTACCAAGTGGTAGTGCAGCTGAAGTACAGCATGTGAGAAACTGATATTTCGAGAAACGCGTTGTTGCAGACCATCTTTCTTTTTTTTTCTCTGGTGAAAGGTAATGAAAGCTGGACCTAAGCAGTTGCAAAAAAAAAAGAGTTACTGAGTTTTGCTGACTTTTGTCAGAAGGCCCAGGGAAGGGACTCTGGACTGAAGTACAACCCCACCATCCAAGAAAGTAATCTAAACGGTTTCCTGACATTCGCAACTGTAAAGGAACGCGCTAGCTCACACTATTACGCCACTTGTGCGGGAGTTTCGATGCAGTTTTTCTTTAGCTGAATAGAAGGGCAATCGAAAGAGCGCTACTCGGTTTCTTTCGAAAATGGGAGTTTGTTTATTTTTATATTGTATAACTTTCAATAGAAAACCGTTTCTTCCAGTGTCAAACATTTGCCCTTGTTAAAGCCATCCTTCGGCAACAGTTGCTGCCATCCCCATTGTTGTCAGTATCGCGTACCGAACTTTTCTTTCCACACATTCCCACATAACAGCGTGGCTCTTAAAAGTGCTAGCATCGAATACCTGCAAAATAGCCAAGCAAGAAAGAAACATGAGACGTCATCTTTATCTTACATTTTAGTGTCTTCTGTACATTCTTTTTTCCTCTGAACCTATGTGAGATCATACCTCGAACGCAGGTGGTTTTCCTTCTCTGCTTATCAACCCCGACAAGCAGCAAAGCCGATGCTTGAGCAACTTTGCTTGCAAAGACGAAATTCAAGAGCTAAATCGGGAAAGATTGAGACAACAGCTGACACTGCAAAGTTCTCTCCTGTGGTCGTCGCCGTCCCCGCTGTCGCCGCCTTTTCTGGTTGCTACTGATTTTTTTCGTTTCCCTTCCGGGCTTCAAAGAAACACGTGAAACATTTGCGACACTTCCACCACAGAGCAGTCGATCAATGAAACATAAAAAGCGCTTTCTGCACGGATATAGCTGCAAGCACCTTGCAGCGCGATTCTCACAAAGGAGTCACGGGTGCTCGCTTTGAGACGAAAAAGCTTATGTAAAACGAAGAAGCAACTAGACCTGATAAGGTGACGAGATGAAGACATTTCTTGTAATAGGATGTGTTGAACTGAAACTTGTCCTCCTGCGGCTGCTACGAATTCGTTTTTTTTCGTGGTCATTCTCGACTGCGCACGCCAAACCTTACAACACTTCAAAAGTCTCAAAACTCTGTATAGTTTTTCCTTACTTCGTTTCATTTTTCAGCATATTGCTCAATGCTGTTGTTTTTTTAAAGCATTATGTCGGCGTTTTGTATCATACAAAAACGCGTACCGTGCAATAAAAGAACGCGAAACAGGAGTTGGCACAGATCAGCAGTGTTACGCTTTGGGCAAGATGGTTTTCCGAAATATTTGGGAAAATTTCATGTGCACATAGACTGAACAAGAAAGGGCCCACAGAGGGACGCAAAAGAGTCTAGAGGTAATTACTGATTGTTATAGTGACAGATACTATCCTTTATTTCCTTCTATGTCGGGTCTTTCAATGAATTGAATCGCAGATTTCAAGACGGTATAGGATATTGCTGAACTAATACGTGGGCCCTATGCAACATGACACGAAGTCTGCGCTTGGCTCAGTTTTGCCTGAGTTTGCGCGAAGGCTGTCAGTGAACGATGATAACGCGGAAAGTCCGAAAGCAGCAGGCAATAAGAGGTCGTGATAAAGCCACACGAGCGCATCTTATGCGGGCCGTTTTCTTGTTTCAGAGAACAGCATACTGAGCAATTCAACGGTGAAGCACTGCTTCTTTTTATCAACGCAATATTGAAAATCTCAGTGTAATGATTCACCCGCAATCTGTATGCACAGTTCGTAAAACCCGATACTCAAGCCGTTTTCAGCTGCGTCAAGGGTGTTTCAAGTTTTTTTCTGTTATTAGTCGAATATTTCGGGGAATCTCCCAAGGTGAAATAGATTTCAAATAAGGACGAATTTTTCTTTAACTACGAAGTTTCCGAGAATGCTGTTTAGCTTTGCACTCGTAGTACTCAGTAGTACTTGCGAGCGGGCTAGTTGGCTATACGACTCCGACGACCTCTGGCTCTGCATGGTTATACTACACAAACACGATACCTCACAAGGCTCCAGGAAACCTGGCGACCCATTGCACTCGTTGTAAAACGGAAGACGATCAACAGGACTTGAGGGGCACCCATTGTGTACCAAGTTTCACAGAAATAAAGGTGCTGGCAGGCGCCAAAGACAGTTTTAAAAAAGAGATTATTGAAGCATTCAAGATGATTTCGGGGGAAGAAGGGGAATGCGTGAGTGTTCCGTCAGTGGCGCTTAACATCAAGAAGGTGATATTTCTCCGTTTGGACAATGTGACAAGACGTTTGGACAATGTGACAAGACATTTGGACAGTGTGACAAGAAGTTAGATGTAATTTGTAAATATTTTCGTTTCATTTTCATTTACTTTTTTATTCTGAATTTATTTGCATTTTTTCTGAATCTTTTGTTTACTTCTTCTTCTTATTGTAATCCTACGTTTTTTGTGATGCATTCTTCTTCTTCGTACCACAAAAACAGGCAGTTCGTAGCGAGCGCATCATCTGTGTGAACGTCTTGGTTTAATTCGCTTGTGTGTGTATTGTGTTTGTGTATCAGCATGCAGCGCCACAGGTCGTCGGAGCTGTTTAGCTTTCTTTTGTAGCCGTACGGCTGCGCTTGGGAGGGTGCCTATGAGTAACAGCTCCCGTATTTGTTTCAGTTATTATAAGTATATCAGCATTCAAGACGAACTGCGCAAACGTCTTGCATTATTACGACAATCTTTTCCCTGCTTAAGAATTCCTTAAATGATAACACACATTACTACCAATGTTTTATGTAACTGATTAAATGCTTTTAGCTACTTATGCAAGTAAGTTTTTATGAAGAGCGGAGCGTGGGGCTATTCTCAAAATTTTGAACTTTGACCGCTAGTGATGACAGTTAGCCCCAGCTTGCAAGCGGCCAATATAAATCACACACAGAGCCAATTAAAGTGAAAGTCGAACGTGGCGAAGACACGAGGAATTTCGTGTGATGTGATACGACAAGAGGCGCTGCTGTGCTTTTCCCGTTAGCCGCCTGTTCCCGAAAGGATTTTGGGTGACTGCTGCAGAGTAACTTTTTTAGCTTTCTTATTTTGCGACTGCTATAAGCCAACAGTGTATCACAGTGACCGTCGTGATGCAAGGTCATTCTAGTATACTACTGGTACGAAACACGGGAAGACTGGACGCGATGCGCGTCCGATAAAAAAAATAACACTTTTTGACTAAAATTCCGCACGCTGAAGCCGCGCAAACATGAGAAGTTCAGTCGCCAGAATATGAAGGCTTTTCTATAACCTATCGGCAACCGCTAAAACGGTATCGGTAATCGCTCCAACCGTACAGCTCACGTCAAACAGTTTAGCAACGTGCTCAGTCATTTCTGTCACGTATACAATAAACACCAGACTCTTTTCATAGAGAGAGAAATGTGGAGAGGTCAGTTGGTGGTAAAGAAACTCTGCCCTGCTACTCCGCAGTTGAAAAGGAGAAAAGGAAATAAAGAAGAGCTAGGGAGCGAATAGAGAGTGATGATGTGATAGTACAATGAAATTCTTTGCGATGGTCTAAGTTATTGAGACATCGCGCATAGTTTGCGGCACTTTCATTGACTGCAGTTATCATTGCATGCAGATTGGCACAGCTGAAAAGAATTCCGCATTTTCGTAGCAGGTGCTAACACTTGGCGATGCTTCCATAAACGCCAGTTGTCAAAGTATAGACATCTGTACACGTGCATAGAAGAGCTGTAAACTTTTGTTGCAGGCAGATACGCGTAAGCACACACACACTATGCACTGCACAAAAAGACAGCAGCGTCGTGCACTTTTTTACACCAAGTCCACGCCGGAGCATGTATGGGCGCAGAGCTGGTACAGCTGCTTGTGCAAGAATGGAGAGAGTAATAACAGCTAAACATTTATTGACATATTATACGCGAGCAAACTACTTGACGTACTCTTGGAAAATTGGGGGTATTCATTGTCTGTATAGCATACAATTCGTTGACTGCTAGCAGTAGAATATATCGCGCGAAGAAATCACTCAGCACGGAGAGGCAGCGTCGATTTGCACCCGAGGCGAAAATTCAGATTGAAACCACCTCTTCAAACTAAGCGTAATTGGCTCCTTGAAAATCACAAAGCCAAACTAAAGCAAGCTCCATATTCAAGCACATACTGGCAAGCTACTAAGCCCTACAGTGGTTCGGAGCAAAGTACATCATAAAAGCACTACACGCGTCTTTTCGAACACACGCACGCACAACTCCATGCATATGTACACTGCTGAGCAATGAACTTCCCACGCGTCCCGATTCCGTGGGAAGTCTCTCCGCATAGTTAGATTCACTAAACCCGGTTGCATGGGCCTAAAGAGTCCCGATGCTGGCAGCAGGGATGTTACCGCGACTGCACGTCTATAATCTACTTTCCTCGTTTCCCGAAAGCAAAGAACAGCAAAAAGAGGCACTGCAAAGCACCCTTGTCCGCTGGGACACCGCGGGCACTCGCGGAGGACGAGTTTGCCTGAAAAGGGTGAGCAAGCGTTCTTTCCTTTAAACTGAGTTAACTAGAAACGAGCCCTCCAATGAAAGCGGCCTTTCTTGAAGCGCTTCCGCCATTTTCCGTTAGCGCACATCAACATTAGAAGCGTGCAGGGTTGTCTGGCATCTGAAGTGTTCAGCTAGGTTCTGTAGCAACATGACACCGAAGGTGCTTCAAGTTTGGAACACAAAAATAAAAAACACTTCCTTTGTTTCGAGGTTGTCGTGCAAGCGAATGGAAATCTAAACTTTTTATTTTGTATTGACTCGTAAATGATATGCTTATCCAATAATGGAATTTTCAAACAAAAGATGGCTTTCAGCTCTTTACTATGCCGAGACTTTCCGCAAACCTACATGGTTAATTTCGATCAGGTTTTTTTTTTCAACGCTTCAGATTATTCGCTCAGTTCAGAAAGGGCACTACAAGTTCCACCACAGTTTGCGAAGATGTTTCCATTGTGAACTATTCTTAGGAAACGTTCTTTTAGAGCAAGAATAAATTTACACCTGTCGGCATCAAAGCCGCAGTAGATGCAAATATGCACAAGCTGGTCGTCTCCTTCGCGTTAAAGTTGGGCTTGATAGAATTAACGAGAGTGAAGGGGGAAATGTAATATCAACTATGAAATTAAAGATCAAGAAATTTCAAATTGACGTAAGCATAGCACAGTTGGCCGATTATTTCCGGCTTATGCTAATCTACAGTTGGATGAGTGTGCTAGGACCTCCTTTGTTGCGATGACCTGAAACAATGAGCCGGTTTATAAACACGGGTACGGTCAGCGTTTCACACGCTGGACACAGAAGGGGTAACTGAAATCATTTTACTGCCCAGAGTTCTCACACATATTGAAATCTATTGCGGGGGTGGCAGAAACATAATTCAACTAGCTGCCAAAAACAGGCAGGCAGCCTTTAGGAAAGAGAGATTACGAAAAAAAAAACCACAGGGGGGACACTTCAGCTTCATCTTTGCGATATGTCCTTTAACGGCTCCTTTCCACGGTTCTTCTTACGAATCATAATAGTTCGCGCGCATGCATTTTGCATTCCTTATTTTGTAGCGAGAGCTACACTACGCAGCCACTTGACCTCTTCGCGGTGATAGCACTTTCGTCATGGTCACAACTTGACCTTGGTTACATTGAAGAAGAAAAAGTCGTGGGAGGCGATAGCTGGCAGCTGACATGGCCGAGCACTAACTGGACGTAAGGCTTCCTGGTATAACTTTTGGCAGGAGCTGCCAACCCGGGCCTTTCCTTTCATATGGGAGGTTGATAAGCATACAGCCTGCCAAAGCCCTTGAATTAAATTTATACCTAGGCCGCGCACGCACGTTCATACGACTCAGTTACAGCAGGGCTTTATAAGTTGGCTGGTAGATTGCGCTATCGCGTCATCGCGAAAGTGGGAGTGAAAACAGAGAAAACGAGGTACCGTAGTGGAGGGCCACGGACCACCGCGCAGTCGAGGCTTTCGCCTCATCGCACTTTAGTGGTCAAAAGTGCCCCTATGGCATAAACAAAGCTGAAATCATACAGTTAACTAAGACTGGTAAAAGCAATTGTTTTACTTTCAAGCCGAACTTAAGCGCAGCCATGCAAATAGCTCTCGCGTGACTCCGGGTTTAACGACAACCTAAACCACAGCTAATTTTTGTACTTCTATTATCTCACATATAATATTTAGCGAGCAATTGTAAGATACACAGTTATGTGTAAGAACACCCAAAACTATAGATAATAATCCAAGCTGTAGAAACCTACATGCGCTCCTCAGAAGTAGCATATATGACGCGGAACGCCAGAGTCCTGGAAGTATCGATTCACCTCACGGGTGTACCGAAGTGAAGTGAGAAGCACTAAATAGCAGCCTTGCCAAATTAGTTGATTTAACGTAGTCACGTGACGTCTTCAAATCCCACGACGAATGAGGGCTCGGCCATGTACCTGCCAACCACTGGCTGCTAGAGCCATGCTCGGGATTTGTAAGTCACACCGCCTACGCCTCATTTGATTGGGAACGGGACCTCTAACTCTCGCATTAAATACAAAGAAAAATACGAAATTAGGAATAAGAGTCATAAATATTTAGTGAAATGAAAAACACAGGATTCTCCCTGAGGTGGGCGATTTCATTGTATTTATTTATTTATTTATTTATTTATTTATTTATTTATTTATTTATTTATTTATTTATTTATTTATTTATTTATTTATTTATTTATTTGTTTATTTATTTATTTATTTATTTATTTATTTATTCAGGTTACCCCTAAAGGCCCTCCAAAGGAGGGTATTACTGTTATTTTGTGCTGAGCTTCGTGGAATGAAGAGACGGTAAATGATAGCATTTGAGAAGGTAAAATGAAGCGAACATCAGAATGAGAAAGAAAAGAACTGATACTTATGAGCAAATTTTATCAAGCAGAAGATGCTATTTAGCCAAAGTCATCAAACAAAGAATCAGAATCATCGACAAAGCAGACAATGTAGGAGCAGAAAGAGAATCTAGCAGTTTGGTCCCGGATCTCTGACGCTGACCATTTTAAGCGCTGCTTCAGCCGGCTGTATATATCTGCCCTTTAATGCAGTTCTTCTGAACGCTTTTGAAAGGCATTGTCGAACACTTGTGCGGTCCCCTACCTACGTCCATACAGAACGAGGGGCTAGCTTGTATACATTTCCGTGCAGTACACCTCGATCTTCAATAAGTGTGCTTATTTCAAAAAAGGGGCTCATTTTATCTTCAATAAAGTTAGGTCTCCTAGATGTCGCTTAAGTGGGAGAACGGCAAATGCCTAACCTTCCTCTCCCATTATTTGTCTCCTATCCTTTGCCTATCCATTGTTCGCCTCTTATCGTCATGATGTGTCATGCCTAGTGATTGTAGTCATTATCACTCATAGGTAAGCATACTTACTCATCTCTAGTCAGTTGCAGCCATTATGAGTCGTCGTTTGATATACTGGTCGTTCTGCAGTCATGGTGAGTGACACCTAGTCATTGTAGTCATTACGACTCATAGCTAAGCATGTTTACTCATTTCCAGTCAGTTGCGGTGATTACAAATTGTCGTTTGACATACTGGTCGTTCCGTAGCCATATTTAGTCATTGAGTCAAAACCTAGAGCCGACACAAGGCGGAATTTATTTATCACTGCACGCAAATATTCTCAACCGTATAATTAATTTCTCATAACATTAAACTAAGTATAAGGTACCATTTTCGTATGCCATCGAACATATCAATCCTGTACCATTCCTGTAGATTAGAAAAATATTGTAGCGTAGGCCACCTTCACTCTAGCAATGTGCGCTCTCAGGGCTTATCCTTCGTCGCATTCAATTTCACCACCGCCACTGCCAGTTCTTCCTCCTTGGCATTTTGTACAGCTGAGTAACATCAAGCCAAAGGATTTAGGACGACCATAAACACAGGAATCGGCTTAGTCACTTCGAGACCAAACTATTGAACACGGCGCCCGCTTACCACAGGGTTCCAACGTAATTTACGTCGACACAAGCTTCCGGGTCGGCGAAGTGACAATTGCAGTTTACTGCCATTGCAAGTCTGCACCGAACAATACATCAACATTTCAATTACCGGAACAATAGATCTTATTTTTGCGCAGAGCGGCTTGCTGCGCAAAATGTGCTTAGCTCGATAACTGCCATTCCGACGCTTCCCACGACCTGTGCTGTCATACGCACTGATGCCCTCCAGCTGACAAAGCTACTTATACGCGTCAGTACCAGAACAGTAATCTGCCAAAACATACACAGTCAAACAGCACGCACACCGCAGCAACTTCGTATTGAATTAATTCCGCGTGACCTTCTAAGTTCTCAAAGCCATGCGTATTTTGCCACCCGCCTTTCCACCTCAACCTCGTCGTCGCCAAACCTCCTAAAATTGAATAATGCTACCCTCCTTTTAACATGAAAGAAGCACCTTCAACGCTGTATATGTGCTCTCATACCTACGCATACGGTAAGCCTCCCCCGCGATCTACCCCATGCTGAAGAGGTGGCGCTTCGAAGGATTCGAGTTGGGGTGGTCCTAACACCTGCAGTTACTCGAAAGTGGTCTCAGTTCCCTACCCGGGGTGCCCGGTGGCAAGTCCCGAGATAGAGAAGCCAATATTCACCACCTGCTGCGGAAATGTCCAGCGCTGAAGCCGACGGGGATCCGGCACCTGGTGGTAGCTGGCCTCTCCCCCCAAAATCCATCGTCATATGCAGCTTGGACGCAGGTACCGCGTCATCGTTCAATCTTAGACTTCATTACATCAGCCAACCTTTTTTCATTTATTTTACTCTACCTTTCATCGTTCACAAGATTCCTTTTATGCCTTTTATGCCCCGAGGCAATAAACATCGCAAAAAGAAAATTAGCTGTGTGGCTTCCATTCCTTACAGTTTTCCGGCGCGTGGACAGTAGCGTTGGCAAGATAACACAGTTCAGGGTTGATAAGCCGCTTGTGCACGCACAGCCTCCCCGTCTCCTGAAATAAAGAAAGAAAGAAAGAAAGAAAGAAAGAAAGAAAGAAAGAAAGAAAGAAAGAAAGAAAGAAAGAAAGAAAGAAAGAAAGAAAGAAAGAAAGAAAGAAAGAAAGAAAGAAAGAAAGAAAGAAAGAAAGAAAGAAAGAAAGAAAGAAAAAGAACGGGCCTGACGATATATAGCTACTCAGCGACCTCCTTTGTCCTGACAAGCTAATGTCAAATATCGCAATGTTGGATACAGTCCCAATGAATATTGGCTACGCTAGGTGTAAATTTCACCCCGTCAAGCTAGCAAAAAATGGATCTTTGTTAAGTAATCAGTAGTCAACAATCAACAAGTTAGCCGAACCTAAGGGTGAAGTAATATACCAGATGAGAGCACTGCGTCATTACTGGCTTCAGTGTTTTAAATTCCTTATTGCCCATCTCATGCAATTATGGGATACTGTCAAAAAAGCGCGGGAGTAGGAACTGGCCAAGAAAAAAAATACTTAGCAAGAGAAATCAGAAAACTAGGGATGCACAAATGCTCTGCCTTGTAGCATTGCTTCACTCACTTGACATTTATATAAGTCAAAATATAATCGTTCTCTAAAACCTGGACAATTTAATAACCAAACGCTGTGACTGTGAGCTAAGGATCCAAACGGTGCTAAAAGGAAAAAGAAAGCAAAAATGTGTGTCCATCAGGATTTGCGCACACGTTGAAGCACAGAGGGTAAAGCAACTTCCAATAAAAACCGAGAATTATCTTTCCAAAAAGGGCCAACGCGGTCATTGCAATGATCAGAAACATTGAGCAAAGCACTTACCGCCCACTGCGCAGCATCAGTAAACGAATGCAGATCGCCCCTGAGGGCATAAGAGGGCGCCACCTTTCTGCCCACTGCAAGCTGACATTCCGTGTAGAGGCAATCTGCACGTGAACGGGGGGAGTGGGAGATGCGCATAAAAATAGCGGTGCGCTATGGTGTCTTTACTGCGCCAGCGGCAAACGCGGAAGCTTTCTCACAGCTGACAGTAGCTACTTTTTTCGAGTAATTATATGTGAAAAATCGAGAATTATTGAGTCGACTTCTTCTGCACAAAAACTAAGCAAAATTCATAGAGTCTACTATTGTACACTCGCCTAGAGTAAAAATCTCAGCATAGCTCGTGAAACGATCCTGAACTGAACCTCCTTAGGCAGGTTGGTTCTCGAGAGCTCAAAGAAGGTACGACCAAGAAAAATGTCAAACCAAAGGAGCATCAAGAAGCGAAAAGGGAATAACGTCAAAACCAAGTCTAAAAAGGGTATAAATAAATGCCGAATATAACAACGAGAAATTGAGAAGCCCTAGTAACAAAACAGTACTTAACGAAACTTCTCAAAAAGGCGGATCCCTGTTTGCGCCTTAACTCAACAGTAGGCTGGTAAGAGAGTTAACTGCTGAGCTAGATGGTTGACATAATAAAAAGGCATTCAACGCAGACACACACAAGAAGAGGGCATCGCGGGCGTTTGTTCCAACTGTTTAATAAGGTAAAAGCAGCTGACATATATAACCTTCTAGGCTAAAGCACACGCGTACAAGGCATCAGGAAAACAGTCCCAGTCTTAACAAAGCAGGCGTGACAGAAATGTTTGCTCAGCCTAACAAAGAAAAACCGACGTGTGACTGACACAGTTCGAACCGGCGTTTTTCATATAAAAGGCATGTAGTGTTTCACGAGCCGTCTGATGTCTGCATCTAAGCAAACGCCTCATGTCGCGGAACCATGGTACACAATTGGTGCAAGCCCTACAGTGCAGAACAAGTAGCTCAATCTCGTTTTCAATGTATTTTGCATGTTCCTTAAGTCGGTCATTCCCGCAATGTCCCATCAGTCCAATACAAAAATCCTATATTTCATTTTCATTACAGCTTTCAAATTTTCATTTTCTTTGCAGCAGTTATTTTACAGTTATGTTGCAGCCTCTAAAGCGGTGTTTTGAAGAAACAAACTTGCAGCAGGAGTTTCAAGTAGGTGATGTGAGCAGGTCTTTATATGAGGTTAGTATGAAAATTAGTGTGATCAGTTCAGGCTTGTGCTTTAAACGGAGACTTTTTTTCTATGCTTCTTCATCTGATGTTATAAGTTAGCGAGAAAATAACGACAACTGCCTTATAGACCGTTTTTGCAGCGAGCGGGGAAACTGCCTCGCAACGTGAAGCGTGCAGTGGCACTCATTTCTGATATGCTGGTACGCGGTGGTAGTAGCGGCGGTGCCAGGGCATGCTACACACAAAGAGCATGCGCTACGCGGTCTTTTGCACTTAAATAGTCTTCAATAGCCGAAAAGCATCTAAGCTGCTCAACTGATACGACAATAGCTGCCAGGCGGTGTGCAATCTTGATTCCGGGCAAGCCATCCGACACGGATAACCTCCGACCCATATCGCTCACATCTTGCGTGGACAAAGTGTTGGAGCACGTCCTGCTCAACAGGTGGCAAGAATACCTCGAGAAAGAAGATCCCTACTCGGAAACGATCATTGGCTTCAGGCAGCATCTAAGTACCCAAGACGCCATGATACAACTAAAGCACCAGATCATCGACGGCAACACCGGCGACAACAAAGCAGTACTCGACCTGCAGAGCACCTTCGACAAGGTGAAGCACTCGGCGATCCTATCCCAAGTCTCGAAACTCAACATGGGAGAGAGATCATACAATTACATCAAAGACTTCCTCACGGACAGAACGGTCGAGCTCAGAGCGAGGGACCTCCAAGCACAGGAGAAGAAGCTGGGAAGCACAGGCACACCTCAGGGATCGGTCATCTCGCCGGTGCTCGTGATGATAGGAGTGGCCGAAAGGCTCAGGAACATCAAGGAAGTCCGACATACGATATACGCGGCCATAACGCTGTGGGTGGAAGGGGGCAGCGATGCCCACATCGAATCCACCCTACAGGCGGCCGTTGATGCGATCGAAGACCAACTCGACGGAACGGGGCTCAGATGCTCGCCGAGCAAGTCGGAGCTCCTCGTCTACTCACCCGTCAAGTACCGTAAACCCAAGAGCAGCCCGAGAGAGCACGAGGCAATCAAAGTCAAGACCAGAGAGGGAAATGCGATCCGAAGAGTCAACAAGATCAGTGTGTTGGGAATGACGATCGAGACGCACGGCAGAAACGGCGAGACCGTCACCCGGCTCACTGCGAAAGCGGCGAACACCCCGAGACTACTCAACACGAACAAGAAAGTGGAATGAGGGAAGAGAGCCTGATCAGACTGATTCACTCGTTCGTCATATGTCACGTAGCGCACGTGGCGCCCTACCACAAGTGGAAGAAGAGCGAGGGAAACAAGATAGATGTACTCATCCGCAGAGCCTACAAGACGGCACTGGGACTGTTCGAACCAGCGAGCACCAAACACCTCCTGCAGCTGGGGGTGCACAACACGCTGGAGGAGATAGCGGAGGCACAACGCGCCGCACAACTTGAAAGACTGTCTACGACCAAGGCCGGCCGGAAACTCCTGGACAACCTGGGAATTAGATATCAAGGCAGGGAGCAGACGCAGCTTCCCATCCCCGATGAGATCAGGCGCATCATCAGAGTGGACTCGGTACCGAAGAACATGCAACCGGAGTATAACAAAGGGAGAGCAGCGAGAGCCAAGGCGCTGATAGACCAGCACGCGGCCGACACACACGCACGCTACGTTGACGAGGCTAAGTACGCCAAGATACACGGCTTCACGACGGTCGTCATCGACGTGACCGGCACCGTTCGCACGACAGCCAGCACGAGATGCACCAAGGCAGAGCAAGCGGAGGAGGTGGCCATCGCCCTGGCCATCGCCCTGGCCATCGCCGACCGCGACTGCCACACAGTGCTCTGCGACTCGAGGCAGGCGGTGAGAAATTACGCCAAAGGCAGGATAGCGAAGGAAGCGGTGGGCATACTGCAGGCAACCAAGAACGACGATGGCAGCAAAGAAGTGAGAATCAAGTGGTTCCCGGCGCACGCGGGCGAGGCGTCAGACCACAACGCCAACCACAACGAGACGGCACACGCCGAGGCGCGCGCGCTAAGGACCGCGCCTCGGTCGACTGGCCGCTGTGGTTCAGCACCAAGGACCGAATGACCGACTACAACGAAATAACCAAGGCGATCCGCCTAGCTCGCAGAACTCTTCCACCCCCTTGCTCGGGGCTCAGTCGAGAGAAATCCATTTTATTCAGACAGCTACAGACGGGCTCACTCCCCAGCCCGTCGCTGATACACAGAATGTATCCCGAGACGCATCCGACAGACAAATGCATAGTCTGCCGAACGGAGACGGCCGGCTTCGCACACATTCTGTGGAATTGCAACAAGTACCAGGACGAAGCTGTCTGGGAGGATCCCGCCGCGACTGGAAGCAGCCGCAGGGAGCGACAATCAAAAGGAACAACTCTGGGCCGTCCAGCAGGTCATCAAGGCGCTGGCCCGGCAGGGAACCAGCGATCCGGCAACGGCGAGCGGGGACCCAGGCCGCGCGTAGGCCCTGTCCGGAGCGCGCGCGCGCGCGCGAGCACGCGTTCTACTGCAGGCCCCAAATAAACGTTTTAACAGTCCATAATGTAGGCTATTTTACATACCCCACCCCTGCCCGTTCTTTCTTTCGCCACCTTCTTTCCTTCCCCTATACCTCCTCCGTGTTTGTCTCATTTAATTCCACAGGCCTCAGCTCGGGTGCTAACAAGTGCTGTGGCTTGCAAAACTTATTTACTTTTCGGTTTATTTTCACAAGAGAGTAACATACGAAGACATATAAGTAACAGAGGATAAAAATCTTTAAATCGGTGGTGTGTGTGTGCGTATCACTGTAAAAGGTTCCAGTTGCATCTCTTTCAATCGAATAAGGACGAGTTGCCTCTGAAATTCAAGGAGCGAATACCTGTGCAACAAGTGGATGATAATATTTCAGGCAGAAATTTATGATATGCTGTCTGTCGAAGAAAGACTGTTTCGGCGTAGTCGCCTGAACTTTTTAAAGGCATAAAAGAGCTTGCATGTTCCTCTTGAAGACAACAAAGTCTAATGAGACGATTGTCAACCCATTATTCAGTGAAAAAGCGCTACAATATATTTTGTTTTTTGTTTTTTTTAAACACGCATCCTGCAAAGTATTGCTCCCGATAATAAATGTAAATGGGATCATGAGAACAACAGCCATTCCATAGAAAATCAATTTTATTTTACAAGTGGGCTCTAAACTAATGCTTCATAAAAACTACTGTCATTGTGCTTATTATGAGACATTATCTCGTAAGGATCGGTTGTCCGTTTTCTATTTCATCTGCACGGACGTCAGCATATCATCAGCGTCAGATTTATGCAGCTATCGGCCATTCACAGTCATTCTAGAATAGCTGGTCCCGCCGTCAACGACAACCATCGCCAGTCGCGGCCCGCACGAACAAACCGGTGGCTAAGACAAATGCTTAAACCCGATCGCTTAAAGAGCCGATGCTACGGATGCTTGAACACCATTGCTTTGTTAACCAACAACAGAGACCTAGGCGAAACTAAATTGATCTGAAATGTATAATGAATCGTTACGTAAAGAACCTCGGTAGAGTTGTGAGAACTCCACGCTGCAGCCTCTCGAGCAGTTAGAGTATATGCATGATGGATGGACCCAACAAGTGTAGCGCTATTACCATTTCTCCTAAAGATCTCATGAAACTGCTTAATTCGATTGCAGTCACTGTTCAAGCTCTTACAATAGCCCGTCACCAAACATTCAAGGGTACAAAGTAGATAGAAAGTGGCCTGCATTGCTCGTTTCACAGCCCTCACTGCCAGTGGTTGGCCATCGCTTTTCTGTTTCACATAAAACTTCCACACAAATTGTAATCAGGCTTGAAGTCCTCAGCCAAACTAATCAAGCACATAATTTCCAGTCATTTCTTAACGAATGTCTTCACTGAATAATAATAATAATAATTTGTTTACAGAAAGGGGAAGGCGCAGTATCTGTTACACCTCTTCCTGTGGACACCTGTAACGCACCGTAAGTGAAGGGAGGAAGGTGGGAGTGAAAGTTGAAAGAGGGAAAGAGGAGCCATAGTGGAGGGCTGCGGAGTAATTTCGACCACCTGGGGATCTTTAACGTGCGCTGATATCGCACAGCACACGGACGCCTCTTCGTTTCGCCTCCATCGAAGCGCAGCCGCCGTGGTCGGGATCGAACCCGGGTACTCCGGCACAGTAGTTGAGCGTCTTACCACTGCACCGCGCCGGCGGGTTGAAAAGTTTTTTTTTTTTTTTCCTTCCAGACAGGTACTTTTAGGACGCGAGAAGTTCATTGCAAAATCTGCAAAATGACAATATGCACTAATGGCCTCCTTTTCAGTGGACACGACCGCACATAGCAGCATGGCGGCTGCTCTCAACTTAGCTGATCGATGCCGCCACGTACACAAAATGGGGGTGACCGCGATTAAACGGTCTATATGCCCTTCCTGAGAAAACAAGAGAAATCTTATATCAATGTTTCAGGACCATTCAGTGGAAATGATTTTCTTGAGCCTATAATTCGTGGATTATCAAGAAAATAGGGGAAACGTTGTCAATGTTTTAAACCTCATAGAGCAATATATGCTACAAGAATAGAAGTCATAGATAACCAAAAAATATTCTTTGTATATTTTGCTGTTTTGTTCTTATCGCTAAAGAAAGCTGTTTGCGTGGGCAGCAGCCTACTTAAACGAATTTTCTTTTATTTTTCATTGTTTTTCATTCATAAATTTCAGATGCGGTAAAGCAGCGACCTCCGCTGATTTATTGATATTGCTTTGATTGTTATTCTATTTCGTCATTGAAAAACAGGTGGTCAGAGAATTTCACGAGGTATCAACCAGCCAACTTTTTTCGAGCCATTGGGAGTGGCATGTTTTATCCAATTTTGTATTCATTTACGCTGCACCTTATTTTCAAAGTCCGAAGGCAGCAAGCGTATAGTTAAAAAAACATGCCCTAAAGACTGTTCGCCGGTATGTTAAGCTCTTTGTTTTTGTAAGCCCCACAGTTTTTAAGGTGTCGGTATGTCGATATAGCTAACACTGCACCAATTAAAACAAATAAACTACCTGCTTTTCCACGCCCCCTCTAACCCCAGTTTCTTTAGTCATAAATAAGTTACGGGCAAATTTGATTTTGTGCTCTGGGCTACGATAAGTCCACTACAGCTGTGGGCGTTTCGAAGATAAACAAAAAGTTTTTCACATCCTTATAACTTATAAGGGTGTTTTATAAGTCAATTGTTTCATCATGTATTCCATTTAAGCATGCGGTGAGCAGGGAAGTGCTGCAACTTTCGCACGTATGTTACGATTGCTTACTCTGCAGCCGGCTGCACCGAGATATATTATGCACACTAATCTCTCTCTGGCTAACAACTGCGCGTTTTCTGTTTTCTTAATCGTTTTATTCATCTCGGCTGAATTTTAATCATCAACCCTTTTTTAATCAAATTCAATACTTGTTGGAAGTACAAGAAAAATGAAACATTCAGCATGAAATCTTAGCCCAATGCACCTCTACTGGCAAAGACAGAGAGAGAAATTAATTGAAAGCGAAACAGCAGCTTACGGCAAGCCGGTTTGCCAGAAATAGGCCTTATCTGTGATGCAAAATATCTTGAGCTGATGAAGGAATTACATGGAACTAAGCTAAACTTGTTACTCTCGTTAAGCTAAGTACATCCAGTTATCACAACCTAATTTCTTTTCTGTTCCAAAATATAACTGTGATTTCGGCATACCTATATTCTTTTAACTTTAGCGTAAACTGTTGAACTCAATACGTGGCTTTAGCGAAGAATTTCGCATAAATATAACGTGTCAAATTACATAGCTTAAAGACAAAATTGTCGAATACAAGTACCATGCTTCTCCATTCTTGGAGTCCCGCACCGTATGATGCTGACGAAAGCTTTTAATACAGGTACCTTCCCCTTATGAGCCTGATGAAAGCTTTGAATATTATTTTGAATATTTGAATTTTATACATTTCAGCAGTATTTTAATCACCAACCATTTTCCTAACAAGTATGAAGATTTGTTAGAAGTACAAGGAAAATGAAGCCTTTAATATGAAATCTTAACACATTGCACAATACTTCTACTGAAAAAGTCAGTAGAATCTGTGCATGTGTTCCCGTTTAAGGACCGCGCGTTATGCGTCTGCACATATCAATAGTCAGTCGCTTTCACGACACTCACTGCGAACTCGTCTCATTGTCAATTCACTCTGTAACGTACAACTGTACCCTGAGGGTATTATAAATAAATAAATAAATAAATAAATAAATAAATAAATAAATAAATAAATAAATAAATAAATAAATAAATAAATAAAAGGACCGAGCGATTGCCGAGAGGCGGGCCTACTTGAGGTGCTTCGTTACTTTTCAGCTTTGAATTTTTATCCTAGGCCTTTTGTATGAGCCGCTCGATATACTTTCTTTGTCACGAAAAGAGTCCCGCGCATAGAAAAGCTGAGAGAGCTTCACGGAGGAAAAAGACAAAAAAAAAAAGTTGCACCCGCTTTGGGTCATATAAATTTCAGATTGTCACTAGCATGCGAACATTCTCCGCCGCCAAGAACACACTACACGCAAGCTAAGCATGCTTCCAAACGAGCGCTCCGCAGCACGTCGGCGACATTTATTAAAATGAGGAACGAACGATGAACACGCAACCCATGTGCCTTCCCCGCTTCAACCACTCGCCAGTCTCCTGTAGCGCAAAGACAGCTGCCGGTGCCTGACAATGTGCAGCGCGCGCATTGCGCTTCCGAAATTTCTTATCGTATAGACAACCTGCGCAGGCTACTACTCTCCTCTACCGAAAAAATGCAAATCAGCCAACGCTTTAGCGAGGTAGGTGGTTCTGAATTGAAGTACACAGTATGGAAATGGCGCCCAGAATATTCGCTGTGACACCAAGGAGAGATGCAGTGCTTAGGGGGCTCGACTGTCCCAATTCGGTCAGTTATTCATTATATCCTCATCCTCTGCAACAACGACGAACCAAAGCAGCACCTTTGCAATACGGGTTCCATCTCTCACCTGTCGGAAAAACAACGAAGCAGGAGTTCCTGCGCTGGAAAGTTTTTAGTTTTTAGATGGCTGCGAGATGGCATCACACATGCCACTGCGCTGGCTGCGCTAGCTTCCGGACTCCTGCGTACGTATGCGCTTCCGCCCTACTGAAAATATTTCTGTGGCATGTATGTACGCTACTATGCCGTAGCGTTCCGCAAAGTACGTGGGCAGCGGGTACGCAGCGCTCTCTACGCAGTACTAAAACTCTCTATTCTTAGTGTGCTTCACATTTTCAAGCCCAGTCTTGGAAGTGAAAAGCGCTGCCTTTCATGGGCCCCTGAACGCAAGTTTGAAAATGTTCATTGAATAAATGTCACCAGCACGCAGTTTTCCGTCTTTTTAGAGCGCAGCTCTTAGGCGCCCGTTCCTGCTTTTCGCGTCGGCGTCGGACTCGTCGGCGGCGTCGTCGGCGGTGCAGTCGTCGTTGTCCACCTCGTAACCTAATCGTAACCAGCTCCGGCCCCCTTTCAGCCCCCCAGCTCAGCACCCATCTTCCTCCTTGGCGGCGAGCGCGCGTGTTATATGATTGCTGCGCGCGCTCCAGCCACCCCCTTTCACCGCTGTGTATACCACCCCCCTCTCATTCTGCGTGGCGGCGAGGGTGTTCTCAGGTTGCCGAAGCGCCGGCCCGCTATCAGCGGTTCACGGTGCGTGCACCCGGAGACGAAACGCAGAGCCACGTTCTCTTCCCTCGCTCGCAGCGTCAGCGGTATCAGTCAGTCGCTGCTAGTCGCTGCTAACTGTTCGCAAATGTTCCTGGAGACCCACGCGCTGCTTCCCGCAACGTCCCGATAACTTAATTGCTCTCTGGATTTCTCCAACCATAAAGCTTCCTTCATGACAGTCAAGAACTGTTGAGTGCTTCTTCAAGGAATACGTGTGAAAAATAAAAAGTTGTCAGTAATTGTACATACATATCTCGAAATCTTTGCCTCAACCTATCGAAAAGGTGAAACAGATGATGAGCTGTAACGTAATCGTCGGCAATTCTTTTCCCCACCAAGTTTGTCAAAACAAATGCGACTAGATTGGTCAAGAACTAGCAGTCTCACGCAGTAATCGCTAAGATGTTTGAAACATTTCCTGCAGCTTTAGGCGCGCTTTCTTTTTTGCTATTTTTAACACATGCTGGTCGAGATCAGTGCGCACTATTAGCTTCAAGAGTGCAGAGTTGTTCTCTTTTCGTACATCGGAAGGAATTCGCTATCTGACAAGTTGGCGTATAAACCCAAGCGGGCGGCATGCTGAAAGACGTCACTTGGTTACCACCGCGTGGCAATAAAGAAATGGGCGTCAAAACGAGCGGAGCCACTATAACTAAATAGTTTCAGTATAAGCATGTCCTGGCATTCACTGATATTACTTGTCTGTTATACTAAGAGCAGCGGCTGCTCCTTCCAAATCACAACTAAGCACCTAAGACAAAAATACAATGTACAATGTAAATAATACCTGCCATGTATTTTATAAGGTTACGAAGTGAAGTGCAATAAGCCGCATAGATTAGCAAGGTTTCGAAGTCGGCCTGTGAAAGCGGCGAAACCTGCGTCACGATGTTTTGACCTTTGCAGGAAGCTAGGAAAGGTTTACTAGCGTTGTCCACTCAGCCGGCATAAAGTCCCGACACGCTGGAGTGGCCGAAGAATTAGCCATCGCACTTGCCTTATCTGATCCCGATTGCGGGATCGTTGTCAGCGACTCGCGCACGGCAATAAATAATTACGCCCAGGGGAGAATATCTGTGGAAGCCTGCCGAATAATCAAGGACTTGACAATCTCACAGGACAACAAGGTCGAGATAGTTTGGTTCCCGGCACATATGGGGAACGTCTCTCCGCATATCACCAACCTCAACGAAATCGCTCACTCCGTAGCACGAGGTCTCGCTTACCATGCCGGAGAGAGTCATGGCGAAGACGAGGGGAGGAAGGGGATGACAAGCTTTAATGACTTAATCAAAGCCTTCTACCTGGCCCGCCGGACCTTCTCTCCTCCCAGCAGCAAACTATAGCAGAGCTCAGGCAGTCGCGTGGAGGCAATTACAAACAAATACATACCCGAACCCGTAACTGTACAACAATATTTACCCGCAAAAATATATGACACCAACACGTGCAAGGTCTGCAAGACAAACATGACAACACTTAAGCACGTACTCTGGGAGTGCAAAGCACAATTGAAAGTCGGTTTTTTCAGTAGGGATTATCTGTATAATTCGTAAGTGATCGTCATAGAAGCTCTTATATTATTGCACATTTAATTCCTTAAATAAAATAGGCAAGATCTGCAAAAATTTCAGTGCGATTCATTAAGAATTTACTCCTGAACCTAGTCCCAACTTCTCTCCCTTCAGCTGCCTACCATCTCTTGAATAAATTTGGTCATTTGGCTTGACATCGCTTGTATCACCTCGTAACTTTGCAGAGCGGGGATTTTCTATGCAGCTATTCTGATGACCAGGTACGCACAAGATGATCGTAACACCTGATTTACTCCTTGTTTCAGGGAAGCCCATGATAAATTTGGCGAAAGCATTTCCAGGTCACATGAAACAAAATCCAGTGCGCGATAGTTGTCCGCGGGATCTGTGCATGGGATCTGTGCGTCGGATCTGTGCATCGGATCTGTGCGCTGACGTGTTGCTTGCTAATAACGGATGTATGAGGAGGGAAATGAGAAATAATAACAATTGAGGGTGATTAGTAATGAATAAAAGGTATACGATAGATATCGACAGAGTTAATGAATGACGATAACGACTAAATATGGTCATAAAATGACTAAGGAACGAGCAGTATGTCCAACGATAACTTGTAATGGCCGCAACTGACTGGAAATTAGTAAATATTCTTAGCCATGAGCGGTAATTACTACAATGACTAGGCATGACTAAGCATGATTGCGGAACGCCCAGTATATCAAAAGACAAATTGTATTGGCCGCAACTGACTGGAAATGAGTAAATACGCTTGCCTATGAGTGGTATTGACTACAGTGACTATGCATCACTCATCATGACGATAAGAGGCAAACGGTGAGAGGCAGATGATAGGAAAAGAAGGGTAGGCTTTCGCCGTTCTCCTCTTGAGAGACATCTAAAAGACCATCTATTTTTTTTTTTTTTTCACACAGGGTTTTCGATATACGAAGAACTCACCCACATGAAAATAATGCCAGTATTGGCGGACCCCTGCAGGTTCGATAATGTTACCTAGTAATATTTGTAACCCATTTTTTATGAATAACTTCATTATCTATTGCGGTTTCGTACCTGGGTACATTAGATATTGAACACAGGTTGCTAGTTACTAGTCTTACCAGCTTTTCCAATTATAAAAACACGAATACTTCTTTTGACGCAACGTGTCCAAAACTTGCTCAGTCATAGAGACAAGAGCGATTCCGTGCTAGAAGTTGCTAAAACTGCTTTCAATATAACTAACAAAAACGTGTGCAAATTACTCGTAGCAACCAGCGCCTATATTAGACAATTAAAAATTGTAGATCAAAACGTTAGTGATGTTATTAGTTCACAACTTTCATTTCTTAAGTGTAAAAACCTAAAAAAAAAAGCAATTTTAAACATCAGTGGCGGGCTTTTCTGTAGCAGTTGTATTTCGTAGCGACTATTTCAGATGAATCAGATAGGTCAGATTTCATACTGCCACTTAGCCACCTTCCAGCTTTCATCGCCATGAACACTACCTTTTAACTGTTTCTTAACCCAATTTATCAATTAACAGGCTACAGGATTCAATAAAAAGTTGTTGGACAGTATGTTTTTGCGTACAACGTCATGCTTGCTGAAGTGAAATGTATCAGTTATTGTACAATCCACTCCCGCCAGCAGAGCGACATTTTTAGAGGCGAAATAAATTATTACCTAAGTCATGATTTCAGACTGTTAGCCATCTGGAGAAGAGCGCAATGCAAGGTTTCGTCGTTTCCATAACGCTGTTACTATAAATTTCGGCGCTCGAGCGACCACCTCGTAGGAAATAACACAATACTGGTCTTTTTCAAACCAGCACTGCGGACAAACACCAGTCTCTCTCTAAGGGGAAATAAAGTGGTCAGTAAATCAGCAGCGCCGCCTCAGATGAGAACGAGAATATAGTGGGCCATAAATAAGAATATACACGAGCAGCACCCATAAACACAATAATGCAAAGAGCTAGACCCAACTTATTCGGTGGCATTGCAGTGGAAATGATGCAACTAGAGGGCAGGACAGATGTGCGGACAGTTTGTTTCTACCAAAAAACATCAAAAATAAAATTCTTACAGACATGTCCGAAACCAGATGTCGACAAATTTAGGTAGCCAAAACTGCCTGAAGAGTAAGGAAGTTGCTCGAAACAGACTATTTGTTAGATACATAGAGTCGCGCCTATACTCGAGGAATTACGATCAGCAAAACGCGACTGTGCCCTGTTAGGAAAAGTTAAGCTTGCGACATACATATTCCTCTCTACTCTATCTAGCATATTTTAAAACTTCGCGCATGATCTGTAATATTTTTAGCCTACTTTTTTTAAGGAGCTGAAGTTGGCATGGAGCATTCAATCAACTCTGTTCTTTTTTCACTACAGAGAACTAAAATAGCTTTCTCTCCTTTCATATTTTGAAAGAGGAAATGGGCAGACTGGCGACAAAAAGAAACAGGCTACAAAATTTATGATAACAAAAGAAGCTATACAGTCGTCGAATTTCACAACGTTTCCGCGCAATATCGACCCCCTCTCCCCCCCCGCCTCCCAGGCTGTTGTAGTCATTTCATCACCTTAAGATTTTGGGACATTTCTTTTCCCATAGCGTCGCTCTGTATACTCGCTGCAATTGTGAAATGCAGAAAGCAGTTAGGCATGCCATTTTTCTGAACTTAATGAACATATTGGAATTGCGAAAGACACGGGAATAAAAGAAAAAGAAATCAGTACGAAAGGCCAGGTAAGAAATTACGTATGCGTGTCAAGCACGCGAAAAACCGCACAAGTGTGGCGAGGCATAAGAGTAGAGCCAGCGCGTTGAAATAACATATAAACATAACATATAGGCTACCACAGAGGTTACCTGCAATCTACCTGTGGACACTGTATATTAATAACCTAACCTCTTTATTTCTGATTAGATGTGACGGTGCACTGATGCACTTGTCACAGACTTGGTCCCTAAAATGGTAGGCTGCCCCAACCTCTCTTTCCAGCCTGCTCTCTCTTTTTGCGATTACTGAGATACTCTCGAAAGCAGGAACACAGTCTTCAAGATGTCTGCACTAACAAGAGATCTTCTTCTGTTCGCTTGCACGATCGTTCACGCATCTGCCAGTTTGTCTGCCAGGCCACTGAGATCCATTGCTATACCGTGGATGTAGTTACTCCCTGCTAAAAGCATGACGTGTACCAGGAAAGTAGTGACGAGACGTAAAACAAAGCAGTAACTGAGATGCCACTTGAAAGGCCGTTGTACGTGTCGTCAGAGTGAAGAAAGGGGGCAGTAACACAGCGACCGCTAACGGGAAGAGAAGGCTTGATCTGAAGATTAAAGCAAGAAATAAGAACCAGCACTCCTGTGGCAAATAATCTTTGCCTTCTTTAATGTCAGCAGAGCAGGACGAGGGCAAACAGGAAGTCATCTCAAGACGACTTGCTCGGTGTGTCGCTCGGGTTATCTTCGTTCATTGCTTTTCAGAGGGTGGGTGCAACGCAGGACAACCGTAAAAGGTGGAGCGCACGCTTATGAAGCTCAACAATCTTTTTGATGTCGCAGGAACAAAAATCAAAAGGCTTCTCGGTCACGTTCTTGATATTCCACGAATGACGGTGACCACTCGGCGTGCCCGCTCAGGCATAAAATTGCGGAATTCTCCTGTGAACACACGCACACACACGCACGCACGCACACACGCACACACAAACACACACACACAAAAAAAAACACAATACTAGAGGCTAAAGATGGCTTTTTGCGAAGAACAATAATCAGGCTGCCTTAGTAAGCGGGTTAGAGTTACATGTTGGCGATGAAAAGAACAAGCTTTCAATCACGTAATTTTGTTTCATGCCCCACTTGCTAATGCTCCAAAAGCGTGTATTTGTGCGAGCTAGGTTTCGCCGACGACAGAACTTCGTAATGCTGAAATGGCGTCTTAGAATAATACTATTCAAATAATAAGATGTACTTTATTTACGAACATGCTGAAATTATAGGGGCGCTGTATCTGAATGTAATAGTGAATTCTACGCGCCTCCCGACGGGCTGAGAAACGCGTATTACTGAAGCTTCCCTAACGTAGCAGCACTTTCTTTTTTCAGTATCATCAAAGTGCTAACACTTGTTTTAATTATTCAAAGGTGCGGAAAATATGAAGACATCTACTATTATACCGTTCTTTCCTAGATATAATACAAGACAACGGCATAATTTTCCAGTGACATCATTACACGCATGAATTAGCAAATATATGTGGTCGTTTTTTTTCCTAATTATAACACACTGGAATAATCTTAATATGATGCAATAACAAAAACATCAATAAATGTCAATGAACCTGTTTGAAACTACGTTCATTTTTCTAGCACATTTTTGCACAGCTACAATTGTGTCTTTCGTTTGTAATTTCGCAATTGTGGCCTTCGTGTATTATATGTACATTTTAATTTCTAAACTACAATCAAGAGACTGAGCGAACGGAATTCAAAATTTGTGAGCAGACATGCCCTCTTGTCAACGTTATTTTGTGATCGCCGTTGTCATCTAGATTGCGTATGGACGTATGAATTGTGCTTACCACCGGACTCCTGGATTGAGGGTTTCGCTTGTCATGAACGGATACACCAAACCGTAATAAAGGTTTTTACCACAACAAATTTGCGTCGCAGTAACTTTTGGAAGATGCTATTAGTGGTAGTAATACGATGGTAATAAACGGCAGATGTCGTCGCAAGCCCCAGAAAGCTTGCCCCGAGAGAAGCTTCAGTCCCATATGCTGCACCATTTTTTACCACGTATTGTCTTGCAACTTACCCGCTTTTGAGTTGACGCAAGAAGGCAACACATGTGCGCTCTCTTAGTCGAGTGTACAGAATGTAAATATACTATGATTAAGGTAGAAGGAAAAATCGGTATGATTTTCTCCTCTCCTACATTATCCAGGTATGTCTTTCAGGTGGTTAGTTGTAACATATATCATTTCGGTTCAAGTGTCCTGAAACGCCTCCTCTCATCGTATAAAACAGCGCTGCTGCTGTGGCTTGCTTGGCTAGCACCCATGTCTCGAGGCATGAAAACATAACGCACAGAGAACATATGAAAGATTGTTAATGAAATCAATATAGTCTGATTGGTGGTACACTAGTCCACGTCACGGACATTTGAACCACATTGTAAAAAAGATACAATTTGGCAATAGAAGTTCTAAAAATGGTTTAGGAGAGTAAAGCTAACGCGGTTGCTTCGCACTCGTCATATTGGTACTCTTGAGCACTTTATTGCTTCCTGGTAACGCAGTAAACAATACTCCTGTAAACGATGAGCTTGCTAGAACAAGACAGATAGACATTGTCGCTAGTTCTGAAGGTTTTTTCTGAGGCTGCGCCTACCGTGAAAAATTTGATCTCTCGAGTAAATACATGCTCATAGAACACATTGTTAAACACCGTGCGCCAAGCTGCCAATCCCCACTAGAAGTCTCTTTTAAAAGCACAGGCCAAGCAACGGCCAACTAGCAAACAGAAGGTTAGACTTATGACGTCACAAGGGGCTATGTGCCAAATTTAAGTATGAATAACACCCACACCCATTCCGAACATCAGAACAAAAATCGATCTGTCACTGACTATCGAAATTATGAAATCTGACAAACCAGGGACTCCACATCCAGTAGACCAGGCAATTAAACATTCGCTCAAATTATTCAAACAATAGGTTCTGATCAGCAAGTAAAATATGGCAGCAAAGTGATTGGAAAATGTAATGCTGTTTATGGAGGCCACGTGTTGTACTCTATTTGCCATAAGGAAATAGTTTCCCTTATATACGACGGCTTGTGTCCATGAACGTCGTTTAGATTGCCATTGATTGTGTGTAATATTCATACACTTCTACAGCATAGCTCGACAGCATCATATGGCGAGCGACATTTTGCTATGATGAAATGTCGAATCAATTTCGTTTCCTAGCTTCACAGAAATTTACGAGCAACCTATCAGACTGAGAATTTAAAAAAAAAATATTTTTTTTCATTTGCAGGGCTAAATAGCACGGTCACTTACTGCCAGGTGTGAATGTTTCTTTGCTCATTAAAATGTATCATAGAGAGACCAGAAACTGATGCGACAATCAGCAAACACCAGCTGGATTCATCTTCTGTAATCTATTTGGTACAATCCCCAGCGATAAATATGTGATGTATATGCTTCCTCTGAGTGGAGCCTTCCCGCATGGCACAGAATTATTTCCTGAAGATAGCTGGAACTCATTTCTCTAGGGGTGGTGTATGGGTGGGCAGCCTACTAGCTGAGGGAGTTGCGTGAAGAGGTCAATGCTGTGTGACGCTTACAAGAGGCAGCTGTGCTTACCACCAGGCCTTTTAATTGGAGTACGCCGTTTCATTTCTTGTTGCGCTGTGCAGTGCTCTTCCTGTAGGTATACAGTTGGTTGTACCGGTGGTGGATTGCGCTTCTGGACGTCGAAAGTTGAGTGTGGAAGCTCTGCGCTTGAACTGGAAACTACCCTTTAACAGATGTAGGATTTCCAGGAAGAGGTAAGAGCACACTGCATTGTCAAGCAGAATTGAAAGGTTGACAAGACCTTAAGAAAAAAGCATCGAAGAAAAACAATAGTAGCCACCCTCTCTCTCCTTCCCCTTATGGTTTCATTTCCATACGCACGCAGGCATGCATGTATACTTGTAAGCACACAAATACAAGTCAAGCAACTGGGCTTCATTTAAAGGAAAAAGAAATAGTATTCGTTTGTTTTACAAAAAGAAATTCGAACGAATTCAAGCTCGCGCACATATATAGAACTGTTCGCGTGCATAGGGATGACTGGTGATGCCAATAGAATTGCCTACACCTGCAATAGCATTAATCATCTCGCACGTTTATTATCAGTCAGCCTAAACGCCATTAGCAGTCTCTGCAGTCTTTGCCAAGGTGTCAACCAAAGCTGCTATAGTCGCGCCAGCCCTTCATCGAAGCTATATACCACTGAGCACCAAAGCACAACGGAATGATGGAGAAGCTGTCACGGAGCTGCTTCTCGAGTCCCCGTTCCTCTGCGAGGGTGGATGCCATCCGTCATCGGACACCTCAAACATACCTAGTGATTAAAGTACACGCGGATGAGAGGTGGTTTTAGGAGCCGCGATCGAACACGAACACGCGGGTGCCGTAAGTATCACTTTCCTCAGCGGTTTGCGTGTTCAATGACTGTCATCACGTCGGTCATCAATCACCTTTAAAAACTAGGAACCAGGAACATTGGCCCATGACGGCTCTTTCGTGATATGCAGATGCAGGCGCTCCAAGAATACTTGGAGCTCATTGAACTGTGCGCTCCAAGCGCGCCAACATTGGGTAGGCACTGGACTGATCATTACTTGGCTGTCTTTGGTTGACTAGGCGGTAAGAGATATTGTTTATATGCTTCTTGTTTACGCCTAATTCTGGGAACGAAGTAGAGCAGGGCATGAATAACAAGCCGCTCCTGTGCCATCTTGCAAACGAGTAGCATAAAGACTGAGCACATTATAAAATATTTTGATTAAAATAAACACTTTTGGAGTGTTGGTCTGATTCGTGCGAATGGTTAGTTTTCGTACCGTCGCTTTGATTATCAGAGCACAATTGGTGTTAGCGCTATCAGAGCACAATTGCCACGCGAGCAAGCAAGGCAGGTTCAAGCTGACCTTCACTGAGACTACCTCTATTCGCTATGGCCGCATTGTTTTTCTGCATTCGAGGGGGAGGGGAGGTCTTGATGAAAGGTCCTTGCCAATGTCCCCTAGTACCCTCTGTTATCAGGTTCGGTGGGAAGGACAAACACCTCTACGCGAGTGCTAGACTCAATGCAGGGCCGGGTGGCTAACCGATGACAGGACAACGCCTGATCACCCTCCTACCGAATGCACGACAAAGGAGTCGGCAACGAAGTACAACGATTTATTTCGCGGAGAAAATAGACACTTTTTGAAACTGCTCATCCCAGTTAAGATCAACAGAGCAGGCGGCAAAGGATAAACAGAACACATTTCGGAATTGGATGAAGGTGAATACAAATACAATATAAGACACTTTGGAACAGAACAATAAAAGAGAGAGTTCACAACACGATAGTGTGGCGAGTGCTTAGCTATGCGGGGCAGCAGGGTCTGATCCGAGGTGAACATCGGGCTGTTGATGTCGGCTCACTTGAGTGATTCCTTCCTGGGCCGAACAACTTGCGACGAGCCGATCCCCCCTGGCTGACACACTACACTAACGCGCTCATTTGCCGGATTCCCTAGTGATTCTCGTTTTCGCACATACCGATATACTCCCTTATTTCGTGTCTTTACTTTGTAACACAAACTCATTAACAAGTAACGTCAAATTAACACATTATGTAAAAGGCCCCCAGGCATATAAAGCTCCTTTTACAGAAGCAGTGTGAACGTATCTGCTTTTACTAAGACATGGTTAAAGGCATATAAGCGGGGACACAGCTGTCCATGCAGCACTCAGATGCTGCCCCTAAGTTCGTCTAAACTACCTGAGTTTGCCGTTACCTCGGCGGCCGGATAGGTGGCATTGCTTACAAGAATACAAGCCTTTGGAAGCATATTTTTTGCTTCGGTAACCGGTCGTGAAGAAGCGAAAAAATACTTTCGGGGGGGGGGGGGGGGGGGGGGCTCGTTTTTTATGAATCCCTGGCTTCGTGCGCACTTAGTTTTAGACGTATAAGATGAATTTTGGCGAGCTATTTCAACTCGTTTCACAGTGAGCACCATGCGCCTTGATAACCACCAAGCAGTAACAATCACTCCTATTTGAAGACTGTTGGCTACTTGCTTTATCGGAAAATTTTTTCGCTCAATCGTTCACCCGCTCCCCACCGATTTGTATGTTTGCTAGTTTATCCTTTAGTTTATTCTGTAGATTATTCCTACAATTCTTATATAATTAACGCTCGTTCCTTTTTCTTCAATCGCATATAAAAAGCTGTAGCCGTGACATCGGGGCCTATGGAGTCTCGTTGCTGCCGCATTAGGTTCTTCTCCATGTTCTGTGTGTTTGTAGTTCAATCAAGGTCAATAGGGTTAGATTAAAGCACGTGATTACGTATAGCTCGCGGTACATGGTCGCAGAGGATTCGTAAATGATGTCAATTATCATGAGTAATTAATTGCAGATCATCTGTGTGTATGGAGTTCGTTGAATCGTGTGCAGGGAAAAATACGCTTTCCGCGCATATTGCGATATCTATTGACCATGCCACTTAGTGCGTGGTGATGACAAGCATTCTATTCCATGAGGTGGCGTCCACAAATGTAACCCCTGGCCTGGAAGTGACGTCAACCAACGCCCCGATAAGCTCCTCGGGTTGCCGCAGTCGAAACGGGCGTTTTTAGGTATCCGCTAATTTTGCGCAAAGCGTACTGGGCTCGTTGCGCCTATAAGCCACCACGCTACGCCGCTTTGAAAGGGAGCTATAGTCGCAAACATTCGGACGGTGCCGTGATGCGATGCGGCAATCACTGGAACTATATGTTGCTAACGTACGTGGCACCGTCGCGTTCTAGTGCATCATCAGAATGCGCGTCTACGTGAAAGCCGAGTAGAGATATATGCGGGAAAAATCATCCACGTCTCGTACGGAGTGTATATGATGTACGTAGTATTGGATGGTCGATTGCGGGTGGTTGATAGTGTGATTGATAAGTGAGTACTAATTGGTGATCAGTAAATGAAACCAGCGTGGTGTAGTCAAATAATCTCGCGTGTGTGTCGCTGAATTCGAGCTCGTGTGATGACTTGTGGCTGGTAATATAGTGCGACAGCGACTTGTGGCCGTGAACGCCGAGACGGGGGAGAACGATGTTCGGCGTGAGGCAGCTAGACGGCTGAAGTGACAGCGGAATCTTGAAATTCGAGCATTAAAAGTGAGGCAGTGTGTGCGCACGCTGTCGCGTCTAAGGCGAACATTAATCGCCCTCCAAATCCCTCATTCCCTCAGCTGTTTGCTTATTTGTGATTTGTCAACTCTTTCGCTTATATTTTGTTTGGTTTTCTCACGTTCACCTCCTCGAGCGAGTGCATATCTCACGACAAAGATTTACGCCTTTTCTTGTCTCCTTTTGTTTACGATAAGTAAAAGGTGAGAGAACTGTATTTTCCAAGCGCATACAGTAAGATAATATTAACCTAATGGTTGTGCTATATGCTTTTCGCTACGAGACATTTCCAAATCAAGCGCTGTATCGTTCTTCGTAAAGTCGTAATAGAAAAACCCGAATTTCATTAGCCGCTAGGTTATGTAGTCTTGTCTTTTCCAGTAATTTAGGGGCTGCTCCCAAAAGTTGAATAGGCCACACGGTACATGGACGCTATTGAATATATTGAATTCTAAACTAAATTTTGCTGCACATCGCCATTCGTGTCACACATTTTTGGAGACGTTATTCTGTCTTTACCTTCTTGAATATGCCGCCAGGTCATTTCATTCGATAAATATATGTTCGCTTGTAAATATGTACACAATATAATTACATTTGTTGTTAACAGCTTTTCAGTTTTCAGTAAAGTCCTTGCTGTTTATATTGTTGGTGTTTACCGCTCACCACCGTGTCGCTGGCGTAAAATCGCACCTAGCTTAAAACGCTGCGACCATGCTGCTGTCGCGTACAGAAGAAAGATTTCGGGCAGTGCGATCGGCTTGTACGAAACACATCAGCTGATTGCTACCTGAAATGGTTTTCTCGCAGCGATGTCGTTTATGCATGCTCGGTTTTATTCAGACGAAGTTCCCAGCTCGGTCGGCGCTGACGCTACGATCAGCGCTCCAATTCGGAGGAGCATGGCCGTACTTGAGCTGTTCGCTTGCACGTGGTTTATATATGTAGGCGTATTTGTAGGTGCTCTGTCACCTATATATACACCTTCCTCCCACCATGGCCTAGGTGTAGGTTGCCTTATTCGGCACCCAAGCATCCCGGTGGGTTCGATTCTGATCTAGCTCTCCCATTTCAAAAGTGGAGTCAGGGGTGGCAACTCCTGTCATCTCGGCCCTGTCATGTGGATCTCTGGAGGTTGCACAACTTGCCGCCTATCAGGGCCGGCCGCCAGTAGAGGCGGTGGCGTTCATGCGTACAAAAATATGTTTAAAAAAAGCGAATGCTGTTTTATTCTCCGCTGCGTTCCTGAAAAAAAAAAAAAAGAGTTAGTAGCATTTAAAATTCACGTCTTACCCATCCACCGCAGTGAGGTAGAGGGGCGCTGTGGGCGCTTTGGGATTCGCGGGCGCCAGACTGCTGATTTATTGAGTCTACTTTGCAGCGCGGCGCGCAAGCGCAGTTTTCCAACTTTCTATCACCTAAGAACGTTGTTTGAAGTTAAACTAGAGGCAATTTTTGTACCACATATGACACAGATACGAATATGAGTAATTCCGCCATCTGATAACTTCCCATCACTCGTTATATTCTGCTTTCACATTTTTCTTCCACTTTTTCGGACACGTTTGATGCCAACACAGCTTACAAATGTTTCGCCTTCGAAACAGTTTTGCTTTTGGGCATTCCTCGGGCTTGTATGCGCGTCGATCTTCGCACCCGCACGTGTGATCCAAGCCACCGAAGTGGCCATGGCCCTCAATGTGGATTCACAGTCACGGTGGAATCCAATAGTAGCTCAACAGGCAATATGAAGCATCTCATTGCATGAAAACGATTAATAAGACCCGCTTCATTTATTACAAAAAATTATTTTAACGCCTCTGACGCCACCGTGGAGTAGAGTTGGCGTACCAGAAGTGTGGACTAGTAGAGACATGAAGTTCTCAAATGGGATTTGTGCAGCTCGAATCATACCATATCATTCATTGTTGAGCAAAAAAAGTTACGAGGGACTTTAGCGACTAAAGTAGTGAACGGCGAAAGCCTGAGTGCCGCATTCTGCTACGCAACTAGCACTAAAAAGTAATTGGTTACTTATCAATATTTTAGTTAAACAGTAATAACAAATTGATCGGTCATTATTTAGTAATTGACCATTGATTTTCATATGGCCATATAATGCACGCTTTCGCACATACTGGGGGATGTTATGTGATTGGTCGAGACCTCTATGACTTCATCCCGCTTCGGCCAATCAGAGCGGCTGCAAAAGCGAGATACATTTAGTCCACGTCAGCATGAGCCATTAGAGGCTTTTGCCTTAAAATAGAGGGTCTTTTATATGTCTCTTAAGAGGAGAGTGGCGGAAACCTACCTGCCTTTTCTCTCCTATCATTTGCCTCTCATCCTTTGCTTCTTATCGGCGTTCGTTGCAGTGCTGCATATAAATATACTTTGTTTACAAGAAAAAAAGGCACAGTATCTGTCACACTTTCTCCGGCAAGTGTGAGTTTGAACGGTACGCCATCGCTCTTGTCGTGCGGCGTTCCTTGGCGCGCGTTCAAGTGTGGGATTGCAGATGGCAAGAACGCTACACATGCAGGACACATCTCGCGCAATCTCGCGCACAGATCTAACGACTCCTAATCGGAGTAGTTGACATATATAGCGCACAGATCTTGCACACAACTCTAGCGCACGGGGTTTCGTTCCATGAGCCTAGAAAACCTTTTACCTTAAAAGTATATTTAACGAATACACTTGACAAACCTGGTCAGACGTATGCCGGGTACCTTTGAGGAAGTGACGGCTGTAATAAAGGCAGCCAGATCGAAATCTTCGTCTTAATAACATCAGACGATGAAGCTCCGAACGTTTAATGCTTTAGTTGTTTATCAAAACGATGCTTCTAGAACAGAGGATATGGTGCGCATAGATGACTAGCCACAATTTTAGTGAAATAAACAATGAAGTAAGTGTTTTAAAAACACATTTTGTTAACATGTAATAATGTAAATTCGCACACGTAACCATATTGTCGGACACTCACTCCGGCGCTACAGAGCTAAAGGGGGATCGAAAGCGGAAAATAACAGGAACAGGGGCCCCCGAACAACAGCAACAGTAACGAAGAATAGTAACTAACATTTCGGCAATATGGTCGCCAAAATCTAAAAATAAACGATCTATAATCTATATCACCTCCGAAAAAAAAACGCAAACTCACCCGACTACCACCGCAAGAGAAGCGTGATGCATATGTGAAAACACTTCCAGCCCAAGTTCATTTCATATGGTGTATATTTTTCCGATATTCTTCCTCCGATAAAGTTACACTTGGCCACGCTCAGAGATTCATTTTTTATTTCTAGGGCTATGTTTCAATACTTGTTACAATATGCTGCTTAACATATAACTGAATACAAAATGGCCCAGAATTATCTTTCTGATTTGATTTATTTATAAGAAGGGAAAGGCGCGGTAGCTGTCTCACTTGTTTTCTGTGAACACCTCAACCGCGCCGTAAGGGAAGGGAAAAAGGTGGCAGTTAAAGTGGAAAGAGAGAAAAAAGAGCCGTAGTAGAAGGCTACTGAGTAATTTCGACCACCTGGGGATCTTTAACGTGCGCTGACCTCTCATAGCATAGGGACGCATCTCCATTTTGCCTTCATCGCAACGCAGCCGCCGGCAGTGGGGTTCGAACCCGGCTACTCCGGCGCAGTGGTCCGGCGTCTTACCACTGCACCACCCCGGCGAGGCTGAATTATCTTTCAGGGCCCCAATTAGTCTAAATAAATGTTCAATAATGAAAGGAATCCTAAACACTCCATCTTTACATAGCATGAAAAACGCAGTGCGTTGTGTGTACGTTTACTAATTCAAATATAAATGCATCAATCTGAGTGCACCGATGGCTTACTTTCTAAACTGCACGGGAATTATCTACCTGCGAAACACGTGAGGCGATATTTAGCTTTTATGGTTATAAAATCAGGAACACGTCCAGCCACCTCCAGTTGCCGTTGCTGCACACTGACAACATCAAAAACGGAAGTGTTTAGTAGTATTTTTTAGATTTCCGTACGCGTGAAGAGCCTCAGAAGGGAAAAATAACCCCTAGCTCTCCGTGGCGCTCGTCCTTATCACTCCCGCTGATGTTTGGACGCGTAATGAACGTAACCATAATTAGAAATGGACAGTGTAATCTAAATTCCAATCAACTCATAATATACTGCTGTGCTAGCACAAGAAAGGTCTTGGTTCAAAATTCCGGTCTGAAATTAAATTATGCCTACCACTTGCGCCTTTCGCCTTTTGTTTTTACGCTTCTCCTTTCTTGGGCGCTCTAGCTTCTATGGCCCGCTCTGCCACACGTACTAACTGATCAAAACTAATGGCAACGAACCTTCCGACCTTTCGATATTGAGCGTTCCCTGTCACATCTTTTCACCTAAATTGTTATAGTTTTTTATTCGGGGCTGAAAGTTGAATAATGGAAGCACATGGGAGAAATTGGATCAATACGGATCGTCAGGGGTTGCGGCGGCAGGATCCGAGGAGGTTTATCAGGAAAGACAAACACGGGCGCTGAAGAACCTAGGAAGGAATAAGAGCAAAAGGGCGTGACGATTAAATGAAGAGCAGGGCACAGTGGAAAGGCTACCAGGTGTACGTAGAGAGCTTTTCTGTTTTTATTCTAGACAGAATTGACAGAAATATAAAGAGAACAGAAGTAAAATTGTGAAGATGATCTAATAAACTTTGTGTAAAAAAGCACAGACGCTAGTTCGGGAGGATAATAAAATAAAACTGAGTCTGAATCAGGAATCAGATCTTAACTGGGTCTGCTCCGCCTGATGAACAAGCTAAGGCCTTTTTCGGCGGTAAACAAGATCTATTGCTGATCTAAAAGACGAAAAAAAAAATGAAATTATGGAGTACTAGGACATGAACGTTTGTCAACGGCATCATCAAGAAAAAAGCTGCCGGTTTATTCAATCATATGACGCAAAATGTCACTTCTGGGCTCCTTTCTTATGCTGTAATCTTACCCAGTCTAAAGAAATATATCGCGCAAACTTACCAACAATCAGTTTTTGTACCACCTTAAACAATGCATGCAGATGAACTTGACACTGGAAAGTTTGTCTGCAAATAATGTTAGATCAATTCAGCAATATCTGATTTGGAATGTATTGCTAAACGACTCCTGAAAATATCAGTTTCTATAAGTTACATCAGATAAAAATTGAAATTCATATAAAAGACTGGAGCCTGTACATCATCAACATGGACACAAAAAGTGCTAGAAAATTGTGAAACACTCGTTTTGTTTGCTGAGAAGATTAAAACTGTGCATAAAGGGTAAGGTAAAATTGTTCACAAAATTAATTTACAAACTTCGCCATAACATATTACTGCAGTTCAAGAATGTGTTTCTGAAGTCCCAACCTAAATGAGCATCAGAAAGGGTTTGAAAATTACACTAAGATTAAATACACTTGTAAAAGGAGGCCGGAGGGGTATTGTATTTTCGTTTGCATTCTGCTGATGGCATGTAAAGCTGCTAAAACCATTTTTCTGACAATATTTTCTTTGCCTAGTTTATTTGTGCTTTTTTCGTATTTAGCCAGCAGGTGATCTTCCCAGCTGTTTAGATCGTGCTCCGCCGGGGTGGCGCAGTGGTTACGGCGCTCGACTACTGTGCCCAGGGAAGCGGGATCGAATCCCGGCCTCGGCGGCTGCGTTTCCTTGGAGGCGAAACGGAGTGGCGCCCGTGTGCTGTGCGATGTCAGTGCACGTTAAAGAACCTCAGGTGGTCGAAATTTCCGGAGTCCTCCACTACGGCGTCTCTCATAGCCTGAGTCGCTTTGGGACGTTAAACCCCACAAACCAACAAAACCAACCAACCAGATCGTGCTCCTTGAACATATTTTATCGAGCGTTCCAAGCAGCGTTTGAAGCGCTCGTTGAACATATTGTTACGGGAAATATTCACAGTACGGCAGTTGTGCACACCACTGAGGATGATCACAGCACAGCACTCGCACAGCAAAGCACTCGTCTTCGTCTTCTTCTTCTGGGAGTCAGTCGCACTTCTTTTTCGTCAGCACGGCCAGCGAATACCGCTCAGTAACACTACTCCCCCCCCCCCCCCCCCCTCGGGAAAAGCACAGTCCCGGTGCGTTCTACGTTTGTGAAACAGAACGTGGATAATAGGGCTTCATGCGGGACACATGCACTATTTCAGAGGATGGCGCTCTGGACGAGGATTTCGGAGGCACTCATTCAACTTCGTATGTGACGTCTGTCACGGGGCACAAAACTCGGTAAGGGCCTCTATAGCGGGGCAAACGTTTCTCACACAAGCCCACGCGACGGCACGGGGCCACAGCAAGACGAGTGACCCACGAGTGTAGTGGACATCACGGTGGCGACTATCGTACCGGAACTTTTGAGAGTCTTGGGATGCAGAGAGCCTCGCATGAGCTATCTGGCGGGCATCATGAGCGCGGGCTACGGCATCACTGGCGTAAGTACTGGTGGCGTCTGCCGCTGGTAGTGAGGTGTCGAAGGGCTGTAACGGGTGTCGGCCAAATAACAGATAAAATGGGGAGTATCCAGCGGTAGAATGGACTGATGAATTGTAGGCGAATGTCACAAAGGGTAGATGAACGTCCCAATCCCGGTGGTCGTCAGACACAAAAATGGACAGCATGTCTGTGAGAGTACGGTTTAGGCGTTCCGTGAGGCCGTTGGTCTGGGGGTGATAGGCTGTGGTGAATTTGTGACGGACGGAGCATAAATGGAGAATTTCGTCAACCACTCGCGACAGAAAGCAGCGGCCACGGTCAGTTAGTAGTTCACGAAGGGCACCATGATGTAGAATCACGTTTTCTAGGAGGAAGTCAGCGACGTCTGTGGCGCAGCTGGTCGGGATGGCTCTGATAATAGCATACCGCGTAGCATAATCGATGGCGACTGCGTTCCATTTGTTCCCTGAGGCGGAAACCGGAAAGGGCCCAAAAAGGTCAACACCTACACGGGAGAACAGATCAGTGGGTATGGGGATCGGCTGCAAATGGCCTCAAGGGAAAATTGTCGGCTTCTTTCGACGCTGACACAATTCACATGCGGCAATGTATTGCTGGACGGAGCGGTAGAGCCCCGGCCAGCAGAAGCGTCGGCGCAGGCTGCCGTACGTGCGAGAGACACCCAGGTGGCCAGCCATTGGAGCATCATGAAAATGGTCAAGGATGGTGGAACGCTGATGTTGAGGAACGACGAGCAAAAGGTCTTCGCCGTCTGGTCGCATATTGCGTTGGTATAGGATGTTCTCGTGGAGTACATATAAGGCAAGAGATGGATCAGGTCGGTCGCAGGTCAGACTTAGGATAATGGAATGGAGCAAAGGATCTAAGTGTTGTTCGTCGGCAATGTTAGAAAAGGCCGACAGAGACAAGACACATGCGTCATCGTCAGAGTCGGTAGGACTAGGGGAGTCGACGGGATGACGAGACAAGCAGTCTGCATCTTGGTGAAGCCGGCCGGACTTGTACACGACGGAAAATGTATACTCTTGTAATCTAAGCGCCCGGTGCCCCAAACGGCCTGTAGGATCTTTGACGGAGGAAAGCCAACACAAGGCATGATGGTCTGTTATAACAGTAAAATGCCGGCCAAACAAGTAAGGGCGGAATTTTCTAATAGCCCAAACGAGTGCCAGGCACTCTCGCTCTGTAATAGCGTAATTTTGTTCGGACGTAGATAAGAGGCGGCTGGCATACGCAATCACCCTTGTGTGGCCGTGTTGTCGCCGGGCAAGTATAGCTCCAATGCCATGGCCATTTGCGTCGGTGTGGAGTTCAGTATTGGCAGATGGGTTGAAGTGGGCCAAGACGGGTGGAGTTGTGAGAGCAGCAATAAGTTCCGAGAAAGCTGCAACTTGTTCAGGCCCCCGGGAGAATGAAACGTCTTTCTTTAGGAGTTTGGTGAGAGGACGAGCTAGCGTGCGACATTCGGGACGAATCGTCGGAAATAAGAACATAGGCCAATAAAGCTTCGAACATCGCTGGATGAACGTGGAGTGGGAAAATCTCTGACGGCACGTATCTTGTCAGGGTCAGGCTCAACGCCGGTAGCATTACCCAGTGACCAAGGACTTTGATTTGTCGGTGACCAAAGCTGCATTTTTTGAAGTTTAGTTGGAGTCCCGCACGGCGAAAAAGCGCTAGGATTGTAGAAAGGCGACGGAGATGGCTTTCAAATGTAGACGAGAAAACTATTACATCGTCAAGATAACACAAGCAAGTGGTCCACTTGAAGCCTCGGAGCAAAGAGTCCATCATACGTTCGAAGGTTGCTGGGGCATTGCAAAGGACAAAAGGCATGACTTTGAATTGATAAAGGCCGTCGGGGGTGATGAACGCTGTTTTTTGACGGTCTCTCTCGTCGACAGAGATCTGCCAGTAGCCGGAACGAAGGTCGATGGAGGAAAAGTAGCTGGCTCCGTGCAAAGTATCAAACGCGTCGTCTATACGCAGAAGAGGATACACATCTTTTCTGGTTAGCTTATTTAAATGACGATAGTCGACGCAGAATCTCCAACTGTTATCTTTTTTTTTTTTTTGACCAACAGAACAGGAGATGCCTAGGGACTACTGGAAGGCTCAATTATGTCGTTTGCCAACATTTTGTCGACCTCTGTTTGGATGACGCGTCGCTCGGCAAGCAAAACACGATAAGGCCGCCTGTGAATAGGACTGGCGTCACCGGTGTTAATGCGGTGACTGACAACTGTGGTTTCACCCAATGGGCGGGTACCGAAGTCAAAAAGGTCACTGTAGGTGAGCAAAAGCTGTTTTAACTCTGCCGCGAATTCAGGCTGGATATCAGCTGCAATCATGCTTTTAACAGGATCAGGGCGCGATGTAGAGGACGAGGGAGGTGTTGCAGGGACGGCATTTGGATTATCGGTAGTCAGAGCTGAAATGGCACAATCGGTCATCGGCGACAGCTCTGCTAGTGAAATTCCCTCGGGCGGAACTTGAGTTGATAAGCTGAAGTTAAGGACCGGGAGAGTGGCACGGTTCTGGGAGATATGCACAATCAGATGAGGAAGGGTGACGTGCCGCTGCAAGATGACATCAGTAATGGGACACGCGAGATACTCGCCGTCTGGGACGGGTGGGAATGGTGACATAGGGATGTACACTGCAGCTTCAGGAGGAAGGCGGCAGAACTGTGCTGATCGAAGGCGGGGTGAGCAGGAGGGGTCTTCAGAGCAGAGCGGAAGGTCCAAGCGAAGTAGGCCGGTAGAGCAGTCAATGAGGGCAGAGTGGGCTGTTAAAAAGTAAATGCCAAGGAGAACATCGTGGGGGCATTCTTGGAGGACGGTGAACAACACTGGAGCATGACGACCACCAATGGTAACTCGCGCTGTGCACATGCCAAACACGGCAGCAGGGCTTCCATTGGCGACGCGAACTGTGGGCGAGACGGCTGGAGTAAGAATTTTTTTGAGGCGACGGCGAAATGAGGAGCTCAGAACGGACAGTTGTGCGCCGGTATCAATGAGAGCAGAAACGGGAACACCATCCACAAAGACGTCGATGCGATTATTTTGTAGGGCAGGGGTCAGCAGAGGTTCTTCAGTCCGGGTCACAAATGCAGCGTCCCCTCCAGGAGCTGCATTGGCTAGTTTTCCGGTATGTGGCTGGAATTGGACGGGGACAAACGGCGGCGAGGAAGAGGAGAACGCGAGCGTCGGATCTGCGGGGATGGTGAACGGTTGGCAGCATGAGCAGAGACATCGGGGTCAACAGTCGTCTGGTCGGGGTGAGGTGAGGTATAGCGAGGGGCATAGTCCCCGCGGCGGTCGACGTAGGTGAATTGACGAGATGGCGTGTACCAATGGCTATGGCAGTGACGGGAAATGTGGCCAACGCGGGAACAAGTAAAGCAGATGGGACGATTGTCATGGGTACGCCACTCATTCGGATTGCGGTACCGATATCGGGGCGAGAAACCGGCGGTGGGTGAGGCAGCTGCAATTACTGGAGGGGCAGGTCCTGAATCCACCGTGTCGGTGCGGCAGGCAGAAGGAAGGCCCATATTGGCAATCTCTTGGCGAACAACAGCCTGAATGAGTGATATTGTAGCCACGGTATTGTCGCGGGTATGCGAGAGTGAAGCTGCAGGAGTCATTGCCTCGAGCTCTTGGCGGACGATGCGGATCAAAGTAGTGTCATTAGTTGGCGGTCGATGAGGCGGAAGATCGACACAGGAAGAGCTTGCAGCCGTGTTCGGTAGACGGTCGAAACGATGAGATATGCGCCTCTGTTTCGCTTGTTCGAAACGTCGGCACACTTGTAGTACAGAGTCCACGATGAAACAATCCCTGTATAAAAAGAGGTTGAAAGCATCGTCGACAATGCATTTTACTATGTGGCCGACTTTATCCTCCTCAAGCATGGCTTGGTTGACTTTGCGGCACAAGGATGGGACGTCCTGTATATAAGTGATGTAAGACTCCGTAGACGTTTGCGCGCGAGAAGCGAGAGCCTTTTTGGCGGCAAGGTGACGGCTAATGGGCTTTCCGAAGAGGTCGTGGAGCTTTTGCTTACAGATATCCCAAGACGTGAGGTCCTCTTCATGGGTCTCAAACCACACCCGCGCTGTCCAGTCAAGTAAAAGATGATATTAGCAAGCATAAGTGTGTGATCCCACCTGTTGTGCTTGCTGACTCGTTCGTATAGGGCCAGCTAGTCGTCGACATCAACGTCGTCGTTCCCACAGAAGGTTCCGGGGTCACGGGGATGGGCCATGACGACAGAAGGTGCGGCGGCAGTAGATGTAGCGGCGTCAGTATTCAGTGGTGGTAATGATGCGTCGGCCACTGCCGAGATCCAGCTTGGGACGGGGATCGAAATATTCACCTCCACCAAGAGATGTTACGAGAAATATTCACAGTACGGCAGTTATCCACACCACTGAGGATGATCACAACACAGCACTCGCACAGCAAAGCACTCGTCTGCGTCTTCTTCTCCTGGGAGTCTGTCGCACTTCTTTTTCGTCAGCACGGCCAGCGAATACCGCTCAGTAACAATATTTTATGGAGCGTTCCAAGCAGCGCTTGAAGCGCTCCTTGTTTCAGACTCTTCTAGTTTCAGCTTTCCACGCTGCAAGTGAGTTGCTGCCATGATGCCAGTAAGACAAAAATAGAGACGGTTTATCTCAGGTAATCACGGAATAGCGTGCAGCAGATAGACGTTGTTACAGAATTGTGTTTACTGTGTCTCAAACATTAAATGTTATTTTGCAGTGTTAATCAGGCGACCATGCTTCAAGACCACACACTGTATGTGCTACACAGAGAATATATTTTAAGGTAATGCTATATTGGCGATGGCATTGGATACGAATCCCACTTTGTAACATAGTTTGGCAAACAAAATTTCGTTGTTAGTGATGCAGTTTGACGTGATATTAACGTCATCCATGTGAAGATACTTTTTAAATACAAGATCTCTGCAACTCTTTTATTGCCGTTTGTATCGGTTTCATAACCTTTTTTCTACACATACAGCCTCTGCGCGACTGCATGTTTCTATTTCTTAGCAATGACACCGACCTCCTTTGGTTCCTACTGCTGATATCGTCTTGATAGTTGTTCCCGCCATCGCAGATGACGACACTCTTCGTCAGAGAAACAGGACGGCCCCGGACTACCCTTCATACTAACCCAAGAAGCAGATTCACGACAAAAGTGTACCTAGCAGTAAATGCAAAGCAGGGTGAGCCCTCTCCTCTGCCCCGAGTGTATCAGCTTTGAAGCAGCAGGTTTTTGTTTCGCTTATCAACCAGTCTCGTATATGTCGAGTATTCTTCCGCCGCTTTCCTTCTCCCTTTGTACGCGTCGAAGCCTTTCCTCTCCTTTCTGTACTACGTAGTACGTTTTCTCACGAGACCGCAAACGTGTGCAGCCTCTCCATGACGGTGCTGTGTTTTTCCTCTTACTCTCACCAGCCCACACTCGGAAAGCACAAAGGTCAAATCGGCTTCAGACATCGGATTTTCGAGAGAATGCGAGTAGTAGCGCTACCGCACTAAATGCACAGTCCTTGTTATTCTGGGCATAAAACCATGCATATCCTGCAGCCTGCATTCAAACCGAATGAAACAATTACGTCTAACTGGCATAGCTGATCAAATGCAAAGTGCAGAACTGCTTACCCCTTTCATGAGCATTTTAGAGCGCAACACTTTGGCGGCCGTTCCTGGGTTTCGCGTCGTCGTGGCCGTTGTCCCTCGTAAACAGCTCCGCAGCTGGGGCAGCGCGCGCTCCTTCCCCTTCCCCCCTCCATCTTCCTCCGTGGCGGCGACCGCGCCTGTTCTCCGATTGCGGCGCCTGATCCTACCACACCGTTCGTCGCGCGTGTACTCCCTCCCCCCTCTTCATACGTGGCGGTGACGGTGTTCGGTTGCTGAAGTGCCGGCTTGCCATCAGCGGATCACGGTGCGCGCATCCCAAACCGAAACGTAGAGCCACCTTGTCCTGACTCGCTAGCAGCATCAGCGACATCAGTCAGTCACGCAACGGGCCTATGCATGGACCACGCACTGGCTCCCGAAGCCTCCCGATAACTTATTTTTCTCTTCATTTCTCCGACTACAAAGCTTCCTTCATGACAGTCAAAAACTGTTAGTGGCGTGTTTCTTAATGGAATACTTGGGGAAAAAAAGTTTTCCGTAATTGTACATACGTGTCTTGCTCTAAATCTTTGCCTCAATATCTATCAAAAAAGATGAAACAGCTGATGAGCTGCGCTCAAATTTCCCATTAGGCAATAGCGTAATCATGGGCAAATGTTTTATAGACTGACAACCAACGTTCAAGAACGTTGCTG
Organism: Amblyomma maculatum; assembly: GCF_055883805.1. NCBI lineage: Eukaryota > Metazoa > Arthropoda > Arachnida > Ixodida > Ixodidae > Amblyomma > Amblyomma maculatum. Next base: position 79,310,692 of record NC_139345.1, read on the forward strand.
ACAACGCTGCTGAATAGAACGTGGAGCGAGAGCTTTGGCTGAAAGTAACTGAACTTTGAATCGAAAAGTGCCAACGCGTTTCGTTGAACGCATCAAATTTTACGGGCGTTTTATACAAAACCCCTTTTCGTGCCCTGCGCATCCGGTTCCGGCACACGTTTTTTTTTTTTCGCCGAATTAGGCCAGCATTTCACCGCAACTTCGCCAGCGGTCGTATCTCCACTGCTCTCCGCTACAGCATTCAAAATTCTTAGCGCGTTGGCAAAGGATTGGAACGTAGTGGATCTCGTATGGGTTCCGGCTCACTCGGGCGCCCCGGGGAACAAGGCCGCTCACCAATATGCTCGAAGTTTTGTCAGCCGAGTTGGTGAGGGGATCTTGGACGCGGGTGTCCGACGGGGTGAGCCACTGGATACGTACCAGGCCGTTACCACTTAGTGCAAAGAGCTCAAGGCGAGCCTGCCTCCACGGCACGACTTGCTCAGCCGAGAACAAGATACTACGTGGCGGCGGGCGGTCGCAGCCAAACCCCTGGACGTATACCAAAGGCTTTCCCGACTTAGTAAATCCGTACTGCCAACTGTACTGCGAGCCTGCCACCTTAGACCACAAAATCTGAGACTGCGTGGAGAATCCGCCTCCAGCAGATCTATTACCATCTCCCTTGCTGGAACACTGGAAAGCTGTTCTCGCCAGCCGGGACCCAGACATCCAGTCTCGGGCCTCGGCAAGAAAGTAAGAGGTCGCTGACAGACTTGGACTGCCGGCCACCTGGAGCAGCTGAATGCAGCCCAAGGCAAAAACAATCTAAATCGGTGACAAATAAAGTGTTTTCTCTTTCTTTCTCACGGCGAAGCGCGCATGAGAAGTCAGGAAACTGCCATCCTCTCCACGCCGACGCGCGCATCTCGCATCTACTGGGAAATCGCTATCTTCCTCCTCCTCCACTCTGTGGCGAGAACCACGTACCTGCCGAATCAGTTCTTGACCCACGTGACACAACGTACGAGAGGGAGATAGAGAGAGGTTTTCCTTTTCGTGTTGAAGCGAGAGCTGCACTACGCGAGGTAAAGCCAAAGTCACAGTGGGCTTCCGATTACCTTAAAACAGCTTCGAGGCCAAGCTTCAACCATCAGATTTGGTATCTATATTACCACCAACAGTCAAAGTCAATGTGAAGGTCAAAGGTCAATGGTCAAATGTCAACTGACGTGGGAAGCGGCTTAATGCATGAGCAGCAGCGTGGCGAGGCAGATCGCTGGCGTCAATCTCGAGTATACATATATAGAGGCACGCCTTGGCCGTAGCTGCCGCTTGACACTAGGTTTAACAGAAGCTAAACCACAACCAATTTTCTGGAGGATTTAACGTCCGAAAGCAACTCCGGTTTTCAGAGACCCCGCTGTGGAGGTTTCCGAAAATTTCGACCACCTGGAGTTCTAGCATACGGGCGCCTAGCTTTTAGCCTCGGCAGAAAAGCAGAAAATCCAGGCCAGGATTCTATCCTGCCTGCTTGGGAGCAGAAGTCGGGCGTGGTAACCAATGTGCCACCCCGGCGGGCAGAGAGAGAGAGTAAGAGCGAGGGAGCAGGCATCGACCACCACCAGCGAAAACGATAATAGCATCCAGGAGTGCTACGTACGAAAATTTCGAAGGTCGCCAAAGCTAGAATGTACTAGAACGCATTCTAGTACACTCTACCAAAGCTGCTTCCAAGCCTCTGCATATTTCAAAGAAAGAAAAACAGATGCCTACAAACGGAAAAGCTTTGCTGAAACTGATGCATGAATATGACGCAATCAAATTTTACTAGGGTACAGTTTAACATAATAAAAAAAGCTACTAGAACCCGACCCAAAATACTATTTTCGTACCTCTTGGGTTTATTTTTTTCATGATCAATTAGATACATTTGAACTAAACTATCAAGAACTATAAATACGTGTGTACCTTGTTTATGACCTATAGAAATCATGATACCATTAGGTGTTTGTTTAAATTAATATTCATATCACCAAGAATGTTCTGACAAACTGCGTAGGTTTTCAAAAATTTATGAAAGAATTGGGAATTCACAATTATTCTAATTCGGCCACTAAATCACAGACTGAAGTTTGGGATGAGGACTAATCCTTTTATGGCAGCAGCTATTTGGAAAATATATCTTTCCTAATGCAGTGTCATACATATTGTGGTTATCATTTCATTTCACTGGCACCACTTTTTAGCATCATTTGGGGCACCTGACACAATTTTATTCAGAAAACGTTAAAGTCAGTTTCAAGCAGTTTTTTATAACAATAGTGAAAAAATGTGCAAGAGTCCCAGCCCATACCTTGAAAGGTATAACCAGTCTTCGTTTGGAGTACTAGCTATTCGGAAGTTGAATAATGAATAGAAAAAAGAAGCCTAAACAGGTTCCTTCAATTTATGGAATTCAACATACACTCTGGCTATAAGGGAAGCAGTAGTGGTGGCTTCAGATAAATTCGGCTTGCGTGTACTGACATCACAGCTAGTCGAGCTTCCCGCCCACTGAGCCATTACGGCACGTCAGAAGCATACGTATGTCTAAGAACAAGCATGCACCAAGATTAGGATTAGAAGTTTCTTTCGTAACCACACTGCAACATGGGCTGTCTATTTATCATGCCTTGCCCCGCAATAGTTGCTGGCCAATATTAAGAAAAGCCATCGTAATCAAAACTTTCTACCAAGGCTAACACTACGTGCTCAATGCAGCCTGGAAATCCTTCCATTTGGCAGGACGGAAAATGATATCACTGGCGACTGGATATTCCCTGTGCCCTCAGATTCTTTCTTCGTTTCTATTGGGTCTGCGAGATAAGCCGGCGAGACGGGCAATCTTATTTGCAATGCCATACAAAGAAGTTTTAGGAAACAGCCAAGGTTTGTGCAGGCAGCCAGAGAACGATAACAGGGAGCGGCCAGACCAGCCGGCGTGCAGATGGAGCACGCTGCAAGACCGCTGATATGGAGACTGTAAACGTAAAAATGCTCTGGCACACGCTTGCGGAACCTCAACCACCTTCGTGCTTCGAAATCCCAGTTACTTTCTTGCGTTTTTGGGAAGAAAATGATTAAATTACGGTTTGCTAATAGGCATCATGTAGTCACGGCGCAAGAATTGTCGTAGACTGGTTTCGAGTGGAGAGAGGTTTTTGTCCAGAGAAGGCGACAAGTAGAAAATGAGCAAAAAATATTCCAGGGCGCACTTTGGACCACTAAACTTAGGAAAATACTTTATTGCGTGGTGGTCCGTAGCTCTCCACTACGCCACAACTTTCTTCTTTCGCTCCCATCTTCCTCCCTTCCCTTCAGGTACAGTTCAGCTGTCTGCGACTGGGCCGGAGTACCCGGATTCGAACCCGACCTCGGCGGCTCCGTTTCGATGGAGGCGAAACGAAGAGGCGTCCGTGTGCTGTGCGGTGTCAGCGCACGTAAAGATCCGCAGGTGGTCGAAATTACTCCGTAGCCCTCCACCTATGCTCCTCTTTCTCTCTTTCCACTTTCACTCCCACCTTTCTCGCTTCCCTTACGGCGCGGTTTAGGTGTCCACAGAAAACAAATGAGACAGTTGCCGCGCCTTTCCCTTCCTATAAATCAATCAGAGAAACGTGACAGATAGAGCGCCTTTTCTTTCCTGTAAACCAATCTGAAACGCCGCTGATTCCTGCTTCACTGCATATTCTTCTCAATGCTGTTTAGTGGGAAGTTCTAGGAGACGCCAAATCAAAGACGCAGCAGGAAGCATGGATCGGACGCCTGATGGGGTCAGCTTCGTGCATGCATGCTGTTGTTGTTGTTGTTATGAACTTTATTTTTCCACCGATGTAGGAGGCCCCCTACTCCCCGCCCCCGGCACGCAGGCCTAAGGGACGGAGGCCGGGGCCTCCGCGACTAAAGACAGGCGAAGCGACAGTGTTTCTTCGCGGCTTCAGCCGCCAGGCGGACAGCTTGCTGCTGGTTGGCGGGGGACTCGCTCCGCAGTAGCAGTTCCCAGGCTTCTCTACTATTTATGTTTTCCTTGGCGACAGGGGAATCAAGGCATTGCCAGATTATGTGATCCAGAGTACCCCTTTCTCCGCAGGTTTCGCATTTATCGTCCGCCTTTTCCTCTACTTGCGTGTGGAGAAGCCAGACGGGACTTGGGAAATTCCCAGCATGCAGGCGCCGCCAAGCGACGGCCTCCTTGTTAGTTAGCGTTCGGTCCGGTGGTGGCAGGGACCTTCTGCTAAGTTTGTAGTGTTCTAAAATTTCCTTATAAGTTTGCAGCCTCTCGTCCATCCCATCGCAATCAGGCGGCTCTACGGCTGCCCGGAAATAGAGAGCTCGGGCTAGCTCGTGCGCCGCCTCGTTGCCGGGGGCGGACTCGTGCGCGGGGGTCCAAATAATTTGAATCTTTCAAGTTTTCCTTTCTCTAAAATTTTGGCTGCCTCCGTCGAGACCCTCATTTTTCCAAAGTTCCAGATAGCTGTTATGTCACTAATAACTATGCTGGCTTTCGTTCCAACGCAAGCGAGCACTATTGCAACTTCTTCAGCCGTGTCTACATTTCGGCTTCTAACGGACGCGGCGGCGGCGGGCACGCCGCGGCCGTTGACGACCACAGCCACCGCCGCCCCCGACTTCCTGCTAGCCGCGTCCACGTAGGCGACCTCCCCCGGCTTCATTTTCCCCGCTTTCTTTGCGAGAGTCTCGGACGGGGAACTTCGTATGTGTGAATTGAATGATGACGTCATCGCTCATCCTGATGATGTCATCGGGATGATGTCATCATGTGACGACATCATTGCAAAGAAGAGAGAATTTATTCCATTTTAAGCTATCATCAACCCTAGCTGCCAGGAAGATAAAAACGAAAATATTGAAATAGCTTTGGATATTGCATAAGATAGTTTAAATGAAGTCAGTAAATACAAATCCAAAGTTTGACGCCCATCCCTAAGGGGAAGTCATAAGCACTCTATAAACTGAAAGCAAGCGTTCAGTTCTATATTTTTTTACATAATGCAATACTTTTAATGCCTGATATTTATAAAGTACTTAGGGTTGTTTTCAGTATATTTCGATGAAGATTGAAATTAGGGTACCTTTATTTTATTTCAAATCAACGTTGACAATTTTTGTATATATTTTTGAATTTTGGCCGAATGCAAAGTAATATGAAAAAAAATACGGCACCTCTACAGCTCCAAAGTTTTCCGGAAATAAAGATCGGTGCCTGTATAATGAATACACATCGTTCGAGTGGCTATACTTTATTGACTCGAGTCAGAATGTAGCGATGAACATAGGCAATTTTCAGGACGAGCGCTCAGTTTTATATTTATCCGCATACTTTTTAACAGTATAATACAACACACTTTTAGCCCGTAATAGCTTTATGTTAATAGAATTCTTGAAAGAGATTTTATTAAAATTCGATGGTCATGTACTTTTTTTTTAACTGAAATCAAACTTGCCTCTTATTTGTTGTTTCCAAATTTTGGGCGATATTGACGCGTTGTGGAGGACACATCTAGTAATCTAGAGCTCCAAATTTTGTGTGCAATTAAGAACGTCATTACATTATAGAGAACATTTTAGTGCGAACAGCTTGACGTGTCTTGCCAGTATGTGAGATTAAAAATAAACATTTTCGGTACGCGCCGCTCGTGAAGCAATGTTTTCGATTTTTTATTCAAACAACTGCACTGAGCAAGAAACCAGTATCAACTGCAATAACAAAAATGAGTTTCAATTATTCTTAAAAAATGTAAACGTTGTACAGATTTAGTGAGTAAAATTAATAGATGCAATATCTTATTAGGGAAGCAGCAGGTCTCTAAACTTGCCACTTTTTGAAATGACAAAAACGACGTTTTCCACCTCCAGTAATATTCGATTTTTTTTTTCAAGAAAACTGCGCCGTATCCTGGAAAACTAAGGTTAATTCCTTTGTGTAGAGACATTTTGACATTAAATATAAAAATTTCAATTCAGACGAAAATGGTCACTGGACCTCGAACACCGTTCTTACCTCAACGCGCCTAGCTTCTCTATGATTGCACGATTCGAAACAAGCGCGAAATGCGATGTATAAGCAGGGCAAAGACTAGGAACGCCTAAATTTGACTCAAAGAGATCGCGACCGTTTTAACAGACGGTGCTGCTCTTTACATTTTGTTCGGAACTGTTGCAACTAAATCGCCGGGATAGCGTAGTGGGTACGCACTCCACTACTGTTCCCAAGGATGCGGGATCGAATCCCGGCCTCGGCGGCCGCTTCTCCATGGAGGCGAAAAGCAATGCACCCGTGTGCTATGCGATGTCAGTGCACGGTAAAGAACCACAGGTGGTCGTATTTTCTGGAGTCCTCCGCTATGCCATCTCTCATGGTCTCAGTTGCTTTGGGACCTTAAACCGCGCAAACCAAAGAACCACTGCGACTGAAAGTACGATCAGTGCTTGCTGCAGCGGCTTTCATGGACACGGAATAGAAAAGGAACCATTACCAGCGCGATCTCAGAGCTTGTTAGGGACCCGCAGATTCTCCCATCCCCTTACATTAGGTCCCGTTACCACCCAACTTTCACAGACCCCTCATGCACCCTTTGCAACCACCCCACTGCCACCCTCGTTCACATTCTATTCCAATACCCGGCGGATCCTCCTCCGCGGGGTCTGGAGCACTTCACCACCTGGGAGGAATAGGAGACCCTGCTACGCTCTGAAGACCCGGTCCTGCAAAAGACCACCACAGACCGAGCTGCCGACGTTATGAACCGTAGGAACATGAACGTTTGAGTGTAGTGGGGCCGTGCGAGGGCCCAGGGGCCTGCGTGCCCCGAACTCCTATCTTTAAATAAATGTTTTTACTACTACTAGACGAATGAAATGAATCCAAGATCGTCCAATACTTTGCCGCTTCTAGCCCATTTGCAGTGGTGGGTATTAAACCCAATTGCCATGTCATATCATACCATACCGCCCCATCGAGCGGCCGTGCCGCACAGCACAATGCCATATTAGATGAATTCGGCACGTAGTTCACGTCGCTGTTTGTTTGTTTGTTTGTTTGTTTGTTTTTCTTTTTGTTTTTTTTTTTCTTTTCCTACGCCGCCCGCAAACGAAGCATGCGCGGCCGGAGCGGACATTGCTAGAATCCAAGTGATGCGTTCCGCATTGTTTGCACATCCGCAGGGCTGGCAGCAGCATTTTCATCTTCAAGATGTTAAGAGAATAAAAAGGAGAGGAACCGGTCATTCCGTCGAAGCATGGCGATAAAACCTACATTTTCGCCCGAAACCTCTGTTGAATGAATTACTCCGGATGTAAGGCAATTTTCCTCCGTCGATGATGAATGTGATGCTATATTGGGGATCACTTCACGTGACACTAAAAGCAGAAAATTTAAAGTTTTCGGAGGGCCACAATACAAAAGTACTTTTGATGTCCAATCGCCACCTGAGTTCATCTCGTCACCCCGTCATTATCTTTGTTGTAAGGGGGTAACTGCAAATAACAGTTGAGCCGCTCGCCTTTTAACAAAGAAAGGTAAATGAAAAAAATGCCCTTTAATAGTGAGCTATCGCTGCCCTTCTAATGGACCATGCGTGTTTCTGGAGAGCACTGTCAGTATACACCTTCCTGTATATAAAACCTTAGCTCCCACCTGGCGCACATTTTTGCGAGCATCTGTAATAAAATTTGCAGCGTAAGCTGCATGGTTGTTGCATGCAAGGGCTTTCCCAGGAGTGTAAACAAACCCGAAGCTACTCCATAATTTATACTCCGGCCGGCGTCTCTTGTGTCCGTATGGACGTCATTTTACACCTTTTCATCTCCCTCCTGGTGTACACTGGCGCGAGAACCGGGTTTTCAGTATATTGTTTACTGTCGTGCCACGCCATTGCCTCGTCCAGTCTTCTCCGTCGTGCCTGCCGCAGTCATCTTTCTCTTATTCCTCTTCACATAGCCGTGGCATGGTTTTCGAGCAGTTGCGTGCACCAGTCGCAAAGGCGCAGCATTCTGGCACAGATGATTAAGGCTCTGAGCTTCGTTTACAAGTATTGTTAAACAGAATTTGAACAGACTTAATAGACCTCCGATTTTGAGAGCTGCAATTAGCAAAACTATTCTTATTGACCACGGCAAGAATTTTTAAAATATTACCCTAATACTACTTCTTTCAGAAGTTAATATGATCTTTAACTACGGCTTGTACTGCAGGCAGGTATGAAAACCAAATCAGATAAGTATTTCGAGCTTGCGTTCGCGAGACTGTATTCATTCAATTGAGGCACGAATGCACTTCCATAAGTACGATTTTAGAGCGTAGCACTTGAGGCTGCAGTCACTTGTTTCGCTGGTACCTGTCCGATGCATTTTCTCACGCTTTCTCTCGCTCTCTGTGTGAGCTTTATACGTAGCGCCCCGCCGAGCGTCTTCGAAAATGAGAAGACGAATCTGCCTCGTAGCGGCAGCCGCTCAGAGAGTGGTGCGTATCAGAGTTTCAGCGTCGTGGCCGTCACCGGATAATTCTGTACAAGCGCGCGTTACTCCGGAATCAGTTCACGCTTGTCGCTCGCACATCCGAAAATTTGGACTCCCTCCGCTAGCGTCTGTCATCCCTGGACCTTCACGGGCCGAGCCGCTTCACGATTCTACCGCTGCCACCAGTGTTAGATGTCGAAAGCCGGTGTGGTGAATACTTTGATGTGGTGAATACTTTGAGAGAGCTTCGAGAAGCGCACCTCACTAACCAATACGTGCGCCTCGCAAAGACAGTATCGGGTCAGCACCTTCTAGCTTCAACACACTCCCATTCAACACATTCAACCCATTCAACACACTGAACGCACTAAGTAGAGATGCCGCATTCCTGCACAATGGAGACTCGCCCTCCCGTTGGGGCCTCTCCCCGCCAACTTGTCCAAAGAGGACCATAATGGCTGACGCCTGGCGCGGGCGGCAGCCTTGGGCCCATCACGAACTACCGCAGAAGAGGTTGCCATCACCCTCGCAGCCTTCAACTCCACCTCCAAGTGCATAATAACCGTCTCCCGAGAAGCTTGTAGGAACGTCTAGCAAGGATGGAATACTCCACCAGCTTACTACATCTACCGAAAGTATAGCCGACACTCGGATCCCTATTACCGATCTCTGGTATGGGTTCCAAAGTCTGCACGGGAATACGGTAATTGACTCAAGCAAATATGCGAGTACCACTAATCCATGCACCAAACTCTCCCACCCCGCACAAAGGGCTAGGGAAGGCTATTGAGCGGGTACACCTGCGCCTGCTGACTAATACAGTGTTGTGCCCGGCAACCCAAAAAAAAAAACATTTGATGGCCAATTCGAACGGTGGTGCTCCAAATTGCTGAGGTGTATGACACCTGCCACATGGTCTGGGCTGGCCAACAGAACCCGTCCCTACCCTCTATCCCCAACCACACCCGAGATAATTGTGAGGTGCCCTTATCCAGCTGCTGCACCCTCGAAGCCCAAAGGGTCTTAACGCACTGCACCCGGACTGCCGCAACCACGAACGGCGTGCCTGACTAAGAACCCGATCTAGTGATTGTAAGGGCGTGACATTCCAGGTCAGTACACCTGAATATATCATAATAAATGTTGTCACCGCCACCCACCACCGCGCTTTTGGGTGACCCCGCTATGGATGAAGCGGTTGAAGAGTCGAATCATTTGCATGACAAGTCCCAGTCGAAAGAACTCAACAGTGAATACCGCGAAATGCACCCGGGCAAAGCAATTATTAATATTATTATTACTAAAATGCGCCTGTACATCTCCATGTTTTCTTTTACGAGCCCTGAAAAATACTGAGAATTGTGTTCGTGCAGGCACTTACGGCGCAAACTTTGGCGCATTCTACAGACGTTCTTCTCATTCTGAGCTATGAGCCGTAAATAGCACTCAATGTTTGTGAAGGAATACTACGGGTTCTCATTAGCACATCACACATGCCACAGAAGACAAGAAAACAAAACAATACAGTCAGAGCCTTGAATTAATATTGTGAAGCCCCTAACGCCGCGTGCGTGATGCTTTAGAATGCCGTGAATGTTTTCAAAGTGGGAATCTGGAGAAGCTTTAGGTTCGGTATCCGAACCCTGCGCTGACAAATTATAAGAAAGTAACAGTATAATAGATGAGTTTAGGCATTTTATTGCTAATTTTGAAGAGCGGTTTTATCTCCGTCCCCATCGTGCCGATAATGGCTGTTTCGTGGCACCAATTTGTCTGATTTTCACACAAGTGCCTCATCCTTTTTAACGGAGTAGGAAAATAAGCAACGTAGGTGGCATCGGATTCTCTTTATCAATAAATAAAGTCAGCATAGCTTTGACCCTATACATTATTCGGTCAGGAGCAGGAAGTTAGCAACGGCCTACCTCCTTCCCCTCATACACAGCTTTTTAATGCGTAAGCGTTGTGTGTCTCTGCTTGCGGCTTCGTGACATCACGAGCTTGTTCGCACGATTACGTTTGAACGTTTATACGGATGAGTTTACACAGATGAGTTTATAAGAAAGAAAAGTGATTGCATCAGATAGAGCATAAAAAATCTCGTATTGAAAATCTAGAGGTGCATGTGGGTTAATTAGGCAATTAATCATTCAGAGCCAATTAAGTCAATCAGACGCCGTTACATCCGGGAGCGGTAATGTCGGCATCCGAAAGTTATCACGTGGTACTCGACTTTCGGTGACGTAGGCCTAACTTTCTGTGGCGGAAAATTTGAAAGTTCACCGGCGTTCTAAATTGGTTTACCCGAAATGAAAGACGCAGTATTTGTCACTCGTGGAACCTCGCTGACACATCTCGTGTACAAGATAGCAACGCTCAGGCGTGCGTATTTCTCCAGTGCAGATTAACGCAGTGGTCTCGGGAAATTTATTGTTTCCGACTATATTATGTTGTATATATTTTTTAATATTATTTCCTAATTTTCTTTTTCTTAAAGACAAACAGGTACTACACCTTCAAATAAGTGCTAAATTATTTGGCGCATCGGCATTGGTGCGCATGTCCGAAGACCCTCTCGCTACTGTTAGTGGAGCGAACATACCATCCTGGCAAGTTCACAACGATCAGCCTTAATCACTGATTCGTTCAAGAGCCTCCTACACTACACCCAAGAAGCCTGACTTTCCGAGACGTCATTGCGTTATATGGGACCGTGGGCCAAATACAATGAACTCCGTAGTTACAACACTAGCTATAGTTTAGGTTGCAACAAAGCCGGATAGTGTGTTTCAGAGAATTCCTGATTGGTTGAGACATTGATGACGCAAAAGCTGTCTCTTGAAAGAAAAAAACGAATCAAAAATTCACATCTGTAGTCCTAAAAAAAAAAGCACTGAAATTTTGGGGAAATAGGGTTTTGTTTTTCGTTTCTTCAGGGAGGGAAAAACAAAAAAAAAATGAAAATATCTCAACGCGATATTAAGGCTTTATGATTTCTTACTTTAGGTTCAGGCTAATTTTTTCTTGCAAATCTCTGCAGCCTACCTCGAAGAGCGAGCAGACAGAATGCGTCTTCTCCTGAGTTTAAGTTCTGATGGGGTTTAAAGCACCAAGGATTCATCGGCTATAAGGGATGACGCGGATAAGCTGGCTCCAATTATTTCGATTACAGAAAATTCTTTAACGTGCACGAGATCTTAGAGCACGCCTGTGCTTTGAGTCTAGCCTGCATCGGAACATGACTGCCGCTTCCGGCATCGAGCCCGAGCCCTCATGGCCTAGTAGCTCAGCGTCTGTCATTGTCTGCTAAGATGTCTTCTCTCATGCTGCGAGAAAGCGAGCGAAAGATCCGCCGATGTGATAGGCTGAGCAGGAGTAAGATTCAGTCCATTAACTTGCAATTTTACTCCAAACAAAAATCACTGGACGTGCTATCGGGTGATGGACGCGGCTCATACAATAAAAAAAAATTAGCTGTCGCTTGACCAATGGTCATCCCGAGTGGAATTGCGGAAGCAACATGTGCGGCGAACGCACCGGCACCTCCGAAGGCTCGTTCACACTTGAGCATTCGACGGCGAGAGCCAGCGAATTCCGCCGCCGCGGGAGAGAATCCGCCGAAAATCTCGGCGGAAAACCAAATCGGTCCGGGACCGTTTCTCGCCGCTAGATTTTTTTCCGCCGAAATCCATCAGCCAACAGGAAGGCGAGGAAGTTGAGCCGGTGCGGCCTGCGGCGTCGACCGTTTAGTGGGAGGTGGTAAGAGTGGCTGTTCCTGGCCCTATGGAGCTGGGACTGGTAGGTGAACACCGCTTGCGGTTGGGGCTAGCCTGCCACCGAATGTTTATCCGTTGTAGGCCGTCATTGTACCCGCCACCGCTTCGGTGGTGGACGACGGCTGTTGCGGCGAGCGTCTTTCTCGCCCTCTTCATTTTCTTTCTTCTCTACTTTCTCTCTTCTGTCAGCACGAGGCAACAGAGGTGGCTCAGCTACAGTGCCGGTAGCAGGCCCGTGTATTTTCTTTTCCTTTTTCCTACAGTCGCAACAACAACCGGTTAGCATCCCTCTGGGGCCAACATGGAAACAGCGTACTCGCAATCAACCATCGGCTCACGATAAGTGACGGCCACAGCCGAAAAAAATAAAACGATGAAAAGAGTAATTTACCGAGAGATGAGCCCATGAAAGAAAAAACAATATAGAGCGCTTGTAATGCATAATACTTTTTGTGTTTCTCAAGCTTTTGCGCCCCTTTTTGCACTGCGTATAAACAAACCGAGCCCTCGGTCATGGCAACGCTTCCCGAAATGTTTACATACAAATAAGATTTAGTTACCAGCAAAATAGTATCCTCGCTGCTGCGGTTGCCAGTTTTGAAGCTTCGTAGCACTTTCCGCGCTGCGGAGGAATCGGGGGTGGCCCCGGCACGCCAGCTAGGCATCGTGTTACGTCACTCCCTCCTGGCGCATGCGCAGCCGGCGCGGCGGCGGCGGCACTTCCGAGTCACCCTCGCAACGGAGGAGTCGACGTTGACTCCGACACGACTCTCCAGCAGTTCTCCGTGTGACGTCACTCCCTCCTCGCGCATGCGCAGCTTGGCTCATCGGGGGCTGCGCGCAATGGCTCAGGGACTAGCGTAGTGTTACTTCCGCAACAAGACTTGCCCATGTTAGCTGCTTTATCCGCATTCAAGCCTTCTTGCAGTCGACACTGGTTGTTGTATTAGTTGTTTACGGGGAAGTTATAGAAAATAATATACGAAATGTATATAGGCTGCCATTCAATGAATTTAAGGAGAATCAAGAAAAATATTCAACTTACACGGCTGCGTGGTCTTGATATGTGTACTTCAGCAAAGAAAAAAAAAAGACGGAGTAAAAGCTCATAAGCGTCCATTAAAATTGTATATTGTTCTAAACACTGCGAAACTTTGGCCTGTGTATTAATGTTTCTAAACACCTGTGCCTGAAAGGGTCTCTGGCGAAAAACGCGAGAAGGGTGGAAGTACTGTAACGTTGAGCGTAAACTTCCCAGTGCGATGCGTTCGACAAGTCATCTGCTGTCTTGTGAGATATTTAAGCTGGACATCAAGGAAACGAAACAAATGTAAAGCATCAGGATTGTTTCTCAGCATAGTTACGAACTAAACCAGTGAGTCGGCACTTTACAGAGGCGGAGAACAACATGCATCCGCTACCAAAAATAATATACGACATTCAGTCTTTTCGTAACCATCTAAACCTACATAGCTAAACTGACGTTATCTCAGATCTAGCTTTTCAACACGTTAGCAGTGAAACTTTGCTGGACTTTAATTGCACGAAAGTCGCGCATCATGTAAAAAAGACCCTTTTTATTAGCATGTTTGATAAAAAGACAGAGTAGGTAAAATGCGCAATGGGGTACTTTTTTTCTTTCTGACGCGCTTTTCCTTACTTCGACCAATCCGCTTAAGATTCTCTAATCAATGATTCTACGCCGAACTTCAGCATTGATTCTTTCCCTCAGTTTTGCGCCAGCACCAATAAAAACGTCTGTGGAACTTCTTTAAATAATAATTTTTTTTTGCCTACTTCGTCACTGCTCTGAAAACCACTGTTGGCCCCTACTGCAGTATAATTAATGATGACATCTGTCATCTTCGCCAATGCCCTCATCAAGTCTACTCGCACGGACGCCAAGCGACCCTAGGGCGAGTAGAAGAAATGCTACGGGACAACGTCATAGAGCTATCGAAGGGCCTTTTACGCATATCCGGTTCTTTTCAAAAACAAGACGGAAATCTTTGGTTGCGTTAGACTGCCGTCAACATAACTTCACGACTTAAACAGACGTTTGCCTCTTACCGGATCGACCATGTCGTAGTACGCCTTTGCGATGTTCTCTAATTCTCTGTCAATTTAAGAAAACAATTTCAATAAAAGTGACAGTAAAATGACATCCTTCAGTTCGTACGACGGCATATACGAGTTCAAAATATAGCTATTTAGACTTCGGTCTGCCACAGGTATACGTTCTAGCCTGCATTAGATAGAGTTATGGCAGGCCTCAAGGTGGAAGCGTGTTTCGCATATTGACGTCGCCTTCTTTTTGTCGATATCATTGATCTACTAAAACACTTTGAACACTCAAATGATCTGATGTAACCCATCATTCCTAACCATGTGGCTGACTCTACTCATAAGCCCTTTAGCCAGATACGTGCCAATTCGTCTTTGAGGAAATACACAGCCACATCGTAAGCAATAAAAGAACAAGGCATAACATGCAGAATATTGCTTCTACCGCTAAGGTTTTCCAGGCGACCAACAATTCAGGGAGCAGAATAAAGATTTTAGGACTCTGCGTGTATCACCTCAGTTTGGGAAAAGTATTGCGCATAGCCGGGCTCTTGACGCAGCAATCGAAGTCGAGTGTGCAATTAAAATGAGAACTAAACGCAGCAACAACGAGAACTCGAATAACATCAACGTTGCTTCCAGCAGCCGCCTCTGCTGGAAGGTTTGGGAAAAGACTTCGAAAGCAGAATTTATGCAGAAGCAAGCAGAATGGAGGAGGACGCCGTTTTCATTCATTAAAGCAAGGCCGAGAAAGAATGAAAGCATGCCCCAGCCACTCTGCCAAAAGCAAGGGCCGAATATCTAAAGACTTGAAAGAAGTGCCTAAGTGCCTACCGATAGGACTACGTAATATTCCGGCCGTGCTTTTGTGGCTTGTTTTCCAGTGCTTTGACTTATCATCCTGCATTAATCTTGCTTGCCAAATTGACTGGTCTTTCTCGATGTCTCCCCAGATAATGTGACGTCATATATTGTTGTCATCTTTAACCGAAAAAAACAACTGAAGGGGGCTCAGAAAAGCATGTCGAATGCTCAAGCCAAATCGTGTACATAGTTTTATTGTCACGCGATGCATAGTATATAGGGAAATCAGACAGTGGGATAATGATACATATTTCCTTCCCTTGAAGCATGCAGGTAATGTAGCACTAGACCCATCCTGAGCAAACTAATACGGATGCAATGTAGAAAAGCTCTATTACATTGCAGTAGAAAACCCTCTTATCCACTTTTCCTTGCTTCACCGAAGCACTTTACGAAATGTCTTAAGGGACATTCATGACTGAATATGGAGTGCTTGACGGCAGCCTGCTAATTAGAATTAGTTTACTATTACTGCAAAAATTAGCTGGTGCGTATATGGTCTAACAAAGCCAAATATGAAGTTCTTGCATCAGCGTCAAAGGTCGTAGTTTTCAGGAGCAAGATGTATCGACGTCATGCGCTGATCCTTTCGCAAATCTGGGAGGTCGGTTCACGGGAGCATTGTTTTTTAATCAATATTCGCGAGGAGCACAACTATATCGGCGTCGTTGTCAAAGTGTCCACTTTCACCCCACACGGCAAGAAACAGCTATTCAATCAAAAGCTCTTAATTCCACAGCAATGAATACGCTCTTCGTCGGCTAGCGCCAACTGAATCGCAGTAATGCAATGTCCAAATCTTCCTGAAGGCCAAATGGTTACGGCTATCCTCAGAGTCCTCTTCACAGCTGTCGGCTACCCCCTGCTCAAAATCTCATTGCAAAGAACTGTTCACAATTCTTCTGGCTCACTGTTTCGCAAAATGAACCAGACTCCGACAGCGAATTCAGAACAGTAATGCTTGTGTGCATTTGGTTATTACCGTTCCGCTCTTGAACAGCGCGAAAACGTCAGGCAGGCCGCACGCTTGACATATAAAGGAAGAAGAGGCATGCATTGTGGAAGGCCACGAAAATTTCATTTCGGAGAACCGCCCTGCGGACTACAGCCGTTATGTTCAAGCTGCTTCTTTTCTATGCGAAGGGCGTTTCTTGCACTTGTTTAGCGGAGTTGGGCTGACATATAAGGAATCGCTTTTCTGCCTCTGTGAGCCGTTGCATTTTTAAAGACACTTCTCAGTCGTCTAGCATGGTGACTTCAATTTCGGCTACGTGTGGCTTTGTCTTCCTTCCTTGGCTCATTCATATTTACTTGTTTTGTTAAAGTATCGATAAGACGAGCTGAGCAGCCACCAGAACCCGCTGCATTCTTTCGCATGGTATCCCAGGAATAGTGTGTCGGAGACAAAAAGATACAGGGAATAAAAAGAGAAGTAAAGCGCACATATTCTATGAGGTGTTATTACTAATTCACGCAGTTGAAGGCGTCTCAACGCTAACCGTATTGATTAACATTCATGTCTTGTGCAATAAAGTGACCGTCCTCTTATGCATGAAGAAATACGCTATCCTCAGGACCTCAAATGCTTCGTGGTCTCCAGATAGCCAGACGAATCCTTTTATTTACTGGAATTTATTTTAGCGTTTTTTTCTCCAACCACCAAGAAACGGCATTTTACCCGCAACCGAATTGCTTACCCACTTGGTATATAAAGCGCCTGATTTTTATAGACACATGAGCATTTCTATGTATCTTGGAACAGTGCAGGAGCAGCATTGAAATATACTTACTTTCTTTCATTTCTGTAAATAGTGTTTTCTTCAAGCGGTCAAGACCTGCGAGAAAGAGAAAGAAAGAGCAAACTTGAGGGGACATGCTGCTGACGAAACATTCTTGTTAATCTTAGAGCCAGATGAACGTAAATTTCACATCTGGTCAATTTCAGGAGCTGTTTTTAAATCTAGTATTAATTGCTGTCGAACTAGTTTCTTTCAAGATCTGCAAGCCATGCATTTCAATTAGAAGGGTTTTTTGTAGACGTTTTTTACGCCAACATCAATATCATAAAGCAGTGAGAAATATGTCATTTTCATCATTTTGATCCACTCTACGCAACCGGAATAAATTGTTCTATCTAAATATTGATGAAAGGTTCAGTAGAATATTTATCCTTAAGTGTCTTTTTATTGGTGGAAATACAATATTTTTGAAAATTTATTAAATTGGCAACAAATTGGAATCAAAAATCAGATATTACCTTTTAAAAATACGAAAAAAAGCACCCGAAGAAAATTTCTCAGTGGTAGAATATTCACACATGAAGTAATGTCCCGCACAAGCACTAACGTTTCATGAAAGGTTAAAAATTTAAACACACATTGAAAGAGTAAATATGATGCTTTTTTACAAACTGCGGAAGATTTAGCTTAAGCAGCTGCAAAGTGCCACGCTTCCTTAAAATTCTCCTGCAGTGGACGGAGCCCTCTCACGCCGTCTCCGAAAATTCTCCTGGGGAATGAATGTTGGTTTAGGCTAAAGCTTTGTTCCCTGTCATTCTTGAAGAGTGCGTATAAAAGTTCTTCCTCTCTCTCTCTCTCCTTTGTGCAAGCTTTCTTCGCCAAAAGGTGACGATGAGAATCAGCAGTTTCTTTAGTAGACATTCTTGAGATTCGCAGACTATCACGCGCATCACTCAGTAAAATCAGTTTATGAGAAGGTTGGATACCTAGACTCTGCAAAACTTGCTTAAAGCGCGTGTGTCCCTGCTTGAGCCACACCCGCTAACAAGCGGTGCACCACCTTTCAGTGTATTTTCTAGAAGGGTGTTGCAGCTTTTGGAGAAAGAAAAAAGATTTTTTTCCCCATTTCTTTTGAGAGAGCTACTGCAGAACTCACAAAATGCAAAAAAGCCTTTCTACCTGCCTGCAACAATACAAATGGGTAGACGCCGTGTTTGAAATTTGTAGCCATCATAAAAGCAGCTCCCTTCTGTCTATTGGTGCTTCACCTCACTTACTCACATTGCAGATATTGGTAAATCCTTGTCTATATTCGAAGCGTGAGTTGGGGGACATGAAAGAGGAAGGGTAGAAGATAGCGTTACAACAAAACGCAAAAAAGAAATTATGAAAATCTTTGTTTTTCACGGGCGTCTCCCCTTTGGGTAGAATTGTGTGGGTGGTTGTGTGGGCCATAACCAGTGGGCCACTGGTTATGGCCTCTGACTAGGCCGCGGTACGCGTTTGGTTCAAAAGCCAAGAAAGGGTAGAAGATGGTACGGAAATCCCACTGTGTCCTTTTGAAGAAGAACGCAGTTTCAGACAACTCAATTTACTAAAGTATCTTAGTGCATACACCCTACAACCCGAGACGGAACTTCGGATTTTTCCTCACTGGGTTCGAATATTGTTACGGGGCATTCCCGAGCTGCAAGTCTCACTTCGAAGTCAGGAATACCTCCGGAACACCACTGCGCACCAAAATAACAGCTTCAGCGTCGCCATCGTTCCACATGCCACCCAAAACATCTTTGTCGTCTTCCGACATCCCAGCCACACAACGTAGCACTACCCCTGCGGGATAAGCACGGCACCACTGCATACTAAAACAAGGGGTGGGAACAGTAGGGCTTAAGTTGAGCGACGTGGACAATTTGTGTTGGTGGGACAGTGGAATCCAGCATGAGAGACAGGGGGCCTGACCTTGTACGTCACGTCCCTAAGTTGCTGCAAGACGTGGTAAGGACCCACGTAGCTGCATCTTTCTAGCGAGGGCTACACTAAGCTACCAGTCCAGCATTTCGCTGTGGTCAGTTGTGCAGCAGAAGAGGAGCATCAGGTGCGTCATGAGCTTCGCCCTCGCCGCAGCCGCGAGCACTCTCCACCGTCGGAGCCGAGCGTATCGTCACGCGAATGAGAAGTTGTGCGCATGCGCCGATACAATGGTAACCACAGAGATACCCCCCCCCCCCCCCCCCCAGGTGCGCCACGGGCTTCGTCGCCGCCTTGCCGCACGCTACTCTATCACCCGAACCGCGGGTCGCATGCGCATTATTACGTATGAAAGGCGGAGATGAAATAAGCGGCTGTATCACAACGTATAACATGGATGCAGAGGAGACTTCAGCCGCTGCTAAATGGCGGCATAGAAAAAAGAAGGTTGTCTAAGAGAAGAATGAGCGGAAGAAGGCGAAGAGAGCAGCGGAGACGCCAGAACAAAGATAAGAACTGCTTGCTAAACTGAGATGCCAGACTGCCGAGCGTAATAGACGGCGCATAGCCACGAGATGGCGCCTGTGGAGGATTTCAGTCAACAGAAATCAATAGAAGAGGATGTGAAGTCCCGTCGTGTGTCTGATTATATAATTCTTGCTTGCGGAAGTGCATCTGTCACCCGGACATTTGAAGTACACTTTGTGATCAATCCGTTTGACACATGTGTACGTAGTGTGTGCGAGAGACTGCAGTACCAAATAGACTTGAACCCAGTGAATAATCCAATGTATCGGAATGCGTTTGGCATTTCAAGAATGGTTGGATAAGAATGTGGCAAGAGTTTGTGGAGCGTGCATGGGCTTTCTGGTCAAGCCTAAAATTCCAGACTACAGTGTAAGCCATGGGTATCTATTCACCCTTACCGCCTGTTTTGCCAGTTTTGTACGATGTGGTCAAACGTTTGATTTCTCCTTACATTCCCTCATTCAAATCTAGCGTCAAATGAGCTAGCGTAATTCCCAGTTTGTCATGAGGGTCCTGTGTTCAACCAGCTCAGCCGGGTGAACGCACCTCTCGCTACGGAAAGTCAGTGCCAGTTTTTATACAACTGGAGAATGGCATGGCGGAAGACGGAAAGGATCGTAGAAAGACGAATGAGATAGGCTGTGAATATCGGGGAGCATACAACGTCATCGAGGTAGCAAAGGCATTTCGTCCTTTTGAAGCCATGCTGGATAGAGTTCATTATACGCTCCAAGGTCGCGATAAGAGAACAAGAGGCACGTCTTTGAATTGGTACAGGCCGCTAGGGGTACAAAGCCAGTTTTTTTGCGATCACTTTTATCTACCGTAATTTCACAATTTCACAGTATTATGAGCATATATTAATTGATGAGAAATAGCTGACACTATGCAGTTAGTCTATTCCGTCGTCTATTCTGGGCAGAGGTTAATTTTCTTTTTTAGTGATCGCACTCAGATGGCGGTGATATACACAGAGGATACCGGTAAGCTGTCTAAGGAGAAGAAAGATTTGATTAAGAAACGCCAAATCATGAAAGCTTGCAATGCAACCGACCAGATAGAATTGCCAGAGATATCAAACTAGAGCAAAATGGGCAATATAAGGAAGTATAACATGGAGAAAATTGAGCATGCTTTGAGAAACCGGGGAAGCCTTAAAGCGATGTAGAAGAATTTGGCATAGGCAAAAATCAGTATGTGCTAAGGAACAAGGCGGGCAATGTCAATACGAATATGGACAAGATATTGAAAGTTGCCGAGGAGTTATATACTGATCTCTACAGTAGCTAAAGAATTCAAGACAATAATAAGATTGGCGGTAGGGAAATTCAGTCAGACGCCAGTGACAAAGGACGAAGTTAAAAAGTATTACAAACTATGAAAAGGGAGAAAGCAGCTGGAGAGGATCAGGTAACTATAGATTTGTTAAGGACGAGGGGATATCGTGCTAGAAAAACTGGCCACCCTGTATACGCAGTGCCTGGTGCCATCGACGCTACCGGAACAATGGAAGAATGCAAACATTATCTTAATTCATAAAAAAGAAGTCGCTAAGGACCAATCAACTTACTGTCTGTTACGTTTAAGCTATTTACGAAGGTAATCACTAATAGAATCAGGACCACTTTAGACTACAACCAAGCAAACGATTAGGCAGGTTTTCGGAAAGGGAACTCTACTATCGATCATATCCATATCATCAACCAGGTCATAGAAAATGCTCGGAATATAACCATCCCTGATGCATAGCATTCGTTGATTACGAAAAAGTATTCGACTCAGTACAAACCTCGGGGGGTCAAGCAGGTATTGCGAAATCAGAATGTAAACGAGCCGTTCTTGAAAGTGCTGGAAGTTATATAGGGGCTGCACAGCAATCATAGTTCTGCGTAAAGAAGTAACAAAACTCCTATAAAGAAAGATGTTAGGCAAGGAAACAAGATCTCTCTAGTACAATTCACAGCTTGCTTAGAAGTATTCAGAGACTTGGAATGGGAGCAGTGGAGCAGTTAGGAAGAAGGGTAGATGGAAAATACGTCAGTAATATACGATTTACTGGTGACATTGTCTTGCTAAGTAACAAAGGCTGTGAATGGCAAAAGGATTAATGAGGACCTATACAAAGAAAGCAAATAGGTAGCACTAAACATCAATATGCAGAAGACTAAAGTAATGTTCAGCAGCCTAGGGAAAGAACAGCAACCTACAATAAGTAGCAAAAAACTGGAAGTAGTAGGCGAATATGTATACTTAGGATTGGTATACCGCAGATCCCAATCATGAAAGAGAAATAACTAGGAGAATAAGATTGAGATGGAGTGTATTTGGTAAGCACTCGCTGATTATGACTAGCAGCTTACCGGTATCGCTCAAGAGGAAAGCATACAACAGTTGCATAACCTGCAATTATCTATGGGGCTGAAACGTGGAGGCTAACAAAAAGGGTTCTACTTAAGTTGAGGACAACGCAAAGGGATATGCAAAAAAATGGTAAGGCTAACATTAAGAGTTAGGAAACGTGCAAAGTTGGTCAGAGAAATAACTGAAGTCGCTGTCATTCTAGTGGATATCAAGAAGAAAAGGGCATGGGCAGGGCCTGTAGTGCGAATAGAGGATAACCGATGCTCGCTGAAGGTAAAAAACTGGATTCCAAGGGAAGGAAAGCGTAGCATGGGGCGGCAGAAAGTTAGGTGGGCGGATGATGTTAAGACGTTCGCAGGGGTCAAGTGGATGCAGCTAGCACAGGATCGGGTTAATTGAAGGAATGTGGGACAGGCCTTCGCCCTGCAATGGATATAGTCAGGATGATGATGATGATGATGATGATGATGATGATGACGATGATGATGATGATGATGATGATGATGATGATGCACAAAGAATCTCCGACTGTCGTCTTTCTTTTTCACTAAGACGACAAGTGATGTCCATGGACTGCTGGAGGGCTCAACAATGTTCGCTAGCATCCTGTCCACTTAAATCTGCATAATTAGGCGCTCAGAAAGAGATACACATAATGGCCGCCGGTGGCTAGAGCGGGCATCGCCAGTGGTAATGCAGTGGGTCACAATGGAAGTTTGGCCGAGAGGACTGTTGCCCGTATCGAAGATGTCTTTATAGGAATCCAAGACTAGAGAGAGGGCGCGGGCATGGTCTGGTGGCAGATCTGCAGTGACCATTGCAGAAATAAGGTTAAAATTGGAAATGGTCGAGAGTGAGGGTAAAAAATTATCAAGTTAGAGCTCAGGTGTGACAGCAGACATTGTGCATTCGGGCAGGGGAAAGAGATCCGCGAGTGCGATGCCTTGGGTCAACTTGGGTCGAGAGGCTGAAGTTCAGAATCGGAAGGTAGGTGTGGGTGGCGGTGATAGTGACAGCGGTGTGGGGTAGAATAACGTAGCGCTGAAGAAGGACGTCGGCGTTAGGGCAAATAAGATAGGCGCCATTAGGAACGGAGAAAAATGGACGCATGAAAACATAGATGGCAGCTTTGGGTAGCAGGTAAACGAATTCAGGAGCGCGGAGATAAGGCTTCTGAAAGCCTCTGTCGGAGCAGAGGGTGAATTCTAAGCGTAGAAGGCCAGTGGAGCAATCAATAAGGGCAGCATGAGTTGTAAAAAATCTGTGCCGAGAATTCCGTCGTGTAGACAGCGGTCTGTAATGGTGAACCGCACAAGAGTATTACGGTCGCTGGCACTAAAACCAATAATGCACAATCCGGCGACAGCAGCTGCATTGGTATCGGTGACATGAACGGCGGATAAAGCGGCGAGAGGTCAAAACCTTTTTCAGGCTTCGACGAAGGGATGAAGTGAGCATCGAAACTTGGGCGCCAGTATAAATTAAAGCGGGTACAGGTACAACATCCACTTCAATGTCGAGAATGCTACGTCGATCAGCCATGGTCAGGAGCGGATTTGCGGTGCGAGCCATCAATACAGCGTAGCCTGGGGAGGCTGCACTGTATGGTGTTTTCTGGAAGAAAACCATAGTGGTGTAGAGAGGACGAGCGGCGAGAGTGCGGAGATTAGGATAGGTGAGGCCAAGTAGATGATGAACAGCTAGACCTGCGCGGGGCTGGAGTTTTGAAGGTGACGGGTTGGTTAGTAGGTCGGTAGGAGGGGGGGGGGGGGGGCGTTAATTGTTGCGTTGAGGATAAGAATAGCGAGGTCGAGGAGGCGAAAACCAGCGGCTGCGCAAATTGCAAGAGATACCCGAAGAAGTGCCATAACAACAGTCGGCGCTGTTGTTGCCGCCGTGGTTAGGGATGTGTCGAACGGCATTGAGAATAAAGCTGGTGGCCACTTGACGACTCCAGGTATTGGGCCCGGAACATTTGTACCAAGCACACTCCATCAAACTATGTCGGCCCGTACCTGAGCGTGAAGAGTTTCACTCTATAACAGGAATACCTTCGGAACACCAATACACAGCTTCAGCATTGTCGTCATTCGACACGGCGCCCAAAACATTCTTGTCGCCTTCCGATATCTCGGCTAAACACCATAACAATAAGATCCCCACTTCATTAGGTCTAGGTGTCCATCGAAGCGTGAGACAGATATTGCTCCCTCCATTCGGAAAAAATCCAACTTAAACGAACACCTTTTTTTTTTAATCGTTAAATGAGAATACAATGTTCAAAGCACTACACCAAATTCTTTTAATGCGAAGCTTGCGCGTCCCTATCATTAAAACCGTCAAACTTTAGACAACCTTGCTGATCGATGTAAAACCACGGGTAACAGAGCTTCCGCTAGTGGAACTATAGTTAAAGCTATGCCTAGCCACCCTCAGTTATTTTGTTACCCTATTCGTACCGCGGTTCAGGTTCAAGCTTTAGCCTTTGACCGGCTGGTCTAAAGAGCCGGAAAGGTTGTGTTTCTGCTGAAAGCGAACTCTGTGGCCAAAATGAGCCGAGAACGGAGACTTAAAACAAAAATTGCACGCGCAATGTTTTACGACTGGGAAATAGACACTTCCACATCATACATCGCAAGTATTACGAAAAAATCCTGCGCTATTGTAAATGGGGCTGCCCACGCTAAAATTTCGTAGGTTGCGCTTGGGCAATGGCATAGCTGGAAAGCGGTCATACCTGCTTGCTGTCCACATCGGTCTCTTGAGGGGCACATTAGAGAAGATGCGACGCAAATGGAGGAAATAATTAGGCAGAAGATGAGCTAGCCGAAATGAGGCCGCCCAATAAAAAGCCGAATAAGACCGGCATGGATTATGGCGCGACTGAAAAGCAGGAATACCTCTACGCTGCTCACAAGAGCCTTTTTGGTAACTTGCGGGCAAATGCAGCCCATATTCCGGTTCTGTGTGATAAAAATAAGATGAGCCCAATTGGCCGCTCAGGGAAGACGGAAATGTGTTCCTAATTGGTCGTAGCCGGGCTTAAAACACAGAAACTTCTCGAGCCTATATTTAAATCTGCCACTTTATATAATTCTTATTATACGCGCCGGTAATTGCCTCTTTTGGAGGTTTCGGATAATAGTTCTAAGCTCATTACAGCGTTACTAAAAACTACCTTCTTTCCCTGGTAACTATGTCAATTATGCAGTATTGGTAGAAAATATGCAGCAGTAATGTGTTTCGCATTACGCGTATGTACTGGATTACGTCGCGTATGTACTGGATTACGTCCGAACCTTCCCTGCGCCGAAATAAACAGAGCGTTGGAATAAAATTTCCAGACCAGGGGAGAATGTGGGCCAACTTATATTATTACTTATATTATTATATTGTTCAAAAACCTCTTGTTTTTCAGTGCACAATATTAGATTAATGAATACTGCTCAGTGTTTAACACTTAATTACTGGAACTTGGTAACCTCCGAAAATTCCAACTTCCACCCATGAGGCGAACTCTGTGGCCAAAATGAGCCGAGAACGGAGACTTAAAACAAAAATTGCCGCGCAATGTTTTACGACTGGGAAATAGACACTTCGCTGGATCATGGTTGGTTGGTTGGTTGGTTTGTGGGGTTTAACGTCCCAAAGCAACTCAGGCTATGAGAGACGCCGTAGTGGAGGACTCCGGAAATTTCGACCACCTGGGGTTCTTTAACGTGCACTGACATCGCACAGCGCACGGGCGCCTTGCTTTTCGCCTCCATCGAAAAGCTGCCGCCGAGGCCGGGATTCGATCCCGCGTCCTTGGGAACAGTAGCCGAGCGCCGTAACCACTGCGCCACCCCGGCGGGGAGCTGGATCATGGAAAAAGCAAGAGAGTTCCAGAAACCCATTTACTTCTGCTTTATTGATTATGCGAAAGCGTTTGACTGCGTAGATCACAGCAGATTGTGGCAAGCTCTCCAAGAGATTGGAGTTCCAATTCACCTCATCTGTCTCCTCAGGAACCTTTATGAAGGGCAAGAGGCCACAGTCAGAACTGGGCACGGTCTTACTGATTGGTTTCCGATTGAGAAAGGGGTGAGGCAAGGCTGCATACTGTCGCCCTGCCTATTTAACCTATATGCAGAGTGCATCATGAGGAAGGCCGGTCTGGACGAGTCTTCAGCTGGAGTGAAGATCGCTGGAAAACGCATCAACAACCCTGGATATGCGGGTGATACCACTTTAATGGCAGAAAGTGAATTGGATCTCAAGAGACTTCTGATGCGCGTACAAGAAGAGAGTGAGAAGTTTGGGCTTAAACTGAACACTAAAAAGACGAAGGTCATGGCGTCTTGCCCTATCAAGTCCTGGAGCATCAATGGACAAGAAGTGGAAGCTGTGACAGATTTTCTGTTCTTGGGCGCCAAGATTACCTCGGAAGGAGACTGCAGCCATGAAATTAGGAGACGCCTGCTTCTGGGAAAGAGAGCAATGGTTAGCCTTGACCGCCTGGTAAAGAGCAGAGACATTAGTCTGCCAACCAAGATCCGTATAACCCGTGCTATGGTCATTCCAGTTGTGATGTATGGATGCGAGAGTTGGACTGTGAAAAAGGCTGACCGCCGAAGAATTGACGCGTTTGAATTGTGGTGCTGGCGAAGACTCTTAAGAGTTCCTTGGACTGCCAGAAGATCTAATCAGTCGATATTGTCGACCATAAACCCTGACTGCTCATTGGAGGGTCAAATTCTAAAGTTAAAGCTCAGCTACTTTGGTCGTCTGATGAGAAGAGAGGAGTCGCTGGAGAAAGATTTGATGTTGGGAAAGGTTGAGGGTCGCCAGAGAAGGGGTAGGCAGCGAACGCGATGGTTAGATGGCATTCTCGAGGCATTGCAGATGAAGCTATGTGATGTTACGAAGATAGTGAGAGACCGGAAGCGTGGCGTGACATGGTCCATAGGGTCACGAAGAGTCGGACACGACTGAACGCCTGAACTGGACCCATGAGGCCGACATGTGAGCCACCAGCGCCGGTACTATTCGGGTATTAAGGGTTAGCCAACGTGAACATCAAAACGTTGATCAATGGGGCGGCACCCGCCTGTATAAATGTGGGACTCATTTGTGATTTGAGTATTCTGCCCAGATTCGGCTACTTGAGCCGATTGTGGGCAGCTCGAGCTCATTGGGGCAGCCCATGTGGGCCCGAAGCGGGATTTGTACTCGTGGCCAGAAATGCCCTGTCTGGGTTGCCCACACGGGTATGAATTGGGAACTGTCTTGGCATAAGTGGGCAGCCCATGCGGGGCCCTACTAGGCAGGAGTTGCAATTCCCGCGTGAAGTGCCCCCATGGACCCAGCACGAGACCCCACTTCTCAGCCTAATTTGCGCTGCTTGGGTAATTACAGAAGTAATAGTTAGGCGAGCAGCAAAGAACATTTCTGCTTTGCTAACTTGCATAGCAGCGCTCACAGGAAAATTCATTCGATGGTACGGCGCTGTCGCGAGAGATGGCGCGAGCCGTGACCCGATTATCAAAATACAGTACTTGACCCAGATAGGTGGCGTGAGCCGCCGCCATCCATCTATTCGTCGTATGTAAGTTCGCGAAGTTGACGCACGTTCTTCTGGGACAACCTGGAATGTGTGTGCAATAGATGCGGTACCGACGGTACCTTCTACTAGTCCAGGGTGCTCATATTAGTCGTCGTGTTCTGGGAGTGCTGATGACACATCAATATCGGCTCCTGCTGGTAAATAGAATGAGAAGGCGATGGGGACGAGGCCCGCTAAGCTATCCCGTTGAACTCTTAAAGGCGAAGCTTAAGCGTCCCCTATTTTGTTCTTTGAACTGTTTGAATAGCCATTAGGTCTACATTCACCCGGATTATCCTCGTCTCCCTCGTCCAGCCTCTATTTCATGGGCTGCGTGGATGTTTTATGATGAGTGGCAAGACCAACCGGTGATCATGTCGCAAGCCCGCTACCAATCTAGTAGCTGCCACAAAAGCAACAAATAACGCACTTTTATCTTGACCTTTTCTTTGCCTGCCTCGTCAATTACCAAAGGATTCTTAAATGCAACCACTCAGGGGTTTGTACAAACTAGGTGCTCATACATGCCCATATTCGCGTTCACTCCAAGGAAATACGGTCTCGCCAGCATTTCTTTACATACAGAATATTGTTTGCGTGCTGTAAAAAACTTAAAGCCATAATACGTATGTACCCAAAAACATTGTGCCCCCATCTTCCCTTCGGTGCAGCGCGGCTATGTTAGATCATTAGCGCATTACAAACTTTTCTAACCTGAAATTGTGAAATTCAAAACGTTCTCCACCCCCTCTTTCCCAGGAGCTTGAATTCTGAATATCAGACCCGCACTGCTGGACTGGAAGAAGCGCCAATGTCTCCTGAGACTTCGCCGTCGCCTAGTAAACAAGCTTAGTGGCCTAGTTCTCCGTGTCTCGCTTAAATTTTCGCTCGACGCAGAGTTTTACTCCGCCCTCTAAGTTCATTAAGAAGCTCGCGCAAGCACGAAATTAGTTCACGTTGCACGGATGCACTGTGACTCTATATGAAGGCGCCCGTTTATTATCATGGCGGTGGGAAATTAGGCTGAAGGTAAACCTTTCGCAAAGAGCCAAGGAGGTGATTCGTCCTCATTATTCGTACAAGCCGCATAACATGAATTGACGTCCGCGCTACCAGGGTATGCGGGACATATAGCCTCAAGTATTTGTGAACGAAAAAAAAAACGTTAGGACAGATTACGAAGATCATGGCGTCTTACCCTATCAAGTCCTGGAGCATCAATGGACAAGAAGTGGAAGCTGTGACAGATTTTCTGTTCTTGGGAGCCAAGATTACCTCGGAA
This sequence comes from Amblyomma maculatum, assembly GCF_055883805.1. NCBI lineage: Eukaryota > Metazoa > Arthropoda > Arachnida > Ixodida > Ixodidae > Amblyomma > Amblyomma maculatum. The sequence goes on from NC_139345.1 coordinate 79,339,360, forward strand.
GGAGACTGCAGCCATGAAATTAGGAGACGCCTGCTTCTGGGAAAGAGAGCAATGGTTAGCCTTGACCGCCTAGTAAAGAGCAGAGACATTAGTCTGCCAACCAAGATCCGTATAACCCGTGCTATGGTCTTTCCAGTTGTGATGTATGGATGCGAGAGTTGGACTGTGAAAAAGGCTGACCGCCGAAGAATTGACGCGTTTGAATTGTGGTGCTGGCGAAGACTCTTAAGAGTTCCTTGGACTGCCAGAAGATCAAATCAGTCGATATTGTCGACCATAAACCCTGACTGCTCATTGGAGGGTCAAATTCTAAAGTTAAAGCTCAGCTACTTTGGTCATCTGATGAGAAGAGAGGAGTCGCTGGAGAAAGATTTGATGTTGGGAAAGGTTGAGGGTCGCCGGAGAAGGGGTAGGCAGCGAACGCGATGGTTAGATGGCATTCTCGAGGCATTGCAGATGAAGCTATGTGATGTTAAGAAGATAGTGAGAGACCGGAAAGCGTGGCGTGACATGGTCCATAGGGTCACGAAGAGTCGGACACGACTGAACGCCTGAACTGAACTGAACTGATAAAACTGATGACACAGCGATGCTGTTTGCGTTTGGTTTTTGGTTCTACTTCGTTCAAAGCTAATCAAGCGTATAATATTTTCTCGCAGTATGAAATTCCTTCTATTAGTCAATTTTTTTTTATATTAGACAACATGATTTTCTAAAAAGTTTATCTTGCGACACTTAATTAGCACTGTTCATGAACGATTTAGGCTGTGGTATTGATCTTAACATTCCCGCTGAGGCGTTGTTTATATACTTTGAAAACGTTTTCGACAAGGTTCCTCATGAATGGCGTTTTCTAAAACTTTCATGTCTAAACCTGAACAATTATGTCCTTTCTTGGATTCAGAACTTCCTTACTAACCGGCAACAGGTCGTTCTTGCAAATAAAAGTTGCTATTTTATTCGCCGGTTATATCTTGGTGCCCCAGGGCACTGTTCTTGGTCCCCTTCTTTTTCTTATTTACATAAATGGCCTACCCATCGCAGGACACTGCGCGATAATTTAAGCTTACCTAAAGAAACAACCTTGCGCCTTGAACATGTCCTGGGTCCTTGGTGCGACGGATCGTGTGTGATTATGTGCGTGTGAAAGTTAACTTTTCTTAAGGACACAGGGTTGATCAATACCCTTTAAAACTCATCTGTGTGTGCTTATGTGCGTGTGAAAGTGTGCGAAACCGATTCTCTTTTTTTCTCATTTATTTCCCCTTCCCCTCCCACAATCTGTCACCCTCATCCCTCAACCCTCATCAGGAGTAGCATGCTAGGCTTACCACCAGGCAGACATCTCCTGTTGCCATTAAAATATATATCTCTCTATATCTATAAATGGCCTACCAGCTAACCTTCCTTCTAATGTCTGTATGTTTGCCAATGACTGAGTTATTTATCGCCCTTTAAAGTATAGTCATAACCCCAAAATGCTTCAGTATCACATTTAATGCCTTATAACCTGGTGGAAAACGGCTAATATCCTTAAACATAAAAAATAGACCTCTTTTATTTTGTCACTGATGTCACTTTGTCATTTCAAACTACTTTATCTCAAAATCAAAAATCACTTCCGTATTAGCATATAATTATTTAGGCATTCGTGTAACTGGCGATCTTAACTGGTCAAATAAAGTAACGTAGATTACGAACTATGCAAATCGCGCGCTCGGATATTTCCGGCGAACACTGGGCCTAGCAAATTCACCAGGGAATTTACTGGCTTGATTAACATTTACCCATCAGAAATCGGAATATGCGAGTGCTGTTTGGGACACTTATTAAAGAAACTTTACTAACATTTTCAAAGCAGTACAAAATCGCGCGGCAAGATTCATCTACTTGGCCTACTCTTATGTAGGTGTCACTGAAATAAAACGCAATGCTGACCTTACAAGGGTAGCAATCCGTCGTAACATCTCAATACTGTGTCTTTTTCACAAGATTTATCATCATCCCTTTCTCAAGTTTATTATCAGCCCTGCCTATTGCACATACAGTCGCACAAGTCAAAGAAAGACCGTATATCCTCCCGCTGCCCAGACTTCTGACCATCTGTCATCAATTTTGTTCGCACCACAAAAGACAGGAATGACTTGTTCAGCATCGTCGTACTTCATGCCGGTCCGCCATCCTTCAAATCATCTATAGAAATTCTATGCACCTAAACCCCCTCCATCACGTAATGCCCCTTGAATGGGGCCTTTGAGGTAATAATAAATATTAAATAAAATAAATAAATAATAGACTCAGTTATTCGTGATTATACTTCGAGACTTGTCATTTCTATCTGCTGTCGCGGCTGAGTGGTGTGACAGATACTGCGCCTTTTTTTTACTGTAAACCAATTTGAAATACCGCTGGTACCTGCTGTATTGCGTCTGCTTCTGTACGCTGTGTGGTGCGGCGTTCGAGGAGCTGCCAAATGAATGACGCCGCACGGACACCTGGGTCGGACGCCTGTCGCGCTCAGCATCGTACATTCGCGAATGACCTTGTGAAGTCATCAGTCATGAGCGGATATGACGCCATGATGATGTCAGTTACTGTTATTAGACATGACCGGATTTGTCGTCATGATCACTTCACATTAGGTCATGACGTCACGCCTGGTCATAATGATGTAATTACTTCGAACACAGGCAGCTGGCCAGGATACAAGGAACAACCTCGGGCTAAAAGAGCATCGCTGTTAAAATAATTGGGCAGTGCAATGTCTTGGCGAAGACACTTGAATGTTTACCACAATGACGGAATCCGGTAGAAGCAACATACTTTTCGCAGTCCTTGCTCTATGACGAAGCTAAGAGAGAAAAAACAAATGCGCCTAAATTCTTCAAAAAGTAGGGTTATACTTTTGGGCAGACATTGAGTATTTACATGAGAAGCATTAGCACCGTCACAGTGCATTTGCAGTAAATTTGAATGGTCATGATCCGATTTAAGAACTTGTCTTGTAGCGCGACTGCGGCAATGTGCCGTGAAAACTGCCTCTGAGACGCGTGCGACTGCTAATTAAGCGCACTTGTATCAGAATTCCGGTGAACTCTAAACAACCTCCGGTAGCAATTATTAATCCAGAGAGCACTACTGTACCCACCTGTTCCTGCTGCTTTCATGGATTTGACCCATGATGACTAAGAAAAAAAAAATTTTTTTCATTATCGGCACCTATTTGCCGTTTCAAAGAAAACACCCTTTTGAGTTCATTTAAAAAGTTCTAGGCTCCGACCATTGACTGGAAGCGACGTTCTGTTTGGCATAAACGCCTGACCTCTCAATTAGCACGGTTCTGTTACGCTCACTATGCTCAACTGTTAAAGTTTCTCCGACGTCATCAAGCTTTTATGCCAAATTATTAAAAGTCATGTTTCGCAGAAAAGGCAGTAACGTCGAGGTTTGTGGCGTTTCCCATGAGTGAAACATCTTTGCAGGCCAACGAAATATCAAATTTCATAAAAGATAGTAAAAATGATCCGCCACGCTGAAGTTTCACAAATGCGACGCACCTGAGGAGTAATATTTACGACTAAATGGCAAAACTGCGCATTACGACCAGCCCAACATCAAACACATTGCGAGGAAGAAACATGTGATGCAACTGCTGCCGCGGTAGCGTTAAAGCACAAGTTGTTCACTAAATTCGGCACTGACGCTGTGAGCGCCATATTGCAGGATGCCGCTAAAAGGTGGATTTTGTTCGGTGACTTGGTGAGCAATTCTGACTAGTCGCTAAGGCGGCGCGATGTGACGAGACCGCACGACATGCATGGCAGGAACTGCCAACTCGGTCAGCTCGTTTCAGACGAGTTCTTAAATGGGAATCAAAATCACCGACACCTTTGGGTTCAAATTCAGAGTCGATAATTATAGGCACGGCATAGACGTTTTCAAAACAGTTAGATCAACTTGATAGGCAGAGAAAGAGAGAGAGAAAGAGAGAGAGAGCGGAGGTCGAGAAATCTTCAAGCTCAACATGAACTTGTCGTCTATGCATTCGACTTACGCAGACGGACGCGTAATAGAAGAACGAGGGTTCATCCAATCTTCTTCGATAGCGCGTGCCTGTCCGCGATAAGTAATATGACAGTGGTATTGCACGCCAGCTTCCGTCCTCGCGCTTCCTCAATACTCTCTTGGGAAACGTTTGCCGCCGCTCATGGGGGTCCCGAATCACTCCGTCAAAGGATCAAGACGGCATCTTTCGTTTCAACAACCCTCGCTCGCACGTACTTCTGGCGTTACCGCGATACCTAGTTTACCAGTGCCAAGGAGCGATCTTGGAGACGGTTCGAGGCGGTGACTCAAAACATCCTACTACTGACTCCAAACAATAAGCCGAGGCCGACACGGAAATTCCCACGGAACGCACCTCATTAACTCACCCTCCGCCCCCCTCCCCCCTCTACTGTCAGAAAACGCTATTTTCTTTATCTCTTTTATGGTAGGCTTTTTTCAAACATCGATGGGCCCGCGCCTGGTCCGTCCTGCGGCCCGACCGCAAACTCACCACGCATCGGTCTTTTGCTGCGGCCAGCTGTTCCCTCACTTGTCAACGAAGCCGATGGGTTGCGAGAATCCAATTGGATGAAACAGGTAGGCCACCACCGTCAACATTATCAACGCTGCTCGGTGCTATAGCCTCACTTTTCTAAACGAGGGGAAGCTTTGGTTGTTAGCAGTTTGTTAGCACGGGGAAAAAATTGAAAAGCACTAATTTGGCCTAGCGCACTGCGGATATGCAGCCAGGCAACGTTTTGCACTCGTGTCAACGCGATTTGTGCCACTAGTCATAGAGAACCAGCCTCAGCTGCACTTCTTTAACATTAGGCTGATCATTACACAGCGAAGGTGTTTCCGCACTGCACATCATCAAGCTGTGGGCAGACACAATAATCGGCCCATCAACAATAACACCGGCCGACAGAGACATTGCGGCATTGCAGTAACTTGGGTGATATCACCTGCTAGCCGGTTTGCGCTCGACATCTGGGAATCCCGGAAGCCTCGTGGTCGGAAAAAAAAAGTGAAACGGCTTTGTGCGTTGGTTGCGCAGTAATAGCCGCATCTGTGCTAGTTATAAAAATTGCGGGTCCGCCGGCATTTATGTCCATGCTGGCAGCAGACGTTGAGTACTTTACGCTATATGCGAGAGCCGTCTGAACAGACTCATAGCGTTTTTGGCGTTTACACTTGAGATCCTTACAAACGATCATTACGTAGCGTACGTAGTCTGAACGCGGTTTTACCTGTACTCGCCTATGGGGAATGAAGCACGGAGGCTAATAAATTGGTTCTCCTAAAGCTGATGACAACGCAGCATGATATGGAATGGAAAATGGTGAGTGTAACGTTAAAGGATAGGAAGAATGCAGAGTGGGTCAGAAAAATAACTTGAGTTAATGACGTTCTAATCGGAATCACCATGAAATGGGAATATGTGCGAAAAGAGGATAACCGATGTTTGCTGAGGGTAACAAATTGGATTCCAAAGGAAGGAAAGCATAGCACGGGGCGGGCCGAAAGTTAGGTGGACGGGTGAGGTTAAGAAGTTGGCAGGCTTATTTTGGTGCAGTTTGCGCATGCCCGGGTTAGTTGCAATGGATCCTTCGCCCTGCAGTGCATAATATGGCTTGTGATGGTGATGATAATACTTATGTCGGCTGATATTTCGCGTAATGTGGTTGCTTGCGACTGTATGCTAGTGGGTACATGTGAGATAATGAAGGAACAAATCAAATAATTAGAAAAATGCTAGTACTGAATTGCTTCTACCAAAATCCTTAAGGGGAGACGGAGACGAGAGCTACGAATACTGCCGCGTCATAGCCTAAGCGCTGAGCTTAAGTGCCCCCTCCCACATTTTTTTTTTGTTTGATTACAGCAACTGCGCCAGTAAAGTGGTTATGCAATACATGGGACTTCAGTATTGCCACAGTTTTTGCAATTTCCGCATGACTTCCTAGTATATGCTTGCCAATATTTACCGGCAAATGGGTATTTGCTGAAAACGACCAGTAAAGACCACAAAATCCTTGTATTAGGCCGAATATCTTGCGGCACACAAAACCTTACCTCAGAATTTTTCGCAGTTAATTTCTTTTTGAGCTTTTATATGATTGTGGCTCCGATTTCTTGAATTCCCAAGCTACCTGTACATTTCGTCGCTACTGCATGCACTGCGTTGTGCGTGTGTTGCAATTGTACATGTTGAGTGAACTGCTAGCGCTATTCCCACTTGCCAAGTGTGCCTCCTTTTATCTTTATGTCTTCAATTCTCGATTTGAGGATGCTTGCGCTACCACTCTTCGCCCGCCTCCTTTCTCCGGGGCATACGGCAGATTGAATACTACTTGGAACAATAGGTCGATACTCGTAAGACGGTTATTGATTTAAAGTACCTCAATTTCATTCCCGGAAACCAAACGGCAGCAGCGGATCTTTCATATTGCGAAACCCATCGACACGCTGTGGAAATGTGATCGCTTACTGTGCTTGTTCTTCAAACCGTTGAGAAACGCCTACCAAGGCTTCTAAACTTGAAAAGTTCTTACCTCATTCTGCTCTTCTAAATACAAAACAAAGCGATAGCCGCACTGTCTCTTCAACTTATCTCGACAGTCTCCAGTGAAATAACTTGTAAGTCAATACCATTATCTACACATGGCGACGTCATTCTTCCTCGGGGTAGTGCTTATCGTCTTTCCGGTACTATTTCGTGGAAAACACCGAACATTTATAATTTATTTAACTAGCGTAATGATCTGCCGTGAAGTATGCGAACCTAAATCAACCTGTTTTGAAGACACTGTTAGTGTTACTGTTGGTGCACTGTTCAAAAGCATCCTCTCTGCAGTGGCAGTATCGATCCTCTGAAAGTCGTTAAAGTATATTGACCTGTCCTTACACGCAGCTGTTGCATTTATATCCGCAATAAGCAAGAACCCTCCAGCACTAAATTTGTTAGCTCAGTGTCGATCCATTAGAAGCTTGCTCAAGTTTCCCGAAACGCATGTGCTTTTATTCTATTGCTATATCGATGTTTACCCGATGTCGGTGGTGTTGCGATCGATGAAACTCATTATTTTCCTTTTGGTGGCGCACACTACACGCTCTCTTAAAGGAAACCATCGTATTAGTACCATGCCATGGGCCCTTAATGTGCATCTGATTCCTACAGCAATCGCTCTCCAAACTTGCTATTGGCTAGATGCTGACTCGTTTCAACAATTATCAGTTCCTTAACAGGCAATGTCGTAGAACACTAAACTTTAACAATTAAATTGCTACAATGAGTGTCGTACTGACATGATATGCTGTCAAATCACGTGCATCATTTTATGGTGTTCCATCAGGCTTTTCGTGGCATGCGCATGCAGTGACGAAAAGGATGTAGAAAGTCTATATTTCAAGATATCGATTTCGCCTTGCAGTAAGGCTACGCGCATAGAAAATAATTTGAGCTTGCCAAAGGCTTGGTTTTGTTTGGTTTATGAGGTTTAACGTCCCAAAGCGACTCAGGCTATGAGAGACGCCGTAGTGGAGGTCTCCGGAAATTTCGACCACCTGGGGTTCTTTAACGTGCACTGACATCGCACAGCATACGGGCGCCTTGCTTTTCGCCTCCATCGAAAGCGGCCGTCGACGACGGGATTTGATCCCGCATCCTGGGAACAGTAGTCGAGCGCCGTAACCACTACGCCACCACGGTATACAGCGCACAAGGAAATGCAATAAAGGCATTCCTTTTGACACCAATAGACCTTCAACGCAGTATTAATTCTGCCCTCGTCTACTGCAGCTCTTTTAACGTATCTGCATTACATTCATCTAACACTTTCTCCCCAGACAGTATTATGTATCTTCACATACACTGAAAACAAAACTGTGGAAGTTTTCCTACAGCGAATGTGATTACTAGCGACATCACCAAAACATGCACCCACGATACTGTCTATGTGATGAAAGGCCAACGCTGGAATCGTTGTGAGCAAAGCAATACTACAAAGCAACACATACAATGAATCAAGTGCATTCCCTGTGTACGTTTGAATGAGCCATAACTAAGTTTCGCTGATGGTTTGTTGCTCCTTCAAGGTCCGTCCCCGGCAACGAGGCGGCCCACAAGCTGGCTCGAGATCACTACCGCCGAGCCACTACAGGGCCACTTGATGACCGAGGAAGCGGACAGCGCTTGCTAAAATATGGGGAGATCACGCAGCACTACAGATTGGATCGTAGACTGGTACCCCCACCAGACTCGAAATTAAACAGCAGACAAGCAGTGGCGTGGTGGCGACTGCAAACTTATACATATCCGCACCCGGTTATGGCGAACCACATGTTCCCTGAGGCTAGGAGTGGCAAGTGCAATCTTTGTGGTGCGAGAGGGACCCTCGACCACATAATATGGGAACGCCCATATTCTCCCAGGAGGACGAACAATATAGACTGTAGAGACACCTGGGAGACCCTGCTGCGCAGCTCGGACCCTGAGCTCCAGCTCCTACTCGTCCAACTGGCTGAAGAGGCTGCTGGGACCCAAGACCTCCCGGCCTGCCTCTGAGACGGCGGCACCCGCCCCTTGACCTGCGTGTCGGGGGGTGGGTAGATCACCTTATCTGTTGGTCATTAAAGTTTAGTCCATCCATCCATCCTTCATGGTTACCGCACCATCAATCGACTAGGTCGAGCTCTATGGATAGTAGCTCAATATTCACCACCTCTGCCCTCCTCCCTCTTAGACATAACATAGCCGGCAGTGTTTTAATACATGCCATTTTTATGCCTTCATATCGTCTGGCTCCCTCTTCCTGTTCGTTCTTAAACGATATTTCAACGCGGCCAATTATAATCTGTTGCTTCGTGTTGATTTCTCATCGCTTGATAAGCATCTTGTGCGTGCAATAACAATACCGACATCGACCGCTAGCACATCCACCAGCTCCTCATTGATGTCACAGTCCAAGAAAATATTTGCGCTGAAGGCCGCGTATAAAAATAGCAGTAGTTGCTCTTACTATTGCAGTCGCAGATGTCGGCATCAACACGCTTCTTTGACTTTCTTCTCTCTCTCTCTCTCTCTCTCTCTCTAAGCGGTAAATATTTTGGAAGGTCGTTTGGTAAATAGAAGCAGTAATGCTACAAAAAAAGCACTTGTTATTTTTGTAAATACATAATGAGCCCTTGCAGCGCGTAGAAACTGAACCTGAGATTCTAGTTGAATCTTGGTGAGTTTCAGCCGCAGTGGCGGACAGATCTCAATGGCATTTCCAGGATAAACATGAAACTGCAATGCGACGCGCCTACGCTTTTTTGCAGAACAAACTCTTTATGTGCAGCTTTGTACTACTCCAAAACACGACTAGCTAGATGACTTAGGCCTAGGATCATTTGGTTCAAATAAGGCAATGTGTTTGTATGTTAATGTGGAACACAAACAAATGTCATGAGTATCATACAACTATTATTAGGAATTGCCGATTTTAAAATTTAATGAAGCACTTAACAGCATCTCTTCTAGGTTGCGTGAAAAAAATGACACCCGGCGTAATTAAAGTGATTCAAGCAAAAGGAAATGAAAACATACCTCTTCGTTTCTTTAAATCTGTCATAATCACTTTTTATTATTCTTATGCTTGTTAGGGTTGCAAATTAGTAACACCGCATTGCGCGTTTTGTAGCAGCTTTCCGCACTGCAGTGGCTGGTATTATTTTTTATCAATGAGCAATTTGCATGTTCACCTGTAATCGCTGGCTTTGATGTTTCTTTACAGAAATTGAGCTGTAACGACGGAAACATCGAAAAGAAGCAGCTGTTTCCATTTTTTTTTCTTTTTAGAGGAAGAAATAGAGAAGACGGCAGGTGTCTACAACTTGTCTATTATGCATACCTACGTACTCAATCGACCATATTTTCTTTCTAATGTTTTCTTTAGTATTCTGCTAAGCGAATGCTGCCCCTCCTAGCTATACAGCTCTTACTGAAGCAACGCTGCATATTAAAATGTTTCGTCATTCAGACTACTAATTCCACTATTTTGCGCTTTCATATTTCTAATGGTCTTCACAACGTTTTTTCGCTGTTGGTAAATAAGCATGCCCGTTCACAGTCACGTTGTGGTGAACCCCCAAAACTATAGCCAGTGTTCGCCTGGCAGATTATTAGCATCTTCCGCAAAGATCGCGTTATGTACCTTTCGCCTCCTTCAAATTACCTCAAGCTAATAAAAATGCTATGCTATTTTGCCTCCTCAACTTCAACATCCCATGAAGCATTGGAAATAAAATGTTTCTTTGCAAACCTAACCTTAGCATTTTCACCTCCGACTGTGCATCACTTATAAAGAGTGTCCCTCCTTGCTCTGGCCATACTCTTCACTTTTTATACCCATTCGCCTTCCTAATGCCATCAACTTTTTTTTAATGTTTTCTATAGTTATTAGTCCCATTATTTATTCCTTTCTCTAGCCCTCCTTCTTTCATAGGAATTAAACCATCGTAAGGTCCCTTCACAGCCATACCCAGTTCTCAATCGTCCACCGAGCCTTTCCCTTCACAATTCCCGATAAATTGTACTTCTTCTGTGCGCCCACGTTCTTCAGCTTTTCTTTACTGACGCTAAGACAACTCACCAAACAAGCTACATTGTTCAACCTTGTAAAAGTTCCAATTGTCGCCCAGATGCACACCACGCAGTTCTTGAAATAAGAGAAGTTTTGCAGCGGCACATCGTTTTACCTGGCCTAGCTTTTAATGTTCAAAGTGGACATTTTTGTGCACAAGTTCGAACTTACTCGAACTGTTCCCGATTAAGCGTCAAGACACGTCGCGGTGAATCATGAGTGAAGAGTTGTGGCCGCCAAGACGTACTTGCCGTGTGTTCGTGCTAGCAAAAAGACCGACTATACGGCAGAAAGCGATCAATCACCGAAACGAGCACGAGCAAAGCAAGGCATTACCTACTCGATGTATGCATCGTGCTCGCCGGCAAGTCAACGTTTTTTAGAATACGTCAGGACGCAGCGTCATCTAGCGCACACCGGAGCCTGACATACCCCCGCTTTATAGTAGGTATGAATAGAATCAGCAAAGGAGTAATATCTGTACCTCAAATAACTCCCATTCATTTATGCAAAAGAGAAAAAACTATTTGTATGAATACAAAGGCAAAACATTTTCTTCATTTCAGAGGTGTCCCTGTAAGTTAGAAAAATAAAACTTTATTGAGGGCATGGTACTTTACTTACGTCATTATTCGACCCCACAAGGACTTACCAGCCTCGATAACTCTAGCAAAGGAAGGTCGCGCAAGACCTCCTTCCGCAGACTAAATCGACAGCTGTGATTCTTCCAAATTTCTCACATGCAAAACATTCCTTCCCCAATTTTTTTGATATCCTCGCGCTTCTTCCTCACGAACGCGCATTGAGTGTTTCCACATATTTTCCCTCTACCTGTCGATAAGTCTCTTCGCGGGAAAAATTTCGCTTCGCGAGAAGACAGCTTTCATTTTGGTCTAACGTTTTTCCTCTCCCCATTTCGATCGGGGCTATCGACTGCGATTTTGATTACCTCGAACACCGTCTGCTTCATTCTCAAGCTTCTAGAACTTAATGCACGCATAGCGTTTTCATTGCACGCCCTCTCGTGGTTCTTTATTCTTGGATCTTTTCTTGGGGCTTTTCCCAGTGTTCGCCAGGCCATTTAATTTGGTTATTACCTCTTCAGCATCTGGGAAGGAACGTAGTGTATTTTGCTACATATGCTGTTTAAGGCTTCTCACGTGGAGATTCCACTGTTACCTCAATATGACGTCATCCTTTCTTCACCACTACCATCCACTTCCAAACTTGGTGACATGAGCTATGACACCACAATATGTCTTGATATCACATGACACCTAATAAGTGTCTATGGGTTATACGGCGCACTAAAGGTCTTCCACATGAGAGTGAGATCTCTCTCAATCGTCACCCCTATGACCCACGAACACTTCGAGCAAAAAGACGCAATCTCCCTGAAGCTTTAACTCATTTTATATTGCATAGACAACCCTCCTATATTATGAAGAATTTTATCTGTCTATACTACGCTTACGTTATGATTCTACTAGTTGAAGCTGCGTCATGTGAAAAAAAGTGCAGCTCGCGGCAAGCAGAAATTCCGACGCATGTTATCAAGCTTTGTCCCTGCCCGCAGAATTCGTTAGCGGTAAACTTTGAAGTTAGAATTTGTGTCTACTGTTACTGCTGCTTTTGAACAATCTTCCTGGAATAGATAATCTGGTGCACGCTTTTTCTTCTTTTTTTCTCACCGCGGACATTCTTATGTGAGTGCTTCTGCATGTCAGCGTACGCCCCTGTGTCCGAGATTGTGCATGTTAGGACGTTTCTGCCTGTGAAGACTGAAAATAAAAGCACTAAAGTGAGCTGTCGCGTGTGACTACAAACATCACTTGAATCGCTGGGTGGTTGAAGAATCTGCAGAGGTTTGCGAACTGAGTAGGTAACGTGGGACCCACTCAGTTCGAATGGTTTGCGAGATGCGAGCCGCCAGACAATTATTCTGGCAGATTTCTGGGCTGCGATTAACGCGTCGGAGCAGACGTGCAGACGTATTGCTTGTAGGGCGTCGGTGCGGATGACAATTTTGGCTGTAGGTAGTAAGTTCGTGACAGAGAGAGAACGAAGAGCCTCTTGACAGCAACCAGCTCAGCACAGAAAGAAGGAGGAGGTTCTGCAAATTGATATCTGGATATGCTATTAAGCGCCGGCTTACGAGGACAATGAATTGCAATTGTCGTTTCACATTCGTCAATGCTGGCATCTACATATGCAATTATTGAGCCTTGGGGCAGTTTGGTGTCTTGCTCTGCGATCCTTTTACGAAGGGATGATGACACATAAGATATCGTTGGTCTATGAAGACCAGTAGGTTTGTTTTTGCTTAGCTGAACAAAATTCCATGGGGAACAACTGGCGATGCCGGCGGCAATATGGTGCGCGATGTAGCATAGGCCCGGAGTGCTCGCGGTGAATGCAAAAGGATCGCCTTAAAGCTACGAGCATCGCGGCGTTGCTGTACCAGTTCATCTAATGTGTTGAGCTGAGCGTTATCTTGTAGTGCCACGACCGGTGTGATGCGGGAGAGACAAGTAATGGTTCTCATAGCCTCTCTATTTACTGCATCTAGACGATCCCATTGAGCTCTTGTCAAGTGCTGAAACTGTGCTTGATAAATGAGGCATGGGTGCAGAACCGCTGGCACCAAATGCCGTGCGACGTTGGAGCGAGCGCCACCGGATTTAGGAGCAATACGTCTTATTAGGCTCAAGGTCTGCATCGCCTGCTTTTTAACCTGAGAAAGCCAGGCAGTTCCCTTTCCCGACTGATGAATCGATAATCCCAAAATTTTCAATGTCTCACTTTCGTGGAGGGGGATTCCAGATAGTCGAAGACGGATCGGCGTCGCTGCGAGTTTACGGCGACCCCAGCGGTTGGCGACCGACGTGAACATAGTTTTGCTCGTGGAAAGCTCTAGGCCGACAGATTTAACATAGTTGGCAGTAATATCCAAGGCTGACTGCAAGGCTGCCGCTTGAGTAAACATATCTTGCATGTTAACTGCCAGATTTCCACTGTGGCTGTCCGAAAGTAAAACTGCAATTCTGTACATTTCTAGAACTTTGACTGCCGCATTACGAAAAGGGAGAACTGTAAACGTAGAGTTCTCACAGCTCTTTGATCGTCTTCTTTCGAAATGTATTCTCGTCTGCTCACTGCCTTGTTTGGCCATCGTTGAAAGGAGGCGATAAGATGGGAAAAACTTCTTTCCTGTCGGGTGGGCCCCTGGCAGAGCCTGTGAGCTGATTACGCATGGAGAATCGATGAGCCCTTCTGCTCCCTCGGCACCTGGACGTTTCACTCGAAGTGTGGAGAAAAAGACGAGATGTGAAAGGGAAGAAGTCAAAGAACTGCTAAAGATTAGTATGGATAGAAAAGAAAAGTATTCTGAGTAAGAGAAGTGCTTAATAAAGTATAGTATAAGCAAGAGCACGTATACCGAAAAAGGTAACGAGGTTCGCGTGCGGTCGATACTTGAGAAGAAATGAGAAGCGGGCAAAGCACACATAAAAAAACGTTTTCATGTCTAAGACCTGCAGCACCACCCCGCTGTCAGCAGCAGCTGCAGACCCTCAAAGCATGCAGTGAATAGGTAAAGCCCTAAGGGGCCCAGGACTTTGACTCCGAGGTTTACATTTCTGCTGACTTCCAGGCATTGCTGCTTCATTTATTTTTCAGCTGTCTCCTTCGTAGTGGACCTTGACCTTTATGATGATGAACCAGACTCGTGTTTCTCATCGCGGACTCACCGCGGCGGCTCTCTGGCTTAAGCGCGCAGCTGCTGATCTTAAGGTCGTGTGTTGAGCCCACGGTGGCCTTATTTCTATAGACCAACACCGTGTTTACAAACAAACGGGGCGCTCGCGGCGCCGCAGCCGGTTGGGGGCGAAACATGGCGTTAGCGTTCATAGGAATACATAGAATCGAAATATTCTAAAGCAGTTTTCTTATTTCGCGGGGCACCTGTGATGTAGTTATCCGGTACAAAGCAACTGTGAACATCCTCGAACATATCGACAAATATGAAATCTCATTACCGAGGCGAAGATTTTTTTTAAAACACCGCGAAACTTGTTTGGGTGCGAGTTGGGAGGGCGAACCGTAGAAATACATGTAAACACAACTTACCGCAACATTTTTCTCATTTCGCAGACCATCAGAAGTGGCGGCCGGTCGTTAAACGTTGACCAGAGCTTTGAGGAAGTGTGTCATAAAGTATGGTGCGTCATTACGGAGGCAGTCTACTTTTAAAACTCCCCGAATAACCTGTGTTGCGAATCCAGACACCGCCAAAAGGCAAACTGTGTGAAGCGAATCGCGCAGTTTTGCTTAGTCTGATATGCTGCCGCATAGGGTAAATTAGCTTGATAATACTGTCGCTCCAGTGATGCTTGCCAGACAGAATTACATTTAAAGAGCAGTTGTCAAACGCCATACGACAATATGGACCGACGAGATTCGCGCATTGCAGCAGATGACAGCGCAGCTGCCGATACCCACCGCGGCCGCCTCCAGCTCCGGAGCGTCTGCTAGAGACCGCGCCGGTGGTGCATGGTCGCCTGCAATTGTTTGCTGTCAGTTTATTGTGTTTGGAATGGTCCCGCAAGTCGTAAGACTTGAATTACTTGCAAGAGAATGTAGTGTGTTATGCAACATGACGTCGGGGCGTCGTACAAGACGTTCACCTCAAAATGAGAAAGGTTCAACGCTGCTGAACCGAGCAAAATGTTGCGGTAAGTTGTGTTTACATGTATTTCTATGGGTCGCCCTCTCAACTCGCATCCCCATATGTTTCGCGGTGTTTTAAAAATACTTCGACTCGGCAATGAGATTTCACACTTCCACGATCTATTCCAGAGCGTTCATGGTTGCTCTGTACCGAATAATGACCTAACGGATGACCCGTGAAATTAGAAAACTGCTTTGGAATATTTCGCTTCCATGTATTCCTGTGGGCGCTAAGCCTACTTTTCACTCCCAGTCGTCCCACGCTGGCAATAGAAGCGCCACCGCATCGTGCTTACGTCACAGATCGGTGTTGGTCTATAGATATTAAATAGCGAATATTAGTCGTGGTTTAACATTGCTTATGCTGGAAAATCCTTGCGAAAGCGTTTAAGTCAAAGATCAAAGCTGAACCTAATGATTAAATTTCAAGGTCATTGTCACCATGTGGACAATTTCCACCTGGATAACCATGAATGGGAAGAGGGTGTACTATGCTATGCATGACTTGGATATGGGTACATTTTGCTCTCCTCGAGGGTCAGGTGTCGTAGAAAATTCGTGATCACAGTCGATATCGCGGTCGACTGTAGAGTGAAGAATGAATTGAATGAGAGGAAAGAAATACCACACAATGTTTGTAAACATCTAACCGGTTTATAGCAAAGGGGTTGTATATGCCACATCGCTCGATAGGAACCCAACTGTGCCGATAGGGAGAGGAAAGTGGAAGGCAAAGACCAAAAAATAAAGAGCAGTCGTAGTGGATGGAAACAAAAATATTTTTACTGGCTGGGCATGTTTAATGTCCACCGACATCGCACAGAGAACTGATGCCTTTTATTATGCCACCATCGAAACATGGTCGCCGCCATCGGGTTCAAACGCAGGTGCTCCGCTGCAAATATTGCTCGTATGCCTCACCCAAGAAAAAATGTGTAATCATCTAGAGCATGGGTACATTTACGCTACTTCTTGACGCTTTCCGACTCCATTCTGCCGTTTCAATTGTAAATATTCACTACGTGCACATACATTTCCAGCTCGATGATCCTATAGATGTCGGGAAACATGAGCTATAACCGTGTAATTCATTAAGTTTGTGCGTTCTCTCCACTCCTGTTATTTCTGTTATTGATGCATTTCCTACTTACTTTTCATCGCCACACTAGAATTGGAGGTCTGTCTGTGTCAAGCAGCAAGACAGAGCCCGCCACATCATACGCTGACTGCACAGCACTGTACTGCGGATTAATCAAAACTTCTCGATTGCTTCTTTCAATTCAGAATGTACGCTCCAAAGTACTATGAAAGCAATTAATTTGCTGTAGCATATCCGCAGATGCATTTGTCTTTAGCTATCTTACACTGGTACCAGCCTAGGTACGTGTTTTCTGAAACCATTCATTGATTCAGTGTCGGATTGCTTATTGGAGGTAATGTTGGTTCGGCGATGCCTTAAGACCTCTTTTTGCTTAAGCAACGTTATCTACCCTTTCAATTCAGTGTTGCTGGGTGCATTCTGCTAGTAGTGCTGCATGGCAAAGTGCCTTCTCCGCGTCATTCGGAGAGTGCCGTCCACTGTTTTTTGTTTTTGCCTTCTTTCTTAAGTCGGGAGGAAACGATAACGTGGCTCTAGTTGTGCTAGGACAGCTGCAGGGACGTACGCTTGCCGTCCTCACAACTTTCCCACTGTCCCATCTCCGTTAGTATTGAAACGCTAGCGCATACTACTTGGGTTACATCTGCTTTACCTGGTCCGGAATCATTTTAGCCCCTCATCATGTGCCATAGATGCTGCGGCTGTTAGCTGTAGGCATCAATATGAGCAGCCGTCAGCCTTTTAGAAATTTAGTAAATTTTTTTATGCGTTTGTTAAGTTCATCGAACCTGAGATTAGTATTGTTGCAGACGGCATGGTCGATATTACGTGCTCGCTATTGTTGGAGGTAGTACAATCACTTCGGCTTTCGGCCATGGGCTACCTCAAATAGCCGCGCATAATGCCATCCTCACTACCAGACAACTTAGGAAACTTTGTACGGTGCCTTGTCAAACTTCTGCTGGCTAATAGCAACGATCTGTTGCGATGTTGTGTCGTGTACATTTGCTGTTGCTCGATAGATGCCACCCATCGTCACTAAACTGTCACCTTCATTGAGTCGTGTCTCTGCGCGCTTCATCGGAATTTCGGATACGGGGCATTTCTTCAACCGTCTTTACTTTGTAAATAATGTACAAAGCTCCCCCTGTCTTTTCTTCCTATCGCTCCCCTCTCTACTTCCCCTCGCTATTCTCTCCCTATCCCCTTTTCCTTCCCGCCGGCCGCAGCTCAAGTGCTTCAGTTTTTTAGATAGCAGTTGCCGCGGCCGGCAATACTCTTTTCCTTCGTTTTGATTATTAAAAAAAAATCAACCACTACCACCACCACCATTTCTTCATTTTCAGTGACCGCTATCCCCGTAGCCGCTTAGCAGGCTGCTTAATAGTGGCCTTTGTGTTTAGTTTATGGCGGAGTCGTTGTGCAGCAGGCACTCTCTCGATATTCTCTCGCTGTCATTGCGAGCTTATGGTATTCGTTGGAAGGACTCTTTTTGTTCGAGTGAGAGGGGCTCCTTGGAAAAACGTCGTACCCAGGCGGGTGTAAAATAATCGTCTCCTCCTTGCCTTTACGCCGGATAAGTGCTGAACGATTTCTATTCATCGCACAATATGATCACTCTATTCTTCGTGTAGGCTTTCCGCCGTGAATAAAGTTATGGCAATCAACTCTCTTCATGTACCTTTTTGTCGACTTACTTCACTAGTATAATTGTGATACTGCCGTTTCGATTGCACATATTTTAATCGTTTTTTAAACACGTTGGCACATTTTTCTTTGCGTGTAGTATTGTAAATCACCTTTTCGATTGCGGACGCAGAACTATCGCGCTCGCATACAGGCAAGGATGAAGAAGCCCAGCGCTAGATGGACGAGTGAAGTTGAAAGCTGTGCGAAGAATGAATGGCACATTATAGGGCCCATCGAAGGCTTATGGCAGAGCTCATTGTTGCGCAGTAAACCCTTCCCCACTTGTCATGATGATGTTGAGAGTAGCCAAAGTTAAAATATCCGTGGAAGTGACGTAAGCAGGATGAGGATAATTATAGTGAGACAAGCACGGTTACATGATGGTAACTAGTGTTTGCTTCCAGACTTATTCTACATATCGGTTTTCGTATAATGACGAAGACAGACCCTGAGTGGCACATTATTTCACAAGAGTGTGACGCCAGCCTACAGTGTTAGTGTCTTTCTGCATATATGCAGGTCTGGAAGCACGTGGCGAGGAGAACATTTTTCTGCAATCTTATTTACACGTAGCTGCAGCAACTCAAGTTGCACGGGTCCCACACTTTATTCGCAAGTGATGCTGAAACGAGAGACTCTTATACTGGATTGAGTAAAAACTAGTTTTAACATAAGATAAAACAAGACAATAACATCACCTCTTTTGGAGCATCAAAGAAAGCGCTGCGCTTAAAAATTCGCTTTGGTTCTTTCAGCTAGAAATAAGCAAAAACTCTAACCGGTACTTGAATCCCCTGGTTGATGCCTGAATCTCGAGAGCCACGCAGAGTGAAATAAAGCACCATCAGGGCTTGATCGGGAAGAATTGAAACGCTCCGCGCAGCGATGCAGCATATGGCCAGTTCTGCATGGGCTGTCTGTTCGCCGACAAATCCCCGCATACACGCTCGTCTGGATCCAGGAAGGATTAGTACAGCAATCTTGCAACCCAACCTAACCGGCTTGAGCTCAAAACCTGCTGCTTCATTTCCTGAACAAAGCCCACAAGCTTCCACAGCGAGGGAGTGTCACCCGTATTTGGCATATGAATGAAGGATAACAGGGCGAACGGTGCCACGCAATGGCAGCAGCGGTGTTTACAAAAGAAATGCCTCTCAGCCTTTTGTGCATATGTACCAAAGAAAGGAGCGGGAGCTGTCTCAGAACGAGTGACAGGTTAATCCACTAATTTAAACCCGCGATTGACGCTGCAGAAAATGAACCAAGGCATAAGGCACAAAGTACACCAGCAGCGCACGTGGCGGACGAGACGAGAGTTAAGCCTTTAAAAATGAGGCGCATGCCAGTTCTCCGGCTTACCAGACACCCAATTTCCTGCCAGAACACTCTATTTTTAAAATTTAAAAATGATGTATATTCGCGAAAAGCTGGCTAACGACATCGCAGCCAACAGGCTCGGTGCTGTGTATCTACGCCTTGCGCATATACTTAGCGCATTCGGAAAGCTATATAGACCTTGTCATCTTTGCTACTGGGCTAAATATTCACATCACAGGTTCGAGCGGTGCAAAAAGGAAAATTGCTCTCGTTTGTCTACAGCATTAACAAGACAAAATTTGACTTGTACTTTTGTAAACAAGAACTTCAAAGTACTGATCAGACTTTGAGGATACCAGCGCACAGCGAAGCCGCTACAGCTATTATATGCAACAGTCACAATGCTTTGGATGCGGTAGCCCGCACAAAACGAAATACTAAGGCCAATGTGAAAGGGTGAACCCGCGAAAAAGGACCTACGAACTAGTCTGCGTGCACAGATAAATACTAATGTTGCGGCAATTGTGGGAAGGCGGTTGTCTAAATTCAAGCTTAAAAATTAACCTTCCCTTCCCATACACATCATGGAAGGGATTTACGGCTGCTGACATTAAGTTCAAAGATTTAACAGTTTTTCACATAGTGGGTTCTTGTGCTGGCACAAGGTACAATTAAGTATAATGTGGTTTCAAACAGGTGCAAAATATTTCTAGCAACAAAAACGTCTTGGCTAATTCAGGCCAAATATTCCAAATTTTTAATTTTTACCTGTCAATTTATACGTTTTTCTAAAAATGTGTCTTATTCACCCGCTTATTAAGGTAACTGCCATGTGTTACGTCTCCACAACCGGCAGCAAAACTCCACAACCGTGAACGTAATGCAACAGTAATTTCTACAGTCCAGCAAAATCGCAAAAGGTTCCTACTAGAACAGTGTCTTGGTCTGAAAATAGACATTATTTAAGCAGTATATGTCTGTAAACTCGTATCTATATTATTTTTTGACAATGTGTTATGGTTTCATAAACAACGTCATAAAATATTAAGCTCTGTGATGCCTAAAGAGATATATATATATTTAGTAAGCAGAAGAAGGAAGTATATATTCAACTAACTGTTCGTTGTTTTGCTGAAGTTTAAAGAGCACTTGCTAGCGAAAAACCGCAGGGGCCTGCCTAAGCGAAATCCGAAACAAGAATATATAAACATTCGTAATGAAACAACATCTGATCGAGAAGCAAGGAGACGGAGCTTGTGTATGTCAGAACAGCCTTTGTTTTCGTTTCCTAACAGCGTGAGAAAAACACTTTTCTTGAGAGAACAGTAATATTGGTCGTTAATAACGGTCGGCTTGCTGCTGTGAAGTTCCGCCTTCTGCCTTAGGAGCATTTTTTTTTTTTTGCTCGTGACAATAAAGCTAGGATAACAACTACAGATGGGGCTTTCCCGACACTTCCCCTTCAAGTTTTTATTCACAACAGCAAGTTCTTGCATGTCTCGAATAGTAACGTTGCGGGAACTATAAGGCATCTCAAAGCAAGCATTGCGAAACACTGGCAAAAGCGACCGAGAATTTCGCGCGAGGCACGATTAAGCAAAGAAAGTTGCGACGGGTGAAAAACAAAACAATTGTAAGCATCCAGCTTCAGTATTACACCATCTCAATTCTATTAACTTCCCCCGACTCCAAGCGGATAATTTCATCAAGTCATTAAAGCTTGAATCAATATGCCTCTGGGTTCGGACTGTTTCTTACTGACGGACGTTTGTCTTGTTGCTCTTCTATTTAGTTTAGTAAGTAGAAATTATTCAGCCCAGAGGGATGTTTTCTTCAATAATGCTAGAGCTCTTGCCAATTAAGTTAGGTATTTGATGCCGTGAAAAGAAGCATAAACCGGTTTCCTGACTTGACGCGGTGCATGACAATCCCTGGATTTTTCTGCTTTTCACGTTATTCCCTTTCATTTGATAGCGATACAGGTCGTTCCAGCCAAAACGTGTAGCCGTAATTTAAAGAAATTTGACATTGTTACAAACTTTATGGAAAACATACGCACACTTTTCTGGATGAGAATGGTAATGCAGCGATTCGTTGCACAGCTTAATACCATTTCGCTCGCTTTTTTGCATCCATCTGCTAGCGAAGCTGGAGGCTAGTTTCCGATAAAGATTCGAAACGAAGATATATGTACTTACGTACAGCTGTATGCGGTTCATTGCAAGTCAAGGTCTTCATTGAGAAATGAGGCATGTACTGCTTCTTTCATTTTCCCAAACGCAAAACGTTTGGCACTTTTTCAAACTCTGTGCCAGCCTCGCAATGCTAAATCACCAAGCAAAACCATGTCGAACCATTCTGAATAGTCTTAATCGGTGTAAGTGCAGTAAAACTTCAACTACTTCTAGGCAACAGCCTACGTACGGCTTATTCCATCGAATGGACGCCGTTGCTGTGACCTGGTGTCAAGCCAACAGTCGCCAAAGCTGTCGGAAAAACACGGACACTATAACGTGACCTGCTAGGAGGTGCACAAGCATCTCCGAGGATTTTGCTCCTCTTTGGCTTGAGCCAGAAAACTGCTTGAAGTAGGGCAAAGAATTCTTCGCTGTCTGAGGACCACTGCCCACCTCAACATTCCAACGCGAATGCAAGCGAAATTTTGGAGCGTTCATTTACAGGAAAGAATTGTAGAACTCTCTTTCAGGCCTCTTCGATTATCCAAGTCTGGGGGCCCGCAGCTCCCGAGTGGGGAACCAGCCGTTCGTTTATTCTCGAGTGTCAACTCCGGCCGCTTCCGATTGCTGCTAGAATGTATGGGGTTTCCGGCTGACCTAGGGCAGCCTGAGTCGCCAGAACGATTTTATTCTAGCTTCATTGAGAAGTGATACGGAAGTGGGCAGCATGCGCGTGGCCATTTTTACAAGGACTCGAAGGAAAGCCGTTCTCCATGTGGCTTTCTGTTCGATCTCGAGGGCAGAGCAGGTGCTTGGTTCGCCTTGTCCGGTGGGCACACCATTTATAGCTTCTTTTTTTAAATGCCGCTGTTAACTTATTTTGTGTGCGTTGGTGACACCATATCTCATCTCGTCGTTTAAAAGAGCAGCTATACTTGTTGGCGTCATATATTGCGCTCATTGAATTTAGATTCGCGAAATTTATTTTATCTGTCAAGTCCGTAGTATCCACTCAATTCAGAGTGCCGTTCGAGGTGACTTTTGCGATTGTGGCTGCGATTTTAGCTCCCCGTATATGTTCAGGCACGCGCATAATATATTCACATCGTGAGCGTAGTATGCAATGCGCGCATTCTGCGCACTTTCCATGCGCAGTGTAAAGGGGGATTTGCTTTGGAGAACGCTTAGAAATACTTGAGAAGTACCACATGCATGTGATATCAACTCTCACTTGATTCAATAAAAGATAAAATCTTCGCATTGTAGCCATCATGCACGCACGCCGACAACGTAATGCTGGATTGTCAAGCCCTTCATGCGAGTGCTCGTTCTCCACATCGAAGGCGTAGTACATGGATGCCGTATGCTGTTTGTGTGCCAACCGCACTTTCCAATTAATTTAAATCAGCGGAGTGCAGCTGAATGTTTATTAATAATACGGGCAATTCCACAAAAAAAAAAAGCATTTCGCCATGTAATGTACTCTTATCGAGTTTAGTTATACATATGCAACACAACCGGCGACTGATTACGGTTTGTAGTCAAGCCAACCACATCAGCTCTACCGCACATCTGGTTCTGAGCAGTACACCAAACTTCTCCTTTAATATGTGTCCTTACATACCAAAAATTGGCGGTCATATGCTGCATAGTTGACAGGTGAGACAGTTCGAGAGCACAGCATGCAGTTTAATGAAGAATGCGAGCTAAATTCCTCAGATGCGGTACCTAATGAAAAACTTAAAGTGTACGCGTTGTTGGTTTTAAAGACACCCTAAGCTCACGTGTGCGCTCCACAACCCACCCAGATCCGCATGTTTGCGCCGTCTCGAAGTGCGAGAAGCTATTGGTTTTGGCTTCTTCTGCCGCCTGTGAGAACTTCGCATCTTATCTTTCACATTTCAAGTAGCTTATTTGTGCCGTACTGGCGGGTTACAAAGACATGTTTGCTTCCGCACGCAGTGCATCGGTGAGCTACATAACCATTGTAAAAATGACGGAGAGCCGTCCGGGCTGCCTCCTTTTTATTGTACCGTGTTGCTGTGGTTATATCGAAGTCCACTAGGCCGACCGGCTGTTTTCAGTGGCCGCCAGCTCATGCTACCATGTGCACATCCTGTCATAAATGAATTTTTTGGCAGCCAGTGCGCTGGAAAAGGTTTGCAAATCGAAGAAGCCCACTGCCCCTCTTTATACATGCTATTCCGCCTGAACAATATCTTGGTTATTCGGCGTATTATGCTTTGTGCGAATGTAACGGTCCGAAATTGACCATTGCATATGCGAGGTAACGGCAAAGTTTATTCTTTCTGGGCTGTAGAAAATCGATTCCGCTACAGCTTGCCCCATGCTAGCGCGAAGTGACCAAGACAGTCCTGTGAACAATATGGTAGCACGAAGAAGGCCCTCTGACATTCGTCTGCAAGGGGAACGAGGTGGAGGATGAAGAGGTTTTGGCAGTGAGGTTCGCGAAGGAGTGTCATGTTGACAGCCGAGAACTCGGATTAAATGCAACTAGAGGCGGCCTGGTGTCTGCCATCCTTCTTCTGTACCCTCAGTGCAAATGTCAATAGTAACAGGTAATGTGTCTGGCTCAGCCCCAAGTACAATTTTTTTGTAATAATTTCCAAGCTGGAGCATTCTCGTTCGGCACACACAGTTCACATCTGTCGCTTTAACTGTGCACATGATGCAAGCTATATTCTCAGCAGCAAATAAAACGCGAATACACCTGAAGCATGTAGAGTTAAATCAGTAATCCTTAAACGAGGGAAGGTTATTTCTATAGTCCGGTAATTGCACTAAGAAGGTCGGCAGAATGGTTTAATGAACGGCGAAACAATCATGCATGTATTTTCCTTGTAGGAACTAATGTTTGCGTTTTTCTCTTGTCAATTAAGTTCCTTGGTCAGAGTTTCATTTCTTGACCTCTCGCTGATAGTATATCTCTATGCACACACAGCCACTGCACACATACAGGCTCCAAAGCACTGCTGCTGTTCCATTTTATATTTTGTGCAAGCTTCCTGCGATCAACGCACGTAAAGCATTTTCGTACGAAATGACTGACTTGGACTAGTTAGGCAGTTTTCTAAGCTAGTGTCATACTCTGCACTCAACGCAGCCGTTCGTGTAGATGCCATGTGCGAAGCGAGAAAAAAAGGAGCCCTAGTAGTGTTGTCAAAGTTCGAACCTGGGAATATCTTAAGTAAACAGCTAAATCAGGTTTAGAGTGGTTTTGAATTATTCAACTACTAAGCATGTCATTGCCTTATACCTGCTCAGATCACGAGTTGCAGTTTTCTTTCGCAACCACATGATATTCATTGAGTCGGATACATTGAAAGCACGTTTTTTTTGCGTTATAATTTAATTTACAGAGAACTCTCCAGCAGAGGGAAAACATTTTTACCATTCCAGCAGTGTTTTCTCCGCTCCGAAATCGACATTGTTGTTGTTGTTGTTGTTGTTGTTGTTGTTGTTGTTGTTGTTGTTGTTGTTGTTGTTGTTGTTGTTGTTGTTGTTGTTGTTGTTGTTGTTGTTGTTGTTGTTGTTGTTGTTGTTGTTGTTGTTGTTGTTGTTGTTGTTGTTGTTGTTGTTGTTGTTGTTGTTGTTAAATATATTTGTGCTATCCTAACAGTGCCATCTAACAAGTCTTCTCGATCTACTTTATTTAACTTTAAATGGGGCCATGATGTGGTTCGCACTGAGCGTAACTAAAGGGATGCCTCCCCGCTTCACCTGCATTGAAACTGCGAGGCACCTGTGTGCTGGGCCATGTAAGTGGGCCAGGTGTCGAAATTTCCCGAGCCCTTCATTGAGGTGGCTCTCACAGCCTTATTAACTCTGGTGTGTTAAACTAATTGATGGGACAAAAAGCTCTGCGCGCCGCAAAGTTTGCATACGTTCTGAGACATGACTGTCAGCACGGAGTAAAAAAAAAATCGTAAATGTATTGCCCCAAATCATGACGAAAAATTTAAAGAGGTAGGAGAATCGTGACACCTCATGGTTGTTAGAAGATTCAGAGAAATTAAACGCAATCGGCTGGCTGGGCTGCAGTGCCTGCACCTGGCAGAAATAGGCCACGTGAGAAAGTCCGCACTTGCACTAGACATGAAAAAAAAATAAGGCGCAATGACAAGCGCACGAGCATGGCTGTGAGACATGTTAACGTACAGGGATGCCCGCTCAACTAGGGAGTACTGCACTGAAAATCGTACTTACCTCTAAGTAAGCAAAGCAAGCCAAACAGAGAAACCTGAATGGATGTAAACTTTGAGCGAGCTGGCTAACCTGAAACATTTTTTGTGCAGCCCAACCTTTCGCTTCCGGCATTGTAGATTAATTTCGATTTTCACACTGAAGTATTTTTTGCTGTCAAGAGGAAATAAAGAAAAAAAAGCTAACCATATATTAGTGGATAGCATAATCAGCTCAGGATCTGAAGGCGTATGACTCGAAACTTGACATGGAAATACTTGTTCCTATTTTATTATTTAAATGTGTTCGTTTTCTTAAAAGTATATCGAGATGTTAACATATGACTTCAAATTGTGCTCTAATGCCTTCAAGTTTTTTTATGTGCTTGCCCCAATCACTTAAATTCATCATATGGCCCATACACCAAAACCCCATCGCAACAGTATCCTGATATGATTTATATCGCCTATAAGACCCTGTCAATAACACCATATACCTGGACCTCCCATATTTGTAATCTTTAATATCAAAAATAACAGGTGGGCAGACTTCACCTAGTAAATCCTAGTAATCTTACAGCCGTGATAATAGATTACTTGTGAAGTCTATACGCTCTTAATATTTTACTCGGTTTCCCCTTTAACGCAAGGCCCCAACCGCAGAAAATCAGCCATTGTCGACCTCAGTGCTGAAGGCGTATTGAGCTAAAATCACGCAGTATGGCTTTGGCAGGCAGTAATTAAATGGTGACATATTCGGGCACCCCAAGACCCCCTGACATGAAAGCGGCTGCCAACTCAGACTTCTTTCTGGACACCCATGTTCCAATCCTGGATACTCGGATGCCGACTCATAGACACTGATCCTAGACCAGGCAGGCATGTTTGCGAGGCTTGCTGTATACTAGGCTTCATACTTAAAACTTGTGGCATTTTGCATAATGTGATTTCTCATAACTATGGCACCGAATATTCATGAGATAACAGAAGCGAAGATTAGGCGATTAATGATTAAGCGCATTGCAATATGCATTTAAGCGAAGGAGGATCCGTAAAGAGTAGCCGCAGATGGGGGCAGCCGTAGTATCATACATCCTTAAAGGTGGAGTCGAGCACATGTTCTCGCACTACACTACAGCTCCATTTGCGCCATTGCGCGACCACTGAGAGGCTGGAAGTCAGCGATGAGCCACCGTCTCTCGCTGGTATTGCTTCCCGCATCCTACCTCTGCCAAGGTCGTCACGCTTCTTGGCTAAGCAATGGCCGCCTCGCATGACTGACGCCACGAAGTCGACATATCACACGGCAGAGTTTAAGTGAAAGACCATTAATAAGCATCGCCGTGAGGTGCGAAAAATGTGTTTTAATAGTTATTTTGAAATATCAGCTCGATTTTAGGGCCTTGTACGCTTCACGAATACGACTAATCATATATATTCTGCCATATAAGCGCATTTAGAGCGATTAATATATAGCATTTTAAAGGCGTTCCAATTATCTACTCAAATTCAAGGAACTAAATATTCCAGAGCACTTAAGCTCCGCCTTTGAGGGTATGAAACGACGGCGGTTAATAAGTATTGGTTTAATTTTCTCCTCTATTACCTCACTCACACTATTAACTCACAATAGTAAGCTACCACATTATGTGAGGCCGCCCTGAATGGACATAAAGCTTCGTTTTAGCCTACCACTACGGATGAGCCTTCGTGGTACAGAACAACACTGATCTGTGGCGTAAGCAAGACGCGATGGCGCTGCTGTCGCCAGGCTGAGCCCACTGGGGGTGAAAAGAAGGCTTAGCGCCCATAGGAATACATGAAACCAAAACATTTTAAAGCAGTTTTCCGATTTCACAGCGCACCTATAATGTCATAATTTGGTGGAGAGTAACTACGAATACTGAAGAATTTATTGTAAAACAATAGACCTCATTACAAAGGCGCAGTGCTTTTGAAATACCGCGAGACGTATGGATATACAAGTCGGAAACACTGCTAATAGGAGTACATTCAACGAAAACTTACCAAAATAATTTTCCGCTTTTGGAAAGCACGAAGAGAGACTGTAGACAGTTAAAACTTAGCGAATGTTTTGAATAAAAGTGTCACGAAATATGCTACATCATTTTTAAGCCAATAAGATTTTAATGTGCTTCGATAAATGTACATTAAACAACAACATACCCTTAAGAAATACCTACACATTGAGGGCTTCTCGGAATCCCGACCGCTTCTCATGTTGTCTCACATGCCGCGCAAAGCCCGTTCCCTCCTGAATAATGCCGCTCAAGTGATGCGAACATTTAAGCTAAAGGCAGTCCTCACAAAGTACGATAAACTAGCCGCGCGCAAAAACAAAAAGCGACCAGTGTGGCCCGTCTACTGAAGTCGCGGACGTTGGTGTTGTTCGCACTCGCATAGGCCACCGTCTGCGCGCCACCTGTTAGAGTGGGTCGTTGTCTTTCGTTCACTTGAACGACTCACCTTGAACGACCGTTATTGATAAGCAGATTCAGTGCATGTGAGGAGGCATATCAGGCTACAAGGGAAGTTTGCGGGATTCGGAGAAACACCAAGAACATAACCCATACAAAAATATTCTATGGTCTATAGAAAATCGTTTCGATGGTCGGGTATAGAATTTTGGCCCAAATATCTATAGCCGCTTCTATGGCTGTCTTTAAGTTTTTCTATAGTCTGTTCTATAGAAGTCTTTAACCTGTTCTATGGACTTATGGCTCCCTATTTACTGCAGTATTTAGCATTGTTTATGGTCAGCTATAGAAAATCCTTTGTATGGTAAGCTATAGACATTTGGCCCAAAAAGCTATATTCGTTCCTATGGTAGTCCTTAGGTTTTTCTATAGTCGATTTTATAGAAGTCTTTAACCTATTCTATAGACCTATGGTTCCCTATGTACTGCAGTCTTTAGCATTTTCTACGGTCGCATACAAACGTTTATGGCCAGCTATAGAAATTCCCTTGTATCGTCGACTATAGATATTTGGCCCAAAAAGCTATAGCCTGCTATAGAAGTCCATAACCTCTGGACTGATTCTGGTGTCCTAATGTAAGTATTGCCCTGGAGAATACTGCGCTACTTGATAGACAGAGACAAGTGAAAGACGACACACGAATGAATGCGCTTCATTCGTGTGTCGTCTTCCACTTGTCTCTGTCTATCAAGTAGCGCAGTATTCCCCAGTATGATCAACCAACTGGCCCCCGTGTTTGCATTGTTGTAAGTATTGCAGTCTTTAGCATTTTCTATGGTCAGCAATAGAATACTCGCGCGCGCGCGCGTGTATGTGCGTGCGTGTGTTTGTTCATGCGCAAGTGTGTATATGCACGTGCGTCATGCTCTATATCTTCGGACGTTCATTTTAATGAACAAATAACTGAAAACTGGCCATCAGTGACCATTACCGAAACCATCATGGGTCAAAGGTACTCACTGCATGCGTACCTCCATGCGGCGACAGTGCTCCCACCAGTTATACCAAGATTGTGACGTAATTCATTTGTCGTACAGCGTTGTAGTTGATTACATTCGGTCTCTCGTTGCACACAGCACACAACTCTTAATCAAGCTAGAGTACAAGTCGCACGAGGGATTCGAACCGACGATATATGTACTCTCATATAAGGGTGTACGCCTACTGGTCTATAGCTTTTGGTATATACAATATTCTATAGCCAGCTAAAATAGGTTATATGGCTTGCAGTGTGTAGGTTTAGAGGCATTGCCTGTTCTATAGACGGCTAAAGATAACTGTATGGCTACTAGTCAACAGCTTCGAGAGCATGCACTTTTTTATAGCCAGTTAAAGCAGCTTATATGACTTGCAGTCGGCAACTTTAGAGGCATTGACACTTCTATGGACAGCTAAAGATAACTGTATGACTACAAGTCTATAGCTTCAGGAGCATACACTTTTCTATAGCCAGCTAAAGCAGCTTATATGGCTATCAGTCTGTATCTTTAGAGTCATTTAAATGTCTATAGACAGCTAAAGATAACTGAAGGACTAATAGTATATAGCTTTAGGAGCATACACTGTTCCATAGCCAGCTAAGCAGCTTATATGGCTTGTAGTCTGTAGCTTTAGAGACATTCACATTTCTATAGACAGCTAAAGGTAACTGTGTGACTAGTGGTCTATAGCTTCAGGAACATACACTTTTCTATAGCCAGCTACATCAGCTTCTATGGCTTGTAGTCTGTAGCTTTAGAGGCATTCAAATTTCTATAGGCAGCTAAAGATATCTGTATTACTAATATTCTATAGCTTCTGGAGCATAAACTTCTCTATAGCTTGCTAAAACTGATTCTATGGCTCGCAGTCTGTAGCTTTAGAGGCATTCAAATTTCTATAGACAGCTAAAGATAACTGAATGACTAGTAATCTATAGCTCCAGGAGCATAAACTTTTCTATAGCTTGCCAAAACTGATTCTATGGCTTGCAGTCTGTAACTTTAGAGCCATTTAAATTTCTGTAGGCAGCTAAAGATGGCTGTATGACTAATAGTCTATAGCTTCATGGACATATGGTTTTCTATAGTTAGCTAAAGAGATTCTGTATGGTCCAGAAGCTATAGACAAAGTGGTATAGAATTTTCTATAGCTGCCTATAGATATTTCAATGGCACTTTATAGCCGACTATAATAGTCCATAGACAGACATAGCTAACCATAAACTTTTCCATTGAAGTACATGGACCATTTTTGTATGGGAACCAGCCTGCCAGCGGCATGTACGGCTTCACAACGCATATATTTAGTGTCGCTTCGAAAACAGTTTCCTCGGGAATGACAGAGCAGACTTTGCCACACATTTCTTTGAAACTCTGGCCAGCGTTTAACGAATGGCCACCTCTTCTGGTGCTCTGAGAAACGAGAAAAAATGTTGCGATTAGTTGTGTTTCCATGTGTTTCTATAGGGTCGCCCTCCTAACACGCAACCCCATACATTTTGCACTGTTTTATATATACTGCGCCTATGAAATGGCCTTTCGTGATTCTACAACCTGTTTTAGGATGTTGCTAGTTGTGTTCTATACAAAACGCAACATCATAGGTGCCCCATGAAATTTTAAGACTGCTCTGAAAACTTTCGCTTCCATACATCCCTTGAGCGCTAAGCCTGCTTTTCACCCCGAGTCTGCTGCGGCGTCGCAAGCACCCCCTTTTTGTATCTACGGTGTGGTTCTATATAAGAGCCCCGTATTACACATGGAATCCAATTGGGTTCGATTCTTACCCCCAGGACCAACTCCATTGGGAACTCTTGCCATGTTATGGTCTTGTTACGTCACACAGCCCACTCACCAATCACCTGCAAACTGCCAAAAGTCAGAGCCATGCTGGGGAGTTTTATTTCACAACGCTGACGCCGACACGCGCCGTATCTTCTGGACAATGGGATTTTTACTGCGACCGCCATATTGACTCACAACAGCAAACGTGGCCACTATATTTGAACAGCGATGTAAACACACAAACGCAGCTATGACTTCCAACATCGCTGTATTGTCATAATAAAGGCGCACTTCTGTATTGCTGGTCTTCGAAACCGACGATGGTAGTATCGACATGATTAAGTTTACATGTGTGTTTCAGCTTGTTAAGCAGCCCTCTTGTTTCATATGGCCTCAGTCATTCCACTGCTGTTGCTTATAGGTCTGATTCTTGTGCAGCAAGCTGCTCGTGTTCGATTTTGCTAAAGTTGGCTCCAGCGCAACTCCATAGGCACCGATAAGCAAGTCTACAGCGCCAGCCCGTTGAGGAATGTTCGCGTAGGTGATCATTCTACTTTCGCTACAGGAAAGGAAAGAACTTCTGGACGCGATGGCTCGTGTGATATCTTCAAGCCCACCACCGCTGAAGACGGGATGAAGTTCTTCCTTCGCGAGAAACTCTCGCAACGCGATACCGATGCACTCTGTTGGCGACAGAGAGAAAATACAGTAGTGGCTAGAGAACCAAGAATATGAGCACTAGAGCTAGTCCATGTACACCGAATAAAGACTAAGTCCTGAGTCACGCGAGTTCCATGTGTAGAAAAGTAAATCAAAGAAAGAAGGAAAGTGCAACACACGACGCAATCAATCAACACCGCAACCAGAGCCCCGCGTAGTGCGCAGTATAGCAGCCAAGAGAGAGATATATAGACGAAACATGAAGAGAGGGGAACCTACATGGATCCTGCTTTAGTCACTGCCCACAGTGCTCCGCCCCTTTCAATCGATACTAGATCGACAAGAAAGGTAATCTCGGGCCGAGGTCGCCGGCGAGCACCTATGACCTTAAAAAAGAGGCAGTTATGAGGGGTGGATAAGGAAAGTCGATACGGGGCAAGGGCTCCTGATACCGAACACAAGTGTAGAGCTGATGATGTTAGGCAGTGCCCTTAGGCAAACAAATAAAACGCCTAAATCCCGCCATAGTAACATTGTGTGCTTCCGAGTTATAATGAAGTCTACATGTACCATAGCGCATCCATGCAAGGACACAGTAGACCTCTATAGCTTATTGTCATGCAACTCCAAGACCGAAGACAGTCTAAGCCAATCACACTGCCCATATACATAGCATAAGGAATTATTTTGGAAGTATACTGGGCCACATTTATATTTAGAATATTGCCGCACACGACGGTTTTCGCCAAACCCGTAAATAGGAAAGTATCACACTATTCATTCTTCAACAATACAAATGGCACTTGTTCTATTGGCTTATACGGTCATATGTAAGCAAATATAGTTTATAAACGTTCGGTATATTACGTCCTCTAAACAAATAGTGCTTGTGACTCTATAGGTGATCCATATGCAATACACTGAACCCTAACGGAGATTGACTTCTCCATTAGCTTGCCGTTTGAAAGCATTACGTACAGGTACATGATACGACCGCATTAAAGCTGGAGAGGAACCTCGAGTTTACTGCTGAGAGCTCAGTTTCCTACGTGCTGAGTGCTCTTAGTAGGAATTGGAATGTTGCTAGCAGAA
The DNA here is from genome assembly GCF_055883805.1 of Amblyomma maculatum. NCBI lineage: Eukaryota > Metazoa > Arthropoda > Arachnida > Ixodida > Ixodidae > Amblyomma > Amblyomma maculatum. The sequence continues at coordinate 79,372,261 of NC_139345.1, forward strand.
CCAGCAAAACACCGAAGGGCAAAATACTCCCGACGAGCTAGAGGTTGTTACTTCCATTAGGGTATTTGCCGAAACAATGTTTGGTCGACCAGTTTTATTATGCCGTAATAAAGAAGTGCACTCCATGGAACGGATAAAAAATATACGGTTTCCGGTACACTCTGCAGGTACGCACACGATGGATGCTGTTGGCCGCAATCTTTCTGTCTAGCTGTCCCAACCAGCTTACATGCGTGTGTGGCAATACGTTCGTTCGCTTCTTTCACTTTTTTTAATGACTCTCGCCAAAAAGGAACTCATCAAAGGCAACTTACCCGTGGCGCTAACGAGAGTTTTGAGACATAGAGACGAAATTCATCCTGGAGCACACTCCGACTAACATCCCCACTTACCCCCACTACAGCTTCTGTTGACATTGTTAAATATTTTTCTTTCCATCTGCAGTAAACATGCCAGTTTTCTACGTGATGCCCTATCCAAAGGGTCAATATACATAAAACGCAGTTACCCCCGCCGCTGTTCCTCAATGGTTTAGGCGCTCGCCTAATGAGCTGCAAGAACCGAGTTCTATCAAGGCTGGTACGGCCACGTTTCCATGGAAGCATAGCGCAATTAAGGTGCCTGTTTACGAGGCTGTCATATACGAGTCAACTCGGCATGTTAATAACCACAACACGCACTCAAGCATGCACTTATGTCCATGCATAAAAATGCCTCTTCGAGGCACAGTTTTTATTATTGCAACCATATCCTCATGGTCTAAGATAAGAATAGGGCAAGTAACGTGCGTTTGCTCCGGCGTCGATTGGAACACCATAAACAGGAGCATTCAACATTTTCTTTACCACTTCAATTAGGCATGTTTACACCAGCTTTACCTTCACTGTTAAAACACTGGCGCTAAAAGCGTTTCATGCCTAGAATCAATGAATGCGTGCACAAGCCTATGGTCTGACATTAACTATCGGACATTGGTGAAGAAGCATAAACTCGAGCCCAAAAACGAGTCCTGCCGCTCTGTCGCTTCAATGTTCCTCATCAGAGCGAAACACGCTTTGGCGGAAAAATTTTCACATAGCTGCACATAAATGGTGAAAATGCACTGCTCGTTTGAAAACGGACTCTACATTGTCCATTCCCTCCTTCCCACTCATTTCCTTCTGATCATGAGTTCTGGCGGAAACGTGTAAATGTCGGTCTACCTCACTGTGTACATGTGCTTCACTTGCGCACTCATGCACGCTCCCATGGATGCGATCGCGTAACATCGTTAAATGGGCAGCGCCGCTTATTAAGCCATTGGAGTATTATCTCAGCTTCAGTGAGAGGTCTTGTAGCCAATGCGCGTCTAAGCTCACCTGGATATCATGGCAACACTTGGAAAACAAGAGAAGATGATAGCGTCGAATTATACATATGTCTATAAGGTTTGATTTGGTTTGTGGGGTTTAACGTCCCAAAGCGACTCGGGCTATGAGAGACGCTGTAGTGGAGAACTCCGCAAAATTTCGACCACCTGGGGTTCTTTAACGTGCACTGACATCGCACAGCACACGGATGCCTTGCCTTTCGCCTCCACCGAAAAGCGGCCGCCGAGGCCGGGATAAGAGCCTCACATTAAAACATGTGCCACGGGGCATTACCTACCCTATACTGTGATGCACTACACTTTGCATTTCATGCAGTATGGTAACCCATGCATGACATAGATTATTCAGGAAGTTTCATTTTTTTTTTTCACGTGGAGTGCTTCAATCTTTCATCTCGTTTTTTTTATTTGGCAAAGTAAACAATTGATTACGCATGCAGCAGGGTCGCGGATACCACGGTGGCCGGTCTCAGAGAAGCCGTCGGGGCTGCGGCCGCGTTTCGCGATAAACGATCGACAGCCACCCTTCTGTGTTGGATCCTCCCTCTCAGATGCTTCCATTAGGCTAATGCTTGTATTTGGATGGTGAAGCTTGCCATCGACCTTAAGTAATACGATGCAGTAAATCAGAAAAGAACAATTAGTCTAAAAGGTGATCCTGTCAGCTGTTTTCGCCTAACTCCACTTGGGGAAACGTTTAGACCCTTCTTCCAACACAGATAATCGCCGAAGTATTATCGGTCAGTTAGCCATGGACCTTGTGATATATTCTGCAGTTCGTCCTTCGCTGTCTCTTCCCTTGCTTCTTTGTTTAGTGATAGCTTTTTTATTCAGCAATGCTGTTTGAACCGCCGTGGTGAAACATCCTCAAATCGTAAGGTTCGTCTTTGCGACATTTAGTGACGAACAAACCCGGCAGCGCCAAAAACAATTCAAAGAAGATACAGCACAAAAGCGCAAAAGGCACCTGTGTGCTGGTCGATAAATTACACGGTAAATGTTCCTGAGTGGCATGCATTAATCTCCAACCTTCCACTACGGCCTCCTTCACTGCACGAGTCTTTTCCGGGCACGATCTTATGCATTATATAGCACTACAGTACCACACCATACTATACTATTTCATTCCCAAAAATATTGACAAGTGGTGACACGGGTTCTCATTCTATACATTTAAAACTTCACGAGTGCCACAATGACCCCAGTTTGCGTCGGAAGAAACCTTGTGACCTGAAGTCATGTAACCCATGCTCTACATTGTTGCATTTTCAGTTGGCCTCAGGAATGTCGAGCCAGCATACAGTTACCTCTAGCAGTGCAAGTGTATCTGTAATAGCCACAAAAATGTATGCCATGTATGCTGTGCAATTAGTCAAGGGAGATAAAAAGAAAAGAAAAAGAAAACAACCAGCAGGCCCTAGAATAACTTTATTTACAGTGTTGGAAGCAGGCAGGTCTTATATTTTACTTCCCTAATAAAGCAACCGCAGTGCGTACTATAGAAATCTAACACCTATAAAAAGTGCCGCTAATGTAGATGCATGAGCGCGTCAACCCTGATCGTCACCACACCGGCACCGTTCTTCGTGCCCCCTCACCGACGAACTCTCAGCTTACCGGGGACGCCGTGCAAACTCGTGCTCTCACAAGCGAGTAACAAGAGTCTGGAGTTGGGATCAACAGCAAGTAAATGCGTCAGAAATTTGTAATTACCAGTCATCCAAACAAACGCGTACCTGTTCTATCGAATTGAAACTGCCTCCGCATGGGCATGGCCTTTAAACAGCGCTAACATTTCGAACCACAAGCTCCTCCTTCAGCGGTATCAGGTGATCTCATTAACAGCTCCTCAGTGTGGCCTCATTTGAGCATCCTCGTTCAACTTTGTTGTGCCCATACTAATTGAACATTTAATTTTGCAGATATATATTAGACATGCTGATCAGCACACAGTCAAAAGCTGCCACATTACGTGAAAAATCACCCGCCATAGATATACAGCCTTGCTTTAACGATGCTGTACTAATGTACCTACGTAGCATATGTCCTTAGGGCGTCTGACTTGGGTTCCAATCTTATGCTTGGCTGCTGTCATAAGCCAAATTCCTCTTGGCCTTGTCATGTTGTCATTCGGCGTAGCACAACTGTCGATCGATCAATACCTGCTCATGTCACCCGCCAACTACCACCCAGATAGAGGAGAGAAAAAACGATAAATGTAAAGCCTGCGAAGCGAGGGGGACCCTCGACCATATAATTTGGGAATGCCCTAAGTCTCCGGGCGCTAGGGACAACATTAAAAGTAGAGAAGCCTGGGTAACCCTGCTGCGAAGCGACGTCCCCGCTGACCAGCAGAAAGCCGTCCGCCTGGCGGCTGAGGCCGCGAATAACCAATGTATATTCGCCAGTCCTTAGTCGCGGAGGTTCCAGCCCCCGTTCCTCAGGCCTGCGTGCCAGGAGCGGGGAGTAGGGGGCCTCCTAAATCGGTGGAAATTAAAGTTTTAATCAATCAATCAACCACCTGCCAGACGCGTGCTCCTGGTATTTCGCTCGCAACGCCAATTCCTAGGCCGCGTTTTATACAAAACAGAGTCGTTTACTCTGCCTCGTTTGGCAGCTCCTGAACGCAGAGTCACAACTACAGAAATTGAAAAGCTCAAAACAGATGCCAAGTCTGGGGACTTTGCATACGTAGTGGAAAGCTTCAGCTCAGCATTCAAGGCCATCAAGTGACTGCGTAAAATTTCTCCAGCCTGCGCCTCCCCTTGAGGATTCTACTACATTCACATGCAATTTGCTACTGCAAATCTCTATTCCATAAATTTGGCCACCTGTTTTCGCACACATGCGGCTAAGTGTAGAGTTGTGTGAGACGCAACCTTAGATAGATGTGAAGCTTGAAAAATACAGCACGAACGTGCCTGCCTGGTTTAGAGGCAGCTTGTCTAAATCGAAATCGTAAGGTTTTGCATGGGTCGATAATCATCTCTTTCTACCATCTTCAAAGATCTGCCCGAATTGGTGGTTCCTATGTCATGTAGCTAGGGCGTCACCCTACCCACCGGCAGTCAGTGCCCGGATATGTGATCTACCGAGTACAACTTGCCCGAGGTATGGTAGTGATTTTTGCTAACTACACCCACACCGACATGCTTTCTGGAAAACGGATCGTTTAACGCGATCTCCATAAATGTAATTATCAAATTTATGTAATGATGCGCAATGTGAAAGCGCCAGGCATGGTGACCAACGAACTCCAAAGTGTTCAGCAGTCATTAGAATTTAACGTTGTTTACTACCAAGCGATGGGTGCAGAACATCACAGTTTTTGATAACGGGAACTTTCGCCCTTTCTTCAAGCATCCAAAACACTAAATGCGCGACGCATTACTGAACTGAGCTATGGACTGCTATCCTATGAATTACTAAAAACAAATGTGGTTCTAGAATATCTCAAGGCTACGTGGTATAGCGCATAGCTTTAAAGAACACCTGTCTGCGTAGAAGGAACTGAGAGTGTAGGTTTTTTCCCACTTTATCGCTAGATCTGCTTTAAATGTGATTGCCTGTTTTATATACAGTGCTGCGCCTATCGAAATCATGACATTTTAGGTTGTACCAACTCCTCTACAACATGCTTCAGGCCTCGCGTTTCCGACCGACTTATTACAGCATTAGTACAGGCCACAATGGAATATACGTGGGCCGTTAACACTCGTGATAGTGAAATGAAGATTTAACTTCGCTCGTTCCCTTAATCTCGATACAACCCTATGTAGGGCAATCAATAGGGCAATTTATGAAGAGCTGGTAAACGACCACCATCACCAAAGTCGTGGTCGCTGCTACCATTGCAGTTAGCGGGGTCCTGTTGGGGTAAAGTACGAGTGCAGGTGACGGACGGATGCTGGGTTCAATGAGGTCGGGTCCGTCATTGGGGCGAGCAGCATTTCGCTGCATAGTTCCATATCGAGGACGGCAGTGGGCACCTCAGATGCACCACCACCAAGTGAAGAGAGGATTTTTTGATTCGGTGCGACGACCAATGTTGGCAGCACTTCAGATGAAACTAAATAGAACCACCAGCCGCCGCCCACAGCTCCAGCACGAGAGATAAGGGCGCCGGAGACCAGAGATGGCGATAGCAATGCCACGGCGCTGAAGATTCTTCGACTTCTTTAAACAAAAGAATGTTTTCATATTTCGGTTGCAATTTGAACCCAAGACATTTGCGCATCGGGCCAGGCACGTTACCGACAAGGTCACGCAAGCAGATGGGCTTTGAAGAGGTACGCCTGGGGATGACGTGTCTATGTTGTCGTGTTTATTCGAATTTATTAATGCCGAAATATGCACAAATTACTGTTACTCTGTAAGAAGAGAAAAGCTGAAAAAAAGCTATTATAGATATCGCATCATACCAGACTTGAGCTTTACTATTATCATATTTGCTTCTACATGCTTCCATGTTGCATCTTGGTGTAGCTGCAGCCGTTCTCCTTATCCCAAGTCTGGACCAAGATTCAAGGGTCCCGCCACTCATCTCCGCCCTAGTGCGACCGAATCTAGCCGCTCTCACTGCTTCGTCATCAGCCCACATCACTCGGCAGGATAAAACGATGGCAAAAGTAGAGCAACAAGACCAGGCGACCTCCAGATGAAACCCTGCAACCACGACGCCATAACGCAAACATGACCACCAACGCTTTTCGGCACATCCAAGGACCTTAGCCTTTAGGACATCAGCTTCAGAGGACATAATTCACCACCCGGGTTCATTGCTGTATCAAGCCTGTATTTCTATTTTATTCTTTTTCTAATCATTTCCACCGTCACCTCATTGCTCAGATCTTCAGCAGTCATTCAGAGCAAATAGCGAGGTTACAAGAGCCTCTTCCGTTCCAATGTACCACTAGTGGTTAAAGGGAACTAAAAAGGCTAAACGAAAGGTAGCTGACAGTCGATATAATATCTAGAAAAGTACCTTCAAAGATGAAAGGGCTGCGAAAAAAGGAAGAGGAAGAGAAAGTGATGGAGAAAGATGTAGCCTGTTATACATGAATCGAAACAATTACTACTTGTCCCCGAATAATGTTACGGGCCAGAAAAGATTGAAGACGGTAATGGCGCGGGCGGAGCTAACAAGCTTGTCCCGCTGTCCTATAAATTGTTCGTAATTCTATCATTTATATTGTTTTCTTATGCAATGTGCCACCGCCTTACAATATGATCCCACAATACCTCTGCAATATCCACCCCTCAAGAGCACTTCAAAACGACGCCAAGTAAGCAAATAAATACCAGACACATGCGTAGCAACATTTCCAGAGGCGCACCACTAAAACATCAAAGGTTTTATGGTGCAATTTCTGCGAAGAGAAACCAATAATGCTTTTCTCCTTATTCTTGAAATAAAACCCTAGCGATGTTCATTCAGCTTGTCTCTAAAAAGAAATGGTACCTACTTTTAGCCTACACTACTAACACCAGGTAGACAAGTGTGCACGAATACTACCTCGCTTAAAAGCGTAAAGGAAATATAGCTCAAAAGCGACATTCCTGAGAAACTCCTGCCATTCCGAACCTTCATCCATCCCCCATGGTGCAAAGCCCAAAGCTTGGACAATTCACACAAACTAAAGATACAAGACTGGTTTCTCAATGTCATTTACTTTGCCCATCTGGACTAGGTTTGTTTTGCAACCACATGCTTTGCGCAACCCACAACCCTGCGGACAATCTCACTCTCCAAGCTCACGTGTCAATTGTCTGCCCTCTCGCGGCCGATGTGAGGCGGCTTTGTTCCGAGGCAGACTGCGAGCAATGAGAACCGATGCGAAAATGTCGGCGACTGGGTCCACACAATGGAGGCCCTGCCGGCGCGTAGAGAACCTATTCAAGGAATGCACTGAGCTGATAACCGCGCGACGACCTAGTAACTGCAATGCCGTGTGAGGGGCAAGCCTCGAGACGTACGCGTCCTCGGATTGGCTGTACCTCTTTCTCACGCTGTGTGGAGCGAGGAGCCTTTGTTGCACCATCTGGCAAAAGACTGCGTCCTGTCTTTATCGACATTTGCAAACTTGTTCGTAGAAATTCTAGAGGATGTTTGCGGAGTGACAGCATCTTGGAAAGTACCGTACAATCAGCTGCAAGAACACGAAAAACAAATGAATCTACGCTAATATATGATGTTTCTACTCATATAAGAAACTATATTCCGTACTTTAGACTGATGCGTACATAAAGCCCCTTGAGTTTTCTTTATTTTCTTTGCACAAAAGCGTTTCGCACTGCCCGGCTCAAATTCCCCACACTGTTCTTTAAGGCACCCTTACCACTTACACACACACACAGGCATGCACGCACGCACGTGCACACAGACGTACGATCTAATCTATTTGCTTTTTTATTGCCACTACATTTTTTTTTCAAAATGACAGATCTTTCCTCTTCGCTAAGCAATATCGTGGATGAAACTTAGTTTACGCAGTCTCAAAAACCTTTTAGATTTGCTGCGTTTACAAGTTCAATGACCACGTACTAATTGCAAAAGCCCCTTAAACGGGAAGCCCAGACTTCTAAAGCTAGTTAATATTAAAGCGAAGGAACATTCCACTAGCGCTACGCAATCTAAGGCGAAATATGTGAAGGTGTGCAAAACGTACTCTTGAGCCCAGTGTTTCCACGTTTGTTGCGTACTTTTTTCGTCGTTTGGAGTGTTATGCCTCTGCGGAGGCCAGCATTCTACTTGATGTTTTTTTCCTATGTAATTCGGCTACATTCTGATCATTTTGTAATCATTTTCGGTTAGTTTTTCTTGATGCTTTTTAGAAACAGCTTCTCATGCAATAAGCCGCCTGGAGACAAACATTTCCTGGTGCATAAAAAATCAAAATACATTCTGACCAACATCCTATAAGGATACTTCCGACTAATACGGGAATCTAAAAGTCAGAACAGTTCTGCTTGCCAAAATCTCAGTCATAGAAGCCGTAGCAGCCAAAAAAAATTATCGGCAAAGAATAGAAAGACGCAAAAGACGACCCAAGTGCGTGCCATCCTTAAACTGTAGCTATCTTAAGGCAAAAGCCTTTATTGCCTCATCGTTGTCGTCAGCAAAAGGGCGACGCTTTTGCGGCGGCTCTGATCGGTTGAGACGGGATGACGTCATGGAGGTCTCGACCTATCACAGAGCACCACAACAGTACGCGCGTATGCGTGCCTTATATGACCAAATGCCAATCAATGAGCGATGCTTAATTAAGTACCAATAAACTATTTATTTAGTAATATTAATTACTATTTAATGACAGATAACTATTAATTGCTAATCACTAATTATTGTCTAATTACTATATATTTTCTACTAAATAATAAGTGCTAATTCGCGACAATTGCGCAAATAATTTATTAACCACTACTTATTTTAGCGCATCTGGTAAAATCAATCACACAACAGTAACCGTAGAACAACTGCGAAGATACAAGGAGCGCGATCTCGTCGCTGCCAAGCAGAATTCATTGAATAAATGCACTTGCAGAATGTGAAAGAGTAGTCGCTCGCTTTACTCGTAGCAGCATTCATCGCTACATGCCCAACAATCGCGTCGCAGAATGCAGCACTTAGGCTTCTGCCTCTCATCACTTTATTCGCCAAGTGTTCTTGAATATTTTTGGTTTAATGTATGGGTTTACCGTCTCTAAACACAACTCAAACTATGACAGACAACGCAAAGGGGTCTTTGGCAATTTAAACCTCATGGGGCTATTTTTACGTGCACAAACATCGTACAGTACATAGGCGCCTATCTATCGAAGAGTGACCATCACGTTTGGGGCCGGCATTGCGTCCTTGAGATCAGCAGTCGAGCGCCCTATTTAGTGAGCCGCCGCAGCAAAGCGATCACCGTTTTTCATTGCCTCTTTTCTTTTGTTTTTTTGAACTGTGCTTCTTCATAAGACAATTTCTTTAACTTGCTCAAACTTATATTTCGCGCGAAATAGGCCAGCATTCCAGTTATTGCTGAAAACTACATAAAAATAATAATACATGACAACTGAAACTTGCTCTGCGTGAACGGGTGAGGGAAAAATAGTGTAAACATTTTGCTGTACTAAGACCTTTCAAAAAAAATTTTTCTCTACTTTTTATCAGAGCCCGCTACGTTGACTCGGTGGGTTTGAGATTCATCAGCGGAGTGCAAAACAGCGGGGGTTCAAACCATTGTCACGCCGCACATATTGCGAAGGAAAAACAATGCAGACAAGCCTATGTTCCGGGAGATTTGTGCATGTTAAAGAACTCCAGGTAGTAGAAGTTATTCAAAGGCGCTCCGCTGTGGCCCTCTAATTTCACACGTAATTTCACACGCAAACACTGAGACACGATTTATAAATTAGGCCCTAATTAACATCCCAATGCAGCCCAACTCACCTCTACGCGATATCCTTAACACCATCGCTAATCCTATTTCTAGTACGAAATATGCAATGAATGCAAAGAACAATTGTAAATGTGTCGACGTTATTTTTACTGAAAACTCTGATAGTATTGCGAAAGGAATTCTTTTTTTAACATAAAGGAGTACTGACCGGGTTACAGCCTCGCAACACTTTCAGCTTTCCAGTAGCACAATAAGAATAAAGCGCTTCCATGCATGTTACTTCTTCCTAGTTGTGACGACTTCGAAATTTAAGCTTTATCTTCTCCAGAATAATACACAAAAGTAGGCTTCTTTTTATCCAGCACCCGTGACAAAATAGCAATCACCTATTTTTTTTAATTCGAATTCCACCCTTCAAACGTGCATTCTCATCAATCTGGATTGCTTTTTCTAGGCAAAATGCTCATTCTTAATCATCATTAAGCAAAAATCTACCAAAACTTCAAATGTTTGCAGCACTTTCCCTCCAACATCAGTCCACTTAGCAGAAGTAACGGTAGCATCCAATAGACTAACATTGTCTTAAGCGTGATTGATTTTCGCTTGCACACTAATTGCTTGAGCCATGAAAAGCTGGAAAATAGTTCACTTAGGTATACCCATCTATTTCCTAGCTTTCTGGTCAACTTTCCCGGTATCTTCTTTTTCTCTCCTCCTTTTGTCTCCCTCCGTGAGATGTACCGTATAATCTTACCGTACAAAATTTATTAAGGAGCAACGCACCATATTAAACATAGACTGGACGAAGGAAGAAAGGCTGAGCAGTCAAAGGAGCATGTTGTACAAGAAACCAGGTTCAGTGAAGAGGCTAAGGTAGTCAGTTTTTCAATAATTCTTTCTGTCTCTGCGTATTCCTGGTGCACTGCTCTTTAAGTAATGGCAAAAGACTAATCCAGCCTTCTGCTTTACTTTCAGCATAACAGCCATCATCTCCACCGGCTCGTGCTCGTGTAAACATTGAATCGCCTTATTCTTTGCCCTTCTCCTTTGTACACGAAACCTGCTATTATGGCTGCTGATTAAAGCACTGTCCCACTGAGCAGAGACAACTTAGTTCATGCTCGGCCGTGGAGGCCACGTTTTGATGATTGCGAAAAGCAGTGCACGCACGTGTACTGCGAAATTGAAGCACACGTGAAAGAACCCGGATTGTCTAAATCATTTTTGATCCTTGTTCTTCAACGTAGTGTGTACGAGAGTGTAAGATCCTTGTTGCAAATGTATGATTCCGTAGCTGCAAAACTGGCTGGTGCTTCGGGGTGTTATAACGAGTTTTTTACCACTGGTGGACGGAGTGAGCACACTGCGACTGATTTCCTGCGAATGGCATCATCGAAGCTCTTATGCACTAACAAATGTGTACATTCTAATGTGTTCGAGCAGAACATATGTTCCACTGCGTTGTAAAAAATTACCATTCATGACTCCGGGTTTGAATTCCACCTCCTCCTTGTGACACCGCCATCACCATGGCCTCGGTCGTTCTACTAAGACTGGCATAGCACCGCTACGGGGTATTATGTTTAGTATGTTGGGAATACACAAGATATTGAGGGACTTTAATATGCACAGAGTCGTCCCACGAACCACCTTTTGTCCTGCCATCTTTGAAAACCAGCGAGGATCGAAGCCCGGCGACGTTCGCGCTTTGATATACGGGCCACCACCGTTTTCATCATCTCACGCGATTGGAACAGCTGCAGTCTGAAGAGAGGTACCGGTAAAAATGGGGAACGTAAAATATGATAGTGCATGCATAGGGATAAGAAAAGGGGAACGGAAGGTAGGAGAAAAGGGCCCTCTGCATGTCGGCGTCAGAGGTCTATATCAGAGTGCGCCCGAAAACCGTATAGTCGTTGCTGGGAGTCTCCTAGGCAGCACGCAATATAGCAATCGACGAGTTCGGGAAGCGACATAGGCACCGGTAGAGTGTTACTATTTTATACCTTGCTCAACTGTTGCTGTTGCTACGTGTATGAAACAGGAGTACGCCGGAAAAATCTCAACCCCGCCGGGGTGGTGCAGTGGTAACACGCCCGTCTACTGTGCCGGAGTTCCCGGGTTCGAACCGGTGTTGTGTCAGCGCACGTTAAAGATCCCCAGGTGGTCGAAATTACTCCGTAGCCCTCCACTACGGCTCCCCTTTCTCTCCTTCCACTTTCACTCCCACCTTCCACCCTTCCCTTCCGGCGCGGTTGAGGTGTCCACAGAAACCAAGTGAGACAGTTACCGCGCCTTTCTCTTCCTATAAATGAATCAATCAGTTTTTTTTTTTTACCGCTAGGTTACGCACATGATCAGGCTAATAAAAGAGGAGTGAATGTTATTGGCCCTCTTGAATTGCATGAACATTTATTTAGTAAGAGGACCTAGAGTGCATGGGCAGATACAAAACTCAAAGCTGTTATTTCCCGAATATGTCGACGTTTAAAACCTCGATGTTAGGACGCCTGTCATAGCATGGCCGCTTTCATAGTTTCAGCTCGATCGGCTTATGGCCACCTAGTCTCTACCATGCTCTTCGAATCAATCCAGCGCGAATCTGGAAATAAATGTGAGCAATGAAAGGTGGTGAACGGTCTTGTAGCCCGGCTTTCACGTTTCTCATTGCTTTCCGGAACGCGAGCACTAATGACGTCTGCCCCATTAAAGCATGCATCGAATGAGAGATCAGTGGTAAGACGCCCGACTACTGTGCCGGAGTTGGGTTGGGTTGGTTCATAGGAAGGGAAAGGCGCAGTATCTGTCACACTTGCTCTGTGGACACCTGAACCGCGCCGTAAGGGAAGGGATGAAGGTGGGAGTGAAAGTGGATAGAGAGAAAGGGGGGTCGTAGTGGAGGGCTACGGAGTAATTTCGACCACCTGGGGATCTTTAACGTGCGCTGACATCGCACAGCACACGGACGCCTCTTCGTTTCGCCTCCATCGAAACGCAGCCGCCGAGGCCGGGATTTGATCCCGGGAACTCCGGCACAGTAGTCGGGCGTCTTACCACTGCGCCACCCCGGCGGGGCCTCGGCGGCTGCGTTTCGATGGAGGCGAAACGAAGTGGCGTCCGTGTGCTGTGCGATGTCAGCGCACGTTAAAGATCCCCAGGTGGTCGAAATTACTCCGTAGCCCTCCACTACGGCCCCCCTTTCTCTCTATCCACTTTAACTCCCACCTTCATCCCTTCCCTTACGGCGCGGTTCAGGTGTCCACAGAGCAAGTGTGACAGATACTGCGCCTTTCCCTTCCTATGACCCAACCAACCACTTGCGGCCCTTGAGGCCAACACTGAGTAGCTATAAAACTGCATTTTGGCTGAACTCTTCTCTTCCATAGATCAAGCAAAACTGAAGAATGCCCCCGCTCACCACGGCGTTAGCTGTGAAACTTAAAATAGCTTGATGCAGTTGCTTTAGACGTTATTCTCAGCTATTTGAGTGCTGCCTGGTTGTCTAGAGAAGCCCGTGCGCTATAATGGCTGTAAGCAGCAACAATCGGCATTCTGAAGCCTGGGAAACATCTTCAGAAAGCGTCAGATTTAAAAAAAAATAATTTACCCTTCTGCTTTGAGGAAAGTGCTTGAGTGTACAGTAACCACTCTCCTACAGAGGTGGCCGGACGATATACTTGCTGCTACCATTTGTCATGAGTTGTCTTTAACTCCCATCTTAGCGCCCAGGATGGCCATGCTCACTTATTCGTCCTGCATCTGCTTGGTGGCCGTTCTCCCACGTTCTTATTGCTGACGAAATGCATATGATTTTGCGGAAGAGTCCCACCATCCTCATAGAGCTGCCCATATCTACGCCTTTCTTCCAACTTCCATTTCGTGAGTTTTTCCTCCGCACTAAGGCACTGTTGGATGTTTAAGACCACATGGTCAACCCTTTCATTTCTTACTAAAAACCTCATCCACTCTTCCTTCATTTTAACCAGGTAGAGAGCCACATCTAACGATCTGGAAAGTCCATATACTCTGCCATCGAGAAATTCGAGAAATCTGAGACATAAAACAGACAAAAGATTCAGGGACACATTGGCTCACTAAAATGCTTCGATTGACTGCGAGACCTTTTGTGATTAGAATTGTGACAGATACCGCGCCTTTTCTTTGCTGTCAACCCATTTTGCACGCCGCTGATATCTGCTCTACTGCGTCTATTTCTATATATGCTCTGCGGTGTGGCGTTCGAGGAAACGCCCAATCAAAGGCGCCGCACGTACGCCGGGATGGACCGCCCGGTGGTGTCATCTTCGTATATGCGTCAATCTCCGGGGACGTCATAAACATTAATGGAGTCATCACTGGCTATGACGTCATTATCACTTCCGGTTATTAGACATGACCAGATCCGGTCATGACGTCACGGCCGACGACATCATCATGTGACGGCTATGGACATCTCGAAACGTCTAACCATTACTATTGGTTAATGATAATTAGCCATGACTTACACTTTCTAGGTACTGGTTAATGTCTGGTTAGCGTTACTTAAACACCCCTTAACTAGTGAGTGATGGTTATATAATGACCTCGAAATGCCTGAGTTCCTATGGGCATCTGCTTAACTATTTCCCAAGAACGCGGGATCGAATTCCGGCCTCGGCGGCCGCTTTTTGATGGAGGCGAAAAGCAGGGCGCCCGTGTGCTGTGCGATGTCAGTGCACTTCAAAGAACCCCAGATGGTCGAAATTCCCGGAGTCTCCACTCCGGCGTCTCTCATAGCCTGAATCGCTTTGGGACGTTAAACCCCCCAAACCAATCCAAACCAACCTATTTTATTAGAGCCGGGCTTGGCTATGTCACCTGTTATCATTATATGGACAGAAAAAACATGATATTACGCACAGGAACCAATGCTTTCGTCATCAGAATAACTGGGTAAGAAATAAAAAACTGTTTTCTTTACTACTGCCATAATACCTGAAAAATATTTTCAAAAGCATGTGCAGTATTACTAACATACTTCATGCCTTTATCTGCAGCAGATAAAAAGTGCTAAAAGCAATAGACATAACTTAGTCAAAGGTAACAAATAGCGCGACTGAAAAAACCGAACTAGCCAAGCACAAAAGCCTAGATTTATTTAGGCCGCCATTGTACTCGGCTTGTGCGTGGAGCTACCGAAATCCTGCAGCATGACGTCCTGAGTACCTTATAGGAGAGGTCGCAGAAGCAAACAAGTCCTCGCATGTGCTCTCTCTCCCTTCTTCTCGTGACACGTTGCGGTGAAGAATGAAAATTACTCAGGTAGCCTTTCGTATAAGGCAATAACTAGTCGGCCTTGCCCAGTCGGTGTCCCCCTGGGCGCTGTTTTCGTTTCTTCGGCTTGTGGATTACCCGTAGCACAGCGTGGTCGCACATATTATACCAGGTGCGGCCACACCAGCGCCTCCTAATATGGGTTTACGGCAGCTCTCGGCACTCACTATTTTGGCTTTCCTTGTCGATACTACGTAGCGCATTCCTATTTTCTTTGTCTTGTTCTCGCCTACTGTCCTCGAAATTGATGCGCACAACAGCAAAGTTTACTTTGTTGTCTGTTTGGCATCCATGAAACCTGCTCCCGTGTTATACTTTCTATTTTGTACAATGTCCAATTCGGTCTTTAGCCTCAAACTTAGAGTACGCTTGGAGGTCTGGTTGGCTCGAAACACTCAGAATTTCGTACATTTGGTTGTGACTTGGCTGATGATGTTGGGGTTGAATTGAGATTGTAGAAGAATGCACAGATATTTAGAGAGAGTTCAATGCCAAGAAACGAGACAGGATGACGGTAGTGACATAGGGAATGGAGGAATCCTCAGCTTCCTAACTGAGGAGGAGGAAGATGAGGAGGAAAGGCAGGGAGGTTAACCAGTAAAAGCAACCGGTTTGCTAGCCTGCACTGGGGGAAGGGGATGTGTGGATATAAAAGTTGTCAGAGAGGGATAGTTGAAGTTAATACAGTCACATAACAGACACGCCATGTCACATCACGTTACAGTCATGTCACAGCAAACTCATAGTCTTTCGATTAGACCTGTGCTTCTCATTAAACGGAGCAGTGCCTGGGAGACCTTCGCCGCGGACGATCGCCGTGGCCAGGGACCTAAAATCTTAGTTTCACTCAATGGGCCTCCATCTAGATGCTCCAGCGAACGGCAAAGACACTGCCTTTCCTCACTGTATATCTGGCACTCACAAAGAATGTTGCCTATAGACTCGTCCCATCCACAGTTTCGTTGAGATTTCGTTGAGATGACTAATGGACGTCTTGGCAGCATTTCTACCATTCTCTACGTTTAGAATTGCCTATTTATGAGCAAAATATAGCTGTTTCGTAACGTGGCTTGAACGATGATAGGATCTAGGTGCTGGGATGTCTATTTACGTGGTAATTCCTTGTGCACGCACATACGAGGTGCATTATCTTATCAACTACTAACTTTATCAGTGTCAATGGTTTCTTTTGTTTATTTTATTTTTGGTTTGTGGAAATTAACGTCCCAAACCGACTCAGGTTATGAATGACACAGTAGGAGAAGTTTCTGTACAATTTCATTCTCATGCAGTTCTCTAACGTGGGCTGGCATCACACAGCGCACGAACATCTCGCGTTTTGCCACCATAGAAATAAGACCGCCGCGATGGGGATCAAACCCGGCTCTCCCGGGTCAGTAGTCGTGTGCTCTAACTATTCAGCCGCCATAGGTGGGGCCACTAAGCCGGCTAAACTAGAACAAGGAAACGATTAACATGTGAAGGGGAAAAAAGGGGGGGAGGGACTTTTAAGCTCTATCTGTCCGATTATATGACGATAGCATTAACTGCTCCCATGTGCCGCTCTATTCATGCTTCCTTGTTCTTGTGCATGTTGTCTCCGATCACAGTGATTTTGATCATCTAATTAAATTGGTCATATTATGTGATCTCGTGACGTCGCAGATCCCGACGACCAATCGCACCACGGCTCTGCCACCGGCCAACTACTAACTTGAAGAGCAATGCTCGTGAGTTTTCGCTCGGAACGCCATCAGCAGGTTGTCTGGAGGATGGGACCTTTACCGCTGAAGCGATAAAACAAAACACTGATAACCGATACTTTACCCTGAGTGGGCTCCTTAGTATAGATCTTCAGTGTCTTCAGCGATGGCGCAGACTATATGGAACAGTTCAAACTTGTCCTTGAACATGGTTTCCATTAGCCGTTCTTCCCACTAGGCAGTGATGTTTTGGGAATTCCATAAAGAATAGATAGGGCTGGACACCACAAATACACAGTGGCGTGTAGCGCTGTGTGTACAAGCGGCGTCAATAATCAAAGGTTTAGACGAACTTTTGCTGCAAGTGAAAGGACTAATTGTGCCCTAAGTTAAACATCATTTTGTTGTCCTTAGTAGGTGAGGCTCTCGCCATGATCTTCAAAGGCTTAAAGTTTATCCTAAGGTTGAAATCTAAATATCGTCGCGGATTTAAAGGTTTCACTATTTTTTTAATGAAGGGTTATGTTTGAGCGAGAATTTTTATATCTTCGAGATACAAATTAAAACCAATTGTGTAGAACAGCGCGAAAAACAACAGGGACGAAGGAAGACAACAAGACGATGGATTACCAACGTGAACAAGCTTCTGTTTTAACATCGAAACCAATCTCAGCCAGCAGAATATCGATGAAAACAAAAAGTCCTTGGTTAAGAGGAGAAAGTAGCCACGGATTTCTCGCTTTCCCGAGAGGAAATGACAGTGATTGATCTATTGTTGTTCTTTCCCGCTGCCCCTCGAGACGATGTCTAATCATAGCGCCGCCAATGTACCTAGATCATGAGATTATAAATGATACATTTTGATTGGTCACAATTTCATGATGTGATTACGAACTGGAAGGCTACGATGGTCATTTCTGAGCAGATTCCACGCACCTCTCCTTCATCATTTATTTCGTCTCCGTGACAACCCCACGTCGCCCGCCAAGTGAATTGGCACCTCATGAAAAGCTGGAGTGCAGAAGAAGAACGAAGAGAACAAAGTACCTGACAAACCTAACTTTTCGACGGATAAATTTCATGCGAAAGCCTAGAACATTGTATAAAACTGTCCACTTTCGTCTAGCGTTCCGTTATTTATGAAGACAAGATTAGTTCTTTATATTACACTCGTAATGAAGATTAATACCATTATCAGTTCATCCAGAGGATAATGGGATACCAAAAACAACAGTCACTCTTCGATTTTCCGGTCCAAATGCTTCTAGAACAAACTACTTTGACAGATAAATGTTAATGCAAGCCGAAACTCGTTCGTTTGATGAATGGCCATTCAGTCAGCGGCTACCTTAAAGAAATTCATTCTTTCAAAGCATAGAAATCTAAGGAGAACTTTAAGGCAGTCAACACCTTCCTTCTTAACCTGTAATACAAAAAGAAAGCACTCTCCTAAGACGCAAGCAGTCAATAAATACGACGCAAATTAGACTGCGCGCCACTAATGAATTTTTTTCATCATTTCTTGTCTGCTGGAGATGATCTCGTCTTTCTTGGTCGGTAAAAGCGAACCGGTGAACTTTCTTCTTAGTGTTTTTTTTTTTTTTTTTTTTTTGATCGAGGCGGTGTCCGGTTTACTTTAGCGAACGAAATCTTACAGACTGACGTGGAAGCACTCACTGCAGATATTTTCACGACTCTCCTTAACTGCGGATATTGCAACGCTTTTTTTGTAAAACAAAAAGCCATAGCAAGCTTCAGATGCGGTGCTGAAGAAAGGAGACACGCGAATAGACTCGACCAAAATTTTCGCAGCACAAGCAATTTAACACAACATATGTGTTCCACCCACGGCCCACCCAAGACACAGACATCAAACGATGTGGACAAAAGGTCACATTTGGTAAACAACAACCCTATGTACCCGGCTGCGCAACCTGTAGGCGCTGAGACTCTAAGCAGGCTTTTTATGAACGACTTTGTTATGACCTGGAAAGCGGGTTTTCCCCGCTGCTTCCTGAGCTTTACGTTGTATTTCAGTGTTACGTTTATTGCAGTAAACATGAACCAGTTCCTCGTCAAAATATGTAACAGTGCAATCCATACTGCGGGCCCACTCTGTGAGGGGCAGAAATGAAGTGAGTATACTCTTTCATTGCATTGAAGAGAAGATGAACTAGATACCGCTGAGTTATGCAATATCAACCAGGTGATAGAAAAATGCTCGGAATATAACCAGCCCTTATACATAGCATTCATTGATTACGAAAAAGCATTTTACTCAGTTAAAACTTCGGTGGTGATGTAGGCATTGCGAAATCAGGGGGTAGACGAGCCGTACGTGAAAGTGCTGAAAGATATATATAGTGGCTGCACAGCAACCAAGTAACAAAATTCCCATAAAGAAAGGTGTTAGGCAAGGAGACACAATCTCCACAATACTATTCACAGCTTGCTTAGAGGAAGTATTCAGAGACTTGGAATGGGAGCAGTTAGGGATAAGGGTAGATGGAGAATACCTCAGTAATCTGCGATTTGCTGATGACATTGCCTTGCTAAGCAACTCGGGGGGTGAACTGCAAATAACGATTGATGTCCTAGGCAAAAAAAGTAGAAAGGTAGGTTTAAACATCAATATGCAGAAGACTAAGGTAATGTTTAACAGCCGCGGGAAAGAAAAGCAGTTTAAATTAGGTAGCGAAGCATTGGTAGTAGTAGGCGAATATGGCTGCTTAGGACAGGCAGTAACCGCAGATCCGGACCATGAAAAAGAAATAACAAGAAGAATACGATTGGGATGGAGCGCATTTGGCAAGCACTCGCCGATTATGACTAGCAGCTTACCGGTATCGCTCAAGAGGAAAGTATACAACAGTTGCATCTTGCCTGTACTCACCTATGGGGCTGGAACGTAGAGGCTCACCAAGAGGGTTCTACTTAAGTTAAGGACAACTCAGAGGGCTATGGAACGAAACATGGTAAGAGTAACATTAAGAGATAGGAAGCGTGCAGAGTGGGTCAGAGAAATAACTCAAGTTACTGACATTCTAGGGGAAATTAAGAAGAAGAAATGGGCATGGGCAGGACATATAGTGCGAAGGAAGGATAACCGATGGTCGCTTAGGGTAACAAACTGGATTCCAAGGGAAGGAAAGCGTAGCAGGGGGCGGCAGAAAGTTAGGTGGGTGGATGAGGTTAAGAAGTTCGCAGGGGTCAAGTGGATGCAGCTAGCACAGAACCGGGTTAATTGGAGAAATATTGGGGAGGCCTTCACCCTGCAGTGGGTATAGTGAAGCTGATGATGATAACAATGATGATGATGAGTTATTCAACACCACAAAGCTATATGCCAACTTTCGCTCCCATGCTAATGGAAGCTTATGGGAGGCATCGGCAGAGTTTGGAATCTTTGAGGCGTATAACGACATAATGTGGGTAATAGAGACGCCCTCCAGTCGCCAATGTTACCAGCTGCGGCGCTTAAGTATTCATTACCATCGATCAATATCTCATGCTGCTCCTAGAAAAAGACCATGGAGCAGTGCACGCAAAGAAAAACGAACGCAGTGACCGCTGTTTTCACACCTAAGGAGAAAGCAGGAAATCAATAAGGTGTTATCGGTGGGGTTTATTCATTCTTGCGAGTAGCTAGCGCACAAATGAGGACACAGCAACACTTACTGAACCGACACAGCGCTGAGCTCACTGCTGAGATCCTAATAGAAAAAGGAAGGAGGTAAGCAATAGCTGGTTGCTGATGTGCCAAGGATAATAATAGGTAACCAACCATTCGAAGTAAATGCACATCACAGCCAGCAAATGCGCAGCATTGGAAGGAGGCGCTGTCCAGGTCAAACCTCAAATCAGAAGAATCAAATCAGAAGTGGCAGCAGCTTGCAATAATGTCATGGACAGAAGACTCCACTCACGCTCTGCAATTAACAATTTTGGAAACACTTTGGATAGACGCAATATAAACATTCGGGAGAACTCTATATTTAATGACGTGACGCGATAGCATTATTGACCGTCGTATGACCCTTTACACATCCTCTTTTGCGTGCAAGCAGTTTGTCAGTCGCTTAATCCCCTGAATTTGTGCTTCTCTCAATTTGTGCTTCTATTACACATACTCATTAACATACACTCGTAAGCTACCACATCATGTATTAGACCACCCGACATGGATTTACAGCTGCGCTTTAAACAAGCTGTACGGGCGACTACCTGCAAGCGTGGCCTAGGAACAGCGTCTCTCTGACCCGCGATCCAAGAATCTGGGAAAGTTCGATTACTTTCACAGCGTCCCACCTAAGGGCATCTACAAAAGTTGGCAGCTCTTGTCTGCCAACTGGAATATGTCATGTGGTTTCATGACGTCACACACCCACACGACCAATACCTGCCAGCGGTATGCTGGTGATTTTTCGTTCATAATGCCGATGACACTGACGCCGAATTATCTGCAGAATGAGTTTTTCAACGCTACCACGTTAACGTTAATTTAACGCGAATGATACCACGAGCATCAAGATAAAATCCACTGTTGAAGAGGTTCGTCGCGAAATAAGCTTCAGTAGCTGCCAGTTTACTGACTGACAGTGGGAATGGTACGTTGCATACACACGTCTTGAACGCTGCAGAATTAATCGTGTACGTTTCGATTATCTCCCTTATGTTTTGTTTTTGCATTGGCAAGGTTTAATAATTTCTCGAACAAAGGTCTGCAATCTTCGTGACGATCTGAATGGGCATCTGGCTTTTCCTGATGATTAAGTACTCTGCACTGGTTTTCCTGCTTTCCCATCCTCTACTTTGTCGTATTCAATTTACATGCTGCATTCAGCTTCACCTGGAATGCAGAAAAGACCATTTTCGTACGACATTCAAGACAGTACTCTTGGGCTTGATGATGAAGCTGAAAAGTGCCAGGATTCAACATTCCTATTAACTGATAAACCTAGCTGTCCTGAATGTTCTGAACATACCGTAACTAGGACTGCTACAGCGTGACTGTCCGCGTCCACCTTTAGGCTGTTTCATACTTCGTTTATATAGGGAAAGATGACCGGCCGCACTTCTTCTTTTCTTTTTTTATTTTCTTTCCTGCTCTTAACTACCACTGTTCCCAGGAATTTTTCTGCAGTCGTAGCCAAAACTGGGTAAGGGCGCACTCTCGCCTTTAGTCGCGTTGCTTGGTCTTTCAGGTCATGATATGTCTTCTTCCGACTCGATTTTTTATGCTTTGTGTCTTAGAAAATTACGCGACAGTTCTTGCTTTCATATATTTCAGTGTCCAGAAACGCAACATGCAATTCAGTCCTTCGGGTGCAGTTTAACTCTCATTAACGATAAAGCGACATTGATATCATGCTGCATTTCTTAGACATCAACGCTATATTTCGCCTAAGTAGGGCAAGCATGTTTCCAACCTCAACGTTTCTAGCTTTTGCTTCAGATAGCTTAATTTTGCTATTAACATGCCTGACAAGACTGACGCAACATAAGATTTTGTATACATATATCGTGGTGCGCTGCACGAATTGCTTGCCCTCTTGATAAAAAAAAGATACAGTCAAGATTCATTTCCAGCAGGGTCATAAATGCACTTACACATGTAGAACGATTTATTTTTGAAACCAGTTAGTCTCAAGCATGCGAAAGCCTGTTCTACTGCTTTCATGCTGCAAGTTTTGGAGCGTTGTAAAACTCATCCGGCACGTCAGCCAGAAGAAACGGCACCGTATTCTCTCGGAAATTCGATACCCCTCCTCTAATGACGGGGTATTGTTTTCAAACACTGAAAAGTTCCTCTGCAAAAATGCTTGCCGCGAACATTTTCCACGCTTCCTGTGCTTAACGATGATTCGAAACAGGTAACCTTTTTGGCGAGTCAACATCTCCCTACATTACCTTGTACAAATATTTGCCGCCTCTTCATGGTATTCTTTAATTTATGACTTAAGGACCTGACTTCGCCCAATTTCTTGGTGATCGATTCTCAAGATTTTCAGTAAGTATTTCTTCTTAGTCAACGTGACGGTTACGCAGACTAAAAGCATACGCAGATTTACTACCTCACCGCATGGCTGCTCCGGGATACGCGCTAATTGTGATAAACGTTCATTTAATTGTAAAGCGCCCATTAGGCTATTAAATCACAAAGTGTTAGAAGTCGTCGTTTTCAATACCTTATACCTTTGAAGTGTCGACGATAAATGCGAGCTAAACGACTTTTCGCTAGCGTGCGAAGTGAGGACTGTGAAACATTCGTGCACAGTGCATGCGCTACTTTTTCCCTTGTACCACAGAGTGAGGTACATTAATATTGTTACGGACGAGCAACGAAGAAGAAGCGGGCAGTGGCGCGGGCAGGAGCGCTCGCGCTAGGCCCACTAACATATTCATAAAACGTCATCACATGTCCATCGAGCATCATCTCTCTGTTCTCTGTTCTCCTGTTTTCATCGGCTTGCCGCTTCGTAACATTTGGTTGGAGGTGCGGGATACTTCATCATCAGCCCCTCATCCTAGTCCAAAGCTTCGGCGCCCTGAGACTTGCGCCGTCGGCGAAAGATTAGGAGGCATCGCATGGCTGTTCCCCAGCCTGCCGGACCCAGCAACACCTCCTTGCCGTTCCTCCGCCCCGACCACAAGTCACGACGAAGGAGAGACTAACCCGAGACGC